>NC_064263.1:27088500-27396500 GCF_003254725.2 Canis lupus dingo
ATCTTCTGTTTATCGTTGGAATTTGCAAGCTTCACAATTAAATGTCGAGGTGTTGAACGGTTTTTATTGATTTTAGGGGGGGATCTCTCTATTTCCTGGATCTGAATGCCTGTTTCCCTTCCCAGACTAGGAAAGTTTTCAGCTAGGATTTGTTCAAATACATATTCTGGCCCTCTGTCCCTTTCGGCGCCCTCGGGAACCCCAATTAAACGTAGGTTTTTCTTTCTCAGGCTGTCGTTTATTTCCCTTAATCTATCCTCATGGTCTTTTAATTGTTTGTCTCTTTTTTCCTCAGTTTCCCTCTTTGCTATCAACTTGTCTTCTATGTCACTCACTCGTTCTTCCACCTCGTTAACCCTCGTCGTTAGGACTTCTAGTTTGGATTGCATCTCATTCAATTGATTTTTAATTTCTGCCTGATTAGCTCTAAATTCTGCAGTCATGATACTCTACATAGAAAACCCAAAAGTCTCCACCCCAAGATTGCTAGAACTCATACAGCAATTCGGTAGCGTGGCAGGATACAAAATCAATGCCCAGAAATCAGTGGCATTACTATACACTAACAATGAGACTGAAGAAAGAGAAATTCAGGAGTCAATCCCATTTACAATTGCACCCAAAAGCATAAGATACCTAGGAATAAACCTAACCAAAGATGTAAAGGATCTATACCCTCAAAACTATAGAACACTTCTGAAAGAAATTGAGGAAGACACAAAGAGATGGAAAAATATTCCATGCTCATGGATTGGCAGAATTAATATTGTGAAAATGTCAATGTTACCCAGGGCAATATACACGTTTAATGCAATCCCTATCAAAATACCATGGACTTTCTTCAGAGAGTTAGAACAAATTATTTTAAGATTTGTGTGGGATCAGAAAAGACCCCGAATAGCCAGGGGAATTTTAAAAAAGAAAACCATATCTGGGGGCATCACAATGCCAGATTTCAGGTTGTACTACAAAGCTGTGGTCATCAAGACAGTGTGGTACTGGCACAAAAACAGACACATAGATCAGTGGAACAGAATAGAGAATCCTGAAGTGGACCCTGAACTTTATGGGCAACTAATATTCGATAAAGGAGGAAAACTATCCATTGGAAGAAAGACAGTCTCTTCAATTAATGGTGCTGGGAAAATTGGACATCCACATGCAGAAGAATGAGACTAGACCACTCTCTTGCACCATACACAAAGATAAACTCAAAATGGATGAAAGATCTAAATTTGAGACAAGATTCCATCAAAATCCTAGAGAAGAACACAGGCAACCCCCTTTTTGAACTCGGCCATAGTAACTTCTTGCAAGATACATCCACAAAGGCAAAAGAAACAAAAGCAAAAATGAACTATTGGGACTTCATCAAGATAAGAAGCTTTTGCACAGCAAAGGATACAGTCAACAAAACTCAAAGACAACCTACAGAATGGGAGAAGATATTTGCAAATGACGTATCAGATAAAGGGCTAGTTTCCAAGATCTATAAAGAACTTCTTAAACTCAACACCAAAGAAACAAACAATCCAATCATGAAATGGGCAAAAGACATGAACAGAAATCTCACAGAGGAAGACATAGACATGGCCAACATGCACATGAGAAAATGCTCTGCATCACTTGCCATCAGGGAAATACAAATCAAAATCACAATGAGATACCACCTCACACCAGTGAGAATGGGGGAAAATTAACAAGGCAGGAAACCACAAATGTTGGAGAGGATGCGGAGAAAAGGGAACCATCTTACACTGTTGGTGGGAATGTGAACTGGTGCAGCCACTCTGGAAAACTGTGTGGAGGTTCCTCACACAGTTAAAAATATACCTGCCCTACGACCCAGCAATTGCACTGTTGGGGATTTACCGCAAAGATACAAATGCAATGAAACGCTGGGACACCTGCACCCCGATATTTATAGCAGCAATGGCCACGATAGCCAAACTGTGGAAGGGGCCTCGGTGTCCATCGAAAGATGAATGGATAAAGAAGATGTGGTTTATGTATACAATGGACTATTACTCAGCTATTAGAAATGACAAATACCTACCATTTGCTTCAACGTGGATGGAACTGGAGGGTATTATGCTGAGTGAAATAAGTCAGTCGGAGAAGGACAAACATTATATGTTCTCATTCATTTGGGGAATATAAATAATAGTGAAAGGGAATATTAGGAAGGGAGAAGAAATGTGTGGGAAATATCAGAAAGGGAGACAGAACGTAAAGACTGCTAACTCTGGGAAACGAACTAGGGGTGGTAGTAGGGGAGGAGGGCGGGGGTGGGAGTGAATGGGTGACGGGCACTGGGAGTTATTCTGTATGTTAGTAAATTGAACACCAATAAAATATAATTTAAAAAAATACTATCTTAAAAAAAAAAGAAAAGAAAAACAATGCTAAGACCAATGCTAAGAAAAACAAAGCTGGTGTCAGCACATTTCTAGATTTCAAAATATATTAAAAAGCTACAGTAAATCAAAATGATATGGTACTGGCATAAATATAGATAGATAGACCAATGGAACGAAAAGAAAATCTGGAAATAAATCCACATATATGATCAATTGATCCTTGTCAGAGGTGTCAAGTATACACCCCTTCTCTTCAGCAAATGGTGTAGGGAAAACTAGGCATCTATACAAAAAGATAATTGTATCCTTATCTTTTACAGCATATACAGAAAATCTCAACTCAAAATGGATTAAAAACTTAAACATAAGACCTGAAGTTATAAAATTCTTAGAAGAAAATATAGGGGAAAATCTTCATGACACTAGACTTGGCAATGATTTCATGAATAGGACATCTAAAGTAGAGGAAACAGAAGCAAAAGTCAATGAGTGGAACTACATTAAACTGAGAAGCTTTTGCACAGCAAAGGAAAGAGTCAACAATAAAAAGGCAACTATGGAATGGAAGAAAATATTTGCACACACACACACACACACTATATATATATATATATATAAACATTTTATTTATTCATGAGAGACAGAGGGGGGCAGAGAGAGGGAGAGAGAGGCAGAGACACAGGCAGAGGGAGAAGCAGTCTCCATGCAGGGAGCCTGACACGGGACTCGATCCCGGACCTCCAGGATCAGGCCCTGGGCTGAAGGTGATGCTAAACTGCTGAGCCACCCAGGCTGCCCTGTACACTGTATATTTGATAGGAGGTTAATCTCTAAAACATAAGGAACTCCTACAACTCAATAGAAAAGCTAACAACCTCATTTTAAAGTGGGTTAAAGAATAGACATGTCCTCAAAGATGACATTGAAACAAGCATATGAAAAAATGCTTATTGTCATTAATTGTGAGGCAAATACAAATCAGAACTATAATGAGGTATCACCTAACACCTGTCAGATTAGCTATTCTCAAAAAAAGACAAGTGCTGATAAAGAGCACACTGGAGAAATTGGAATGCCTGCACACACTGTGGGTGGAAATACAAAAATAGTGCAGCTGTTATGGAAGACGGTATAAAAGTTTCTCAAAAAATGAAAAATAGAACTACCAAATGGTGAAAGATAATAAAGAGGAAAGGAGAAAAATAAGTGGGAAATATCAGAAAGGGAGACAGAACATGAAAGACTCCTAACTCTGGGAAACGAACTAGGGGTGGTGGAAGGGGAGGTGGGTGGGGGGTGGGGGTGACTGGGTGGTGGGCACTGAGGTGGGCACTTGACGTGATGAGCACTGGGTGTTATTCTGTATGTTGACAAATTGAACACCAATAAAAATAAATTTATTAAAAAAATAATATATTTAAAAAAAGAACTACCAAATGATCTAGCACTTCTTGATATATATCCAAAAGAATTGTAATCAGGATCTTTAAGATTTTATTTATTTATTTGACAGAGAGAACACAGCAGGGGGAGTGGCAGGCAGAGTGAGAGGGAGAGGGAGAAGCAGACTCCCCACTGAGCAGGGAGCCTGATGTGGGGGTCAATCCCAGGACCCTGGAATCATGACCTGAGCTGAAGGCAGACGCTTAACTGACTGAGCCATCCAGCTACCCTGGAATCAGGATCTTGAAAAGATATTGGCACTCCCACATTCGTTTCAGCACATTCACAATAGCTAAGATGTGGGAAAAAGCCTAGTAGCCTTTATCCATGAACAGATAAAGAAAATGTGGCATACATATTTCATGGAATACTATTCAACCTTAAAAAAGACATTCTGTATTACTCAGCCATTAGAAACGACAAATACCCAACATTTGCTTTGACATGGATGGAACTGGAGGGTATTATGCTGAGTGAAATAAGTCAATCAGAGAAGTACAAACATTATATGGTCTCATTCATTTGGGGAATATAAAAAATAGTGAAAGGGAATAAAGGGGAAAGGAGAAAAAAATGAGTGGGAAATATCAGAAAGGGAGACAGACCATGAGAGACTCCTAACTCTGGGAAGCGAACTAGGGGTGGTGGAAGGGGAGGTGGGTGGGGGGTGGGGGTGACTGGGTGACAGGCACTGAGGTGGGCACTTGACAGGATGAGCACTGGGTGTTATTCTTCATGTTGGCAGATTGAATACCAATAAAAAATAAATTTATGAAAAAAAGACATTCTGCAATATGCAACAATATGGATAGATCTTGAGGATATTATGCTAAGTGAAACAAGCCAGCCCCAGAAAGATAAATACTGCACTGCAGGATTCCATTAATATGAAGTATATAAAATAGTCAAATTCATAAAATCAAGAACTAGAATGATGGTTACCAGAAACTGGGGGGGGGTGGGGGGGGGGGAGGGAGGAGGGTGGGAAGGGAAAATAGGGAGTTGTTAGGCATAAGGTTTCAGTTAAGATGAATCTGTACAAAAATTGTACCTATAATCAATGATGTACTGTACACTTAGAATTTGTTAATGACACTTAAGAGGATAGCTCTCATATTTTCACAGTAAGACAAAATAAAGATGAAATAAAGACAAAATTAAAGGAGCATCTTTCAAAATTAAAGAAAGTATTATGGAAAATTGTAGTCGGCAAAAGTCCATGGCAGACCGTGGTATAAACTATTTTCCTTCTTAGAGCTTTGAAAAATAGCACTGAGGTCAGTTGTAGGTAGAATATCACTCCTTATTAATAATTCCTAAACATTTATATTATTTATAAATAATACATTTATTTATTATTTATAAATAATAAGTAATCACATCATCATCATCATGGCTTCTTGATAGGAACAATTGGGATTATTTTTAAAAAATATTTTATTTATTTATTCACGAGAGACACACAGAGAAAGAGAGGCAGAGACACTGGCAGAGGGAGAAGCAGGCTCCATGCAGGGAGCCCGACATGGGACTCGATCCCGGGTCTCCAGGATCACGCCCTGGGCTGAAGGCAGCGCTAAACCACTGAGCCACCTGAGCTGCCCAACAATTGGGATTATTATTTCTATTTTAAGATAAGGAAACAGATCTGAGATCAGGGAAGGGTCATTCCAAAGTTACAAGCTGGAAATCAATGCCTAGCTTCAGTTAATATGTAGGATGCATGCAAAATAAGATCTATCAGATATTTTTGCTTGGTTAGGTTGGAGTTCCTGCCTCTCCAGGTCACAGTTAGACAGGAGTTGGTTGCAGTTTATATGTATGAGGCTCTTTTTATTGGGACACATTGCAAGGAGGAGGTTGAGGTAAGTGGAAGCATATTAAAGACCAAGGCACAAGCAAGATTTACCTGAAGTGCTCAGTGTCTGGGGGGTTAAGCATGACTCCTGGGAGGCATGGTTTGTACCACAAAAAAAGAAGGTGGCCAGGGCTGCAGGAAACTCCAGGGGTGAAAGCCCTGGGTCAGGGAAGTCCCCTTGTGTTAATCCCCTAAAGAAGAGGTCAGAGCCTTCCATGAGCCCCTGAGGACCCTCCTCGTGCAGTAGTTTCTGCTTCTATAATCTTTTCAGAGATCATCAGAGGCTTACAAACATAAAGCCAGCTGCTCCCTTCCCAGTTCTCTCCTCTAAATCCTCCCACTGAAGTTGCATGAAGCTAATGGATACAGCCAAGAATTCTACTTCAGATTGAGGACTGGGAACAGAGCCTGGACTAAGGGAAACAAGAAAGAGGTGACAGGTATGGAGAGTGAGAAAGAAAAAGGGCAATCCTCCCACAGCTAGTCTTGGTCCTAGGCATCAGCTCCCTGCTCTCGCTCCCCAATTCCTTTATTGCCTCTATTTTGGCTCTTGAACTGAGGAGGTATTAGTCCTAACAGTCTAATCCAAATATTCTGTCTATAAACTCCAGAAACTCCCTCCAATACAGAGGATGGCTGTTTCTTTTCTATGCCAAACACTGGTTCACCTCCAAGAAACTTTGGCTAATTATTTCTGTGTGGATACTGTCATCTCTCACCTGTCATTTCTTCTCCCAAACTCACCAGTATCCCTGTCCCAATTAGGAGGTTTCTGGATTAATCAAGAGAGAAAATGAAGCCTGAACTAGGAAGGTACAGGGAGAGGTAAGAAATATATATTTTTGAATAATGATGTGTTTATTGAAACATGCTTGTTTGACCACTGTCTAACAGTCTCTTCTTTCTAGGAAATAAGTATTAAGGGAAAAGATAAGGAACCATTTATTTGGCACTAATTAATTAATTAGTGTATTATTTTTAGTATTAGCCAATTTATTATCTTTGTTTCTTCAAGCTTAAGGTAGGGAGGAAAAGAGCCCATTCTTTCTTTTTTTATTTATAAATTTATTTTTTATTGGTGTTCAATTTGCCAACATATAGAATAACACCCAGTGCTCATCCCATCAAGTGCCCCCCTCAGTGCCCATCACCCAGTCACCCCCACCCCCCGCCCACCTCCCCTTCCACCACCCCTAGTTCGCTTCCCAGAGTTAGGAGTCTCTCATGGTCTGTCTCCCTTTCTGATATTTCCCACTCATTTTTTCTCCTTTCCCCTTTATTTCCTTTCACTATTTTTTATATTCCCCAAATGAATGGGAACATATAATGTTTGTCCTTCTCTGATTGACTTATTTCACTCAGCATGATACCCTCCAGTTCCATCCATGTCAAAGCAAATGTTGGGTATTTGTCGTTTCTAATGGCTGAGTAATATTCCATTGTATACATAAACCACATCTTCTTTATCCATTAATTATTTTAAAAAGTAGTCTTTAAAATGATTTCTGCCACAGAGATAAGCTCTACAGGAAATAATTTTGCAATGTCATTTCAAATATATGGAGACAAAACAATCTTTGCAATAGGAATATACTCCTGGAAATTCAAGATTTTTCATAATACATCAAAATAAATCAAAGAAATGAAAGAAAACAAATGTGACTGTCTCCTACTCTTTTTGAAACAGATCCACATGAGGTATTTTGATACAGTGGAGACTGTACGGTAGAGACTGAAAGAACAGAAGCTGGTTTCAGAAGTGGGCATAAATCACAACAGTGTAAACTTTGATTCTTGCTTAATGGTCATCACCAAATACTTCCTAATGATAATTACCTTCTCATATTCCTCTCTAATAAAAACTCACATTTTGCTATAGCCTCTATGAATTCAATCATTTTATACGTCAACATTTATACTTGGAAATAAATTTTTAAATCTTGAAGACAAGAAAACATGTGAACATCTTACATGTATAAACTGAGTCCATACCCTTGAAATTATATAGATAAAAATATCCATAATCTTTAAAATCTTTTACTATACCCAAGGGCCTGCCTAGAGCAGGCAGGCAGACACTTTGTAAAATTTTATTTTTCCCTCATTTTTCTAAGTTCCAAGTTCTTCCAGAATTGCTGATGGGGTAATAATCATCCTGGCCCCTTTTGAATGGCACAGAGGGATACATTTCTTATAGGTTCTTTTCCCACAAGCCACATCCTTGAAAGACTTTAGGTCAGTGACTATCTTCTTGTCTCTGGGTCTTAATCTTTCAAATTCATCATTCTGATATCTTTTTAATATATGTTTTATTGCCTACAAAATAAATGCAAGCATTAACTGAGTACTTTCTGTGTATGGAAACCCATCTAAGCACTTTCAGGAGAAGACAGGTAAGTTCTGTGGTCTAGTGTGGACATTTTGGCTCTTGAAACAGTACAGAAAGGATAATATATTCACTACAAAACAGATTCCTGGGTTCTGGATAGTAGGGGAAGAGGACTGGCTCCACTCATGTTCCTACTCTGAGATTCTGATTTTGAGGGAGGTAGATTTTTGATGAGCTTCAACAAAAATGGAGTTCAGGCACTGTTGGACACCCTGTGTTTAGAGGAAGAAACTGGATAAAACAGATAACTTTCTTTGTGAGAAGGGTGGTTAGGTCATAGGGTCATCAGTTATGTTCAGAAGGTAGATAGTCTGTACATTCTTCTGGCTTACTAAGAAGTAAAGTGAACTATGTTTGTTTTTGCATATTTACTGGGGGTTAAGATGCAACAGATATGTGGTAACATTAACCATTTATATAGAGTGTTATGCAGCAGGCACTGTTCTTGGCACTTCTGATGATATGCCAGTGAAAAAACAAGTCCATTCAGGTACCCCATCTTTCTGCCCTAGTTCTTAATGTTGCAATTGAGCCCTTGGTTCTCTGTTCTTTATGAACATTTAATATCTATGAGACTGAGATCACCAAGATTGTATCTGCTTCCAATGATCCCAAGTTTATATCAGCAGCCAAAATCTCTCACACTCCAGTCTTATATATCCAAATATATAAGGATATATATGAGGTAACATGTTCACTTAGATTTCTGATAGACCTCTCAAACAACATGTCCAAAGTTAACATCTTGATCCCCTTCTCCACAACCTTCCCCCACCTCAATTGAGAACAATTCTTTTTTTGGTGCTCAAGTCAAATATCTCGCCATTTTTTATTCCTTCTTCTCTCATGACCTACATTTCAGTTGGTCAGATTCCATAGCTCTTTTTTTCAAATATATCCAAAATCTGATTGCTTCTTACTACATACATGGACATTCTGGTTCTTAGCCAATATTCTCCCTTCCCTCATCTCTAGAATAGCCCCCAGAATCTTTTATACTTTTACCCTTACACTTTCATGCAATTTTCATCATAGAGGCCAGAGCAAACGTAAACTTTGTCAAATATGTCATTTATTTGCTCTAAAGATGGCTTTGAAGGAAATGAGCATTTGCCAAGCTCTGCAAAGGGCTACAATGCTCTGTGTGGTCTAGCTCCATCTTTATGACCTCTATATATCTCTCACTTATTCACACCATCTAACCACACTGGCCTGATAGCTGAGCTTTGAACATTAGGCATATTTCTAGAACATTTGTTCTTACTGTTTCTTTTGCTTAGAGTTTGCCACTGGGGGATATTTCTCTATATTTTTCATCTCTTATGCCTCATTTCTTCTCATTCACCTTTTTTTTTTTTCTGGCCAATGCTGTGACAACCACTTTAGTGCAGGTATAGCCTGACTTCACCTTACTCATCTGCATCCTGCCCCTGGGCTTCTCTGCTCCATTGTATGGGGCACCTGAAGTAGACTGACTGCTCAGCTATGCTTATGCATGTGTGAACCTGGAAGCATGAAGAAATTAACACCCTCTGGGTCAACACTTGCCCTGGGTGGGGTAAATTTTGGTGAATATACCGCTCTTTCATATCTCCAGTAGACAACTATGTAGGTGCCTTCTACGTGGTTCTTTCTGTGGAATTGGACAGAGTTGATCACAGCATTTACCCAGCTCACAGATAATGCCTGGATGGATTCTCTGCTTTCCTGTTTCATTCTTTCATCCCATTTTCCCCCAGCAAAATTATCTATATGGAATTCCAGGTTTTGCCAGGACTAGAAACCAAGCCATTTCTTTACCTCATTTCATATTTGCCCAAATTCCCTTCCAGATATGGCCTACTATGATTGATTTAAAATTGCTATCTTCTTTCTCTTCTAGCTTCAGGATTTCTTCTTATCTTCCCCCTTTTAAAAAAATACCTTCTATTATACTATGTAATTTAGTAATTATGTTCTTTTATTATCCTTTTCAAACCTTTAGTAAATGTGTTTTACTGAGGCATCATCCTGTTTTGTTTTTAGAGTTATCCTTAACAATTTAGTAAAAATATTTAACCCTTCTCAGAAACTTATTGAATAAGTTTACTAAATATGTTGTGAATATAAAATGGAATGGAACTCAATATTAAGCTCTGAAGAAACTCAATATTCAGAGGTAAGGCAGAAACAGGAGATTTATATGACAAGCTAATGAAGTAGGAAATGGTAGTATCAACCCAAGAGAAAAGAGGGTTTTAAGAAGACCATTGTCAATTCAGATAAAAGTTACTGAGAAGTCAAATGGTATGAAAGTAAGAAAGTTACAATGACACCATCATTATAAAGGTTTTTGGTGGTCCCCATGAGAGCAGTTTCGGGAAAGTAATGAGAATGGAATACAGACTAGAATATGTTTGATTACCAAATGATATTTGAAAGAAGGTTGAATTCGTATTTAAGTATTTTCTATATGTTTTCTATGAAGAGAGGCAGAGATTTGAAGTAATGGGAGGATATAAGATCAAAGGAGGGAGAATATTAATTTTTTAAAGTGTAGTTCTATGGAACTACATACTTTATATGGATATACTTAAATATAATATATACTTAAATATATACTTAAACAAATAAGGCTCAGCAAACACTAATTGAACAAAAGGGTTTTATACATAATCCTATTTATTATCCTCCCCTATGATCCTCACATAAAACAAGGGGATTGCTATTGCTCATTTGTAGAGGGGGAAGCAAGGGCTTGGGGATAAGGGATTTGTGCAAGGTCATGCAATTAGTATAAGTAAAAGTCAATTGATCCAAGAACTTCAGGCTCTAAAAATCTTCCAAACCACATGAGAAGAAATAAGTTTTTAATTTGGATATGCTGAGTGTGCGTTACTTATTAGGCATTTAGATAGGCACAATATAGCCTAGTTATTTAGCATACTGGAATTGGAGAAAGCTAAAACTCAAACTTAGCTGCCTATTAACTATGATATCTTAGACATATTAAGTTTTTGGAATTTCTTTTCTTAGATTGAAAAGAGATCTAGTTTTTTCAGAACTTACTTTGTTCAGTGATACCCACATCATGTTTTAAGTATTATCTCAATGCTTAAAAAAGCCCACATTACCTAGATGTAAGAGAAAAGATTGCATAAAAACTGGGGCACTCCAATGTTTAATGGTTTGAAAAAAGAAAAATGATCTAGAGGGAAAGATAAAAATGAGTGGAGGGAGAGACACATGAACAGGGATTTTTAACATGAATTTGGATAGAGAAGCAAAAGATACAGCTCCGTATTTTCTAAGCTAGAGGCAGGGCAGAGATTTGTTGATGTGGAAAGGACCTGAAGGATATTTTTTGGATTTAATAAAATCAGTTAGTTTTAGTCTTTCATCAAGGGTATTCTTTTTTTAATTTATAAATTTATTTTTTATTGGTGTTCAATTTGCCAACATATAGAATAACACCAGTGCTCATCCCATAAGTGCCCCCCCCCCTCAGAAAGATATATTTCAGAGCAGTTCTCTCCAGTAGAGCTTTCTGTAGCGATGGAAATATTTTATCTGAGTAGTCCAATATGATAGTCATCACTAGTCATGGTGGCTGTTGAGCACTTAAAAAGTGTTGTGACTGAGATATTGAATAATTTTAAACAAAATTTGGAACAAATTTAAACAGTCACATGTGGCTAGTGGTAACCATATCCAATAGAGTAGAGCTACAGAAAACAGATTTTGTGGTTAATAGAGGCATTAGAAATTACAAGCTTTATTTTCACATATAGACATGTGAAACCTAAGATTTCAGGACAGAAAATGGTTTTTTGTTATTGTGAGCTTAGCTTAATTATCATGTAGAATGGTACCTAAATATATTCTAAAGAAATGAATTAATGTAAACATTTTCACTTCTTTTATTAGGGTATTCCTGATGTTACCATGAACACAGAAAACGTTACCTTTTCTCCATTCCTTTATGTAAGTTGTCTTGTGATATCAGTTCTAATGATGTTTAATGTTCTATCTACTCCATGATTTCAAAGTCCCTTGAGGATAATATGGATTATGCTTAATCATATCAAAGAAGACTACTAACTGATTTTAAGGTCTAGCAATGGGAACAAAAGCTAATTCTCCTAAGAAGATATATATAGAAGGTGAAGGGGCCCTGTGAAAATGGACAAGGAAAATTTCTACAAACCATGACAGTGTTCAATATCACCACAACCCATCCAGCTTCCTTCCTGCTGGTAGGAATTCCAGGTTTGGAGCAATTGCATGTCTGGATCTCCATTCCATTCTGCTTTGCCTATACTCTGGCCCTGCTAGGCAACTGCACCCTTCTCTTCATTATTCAGGCTGATGCAGCCCTCCATGAGCCCATGTACTTCTTTCTGGCCATGTTGGCAGCCATTGACCTGGTCCTCTCTTCTACAACACTTCCCAAAATGCTGGCTATTTTTTGGTTCAGAGATCGGGAGATCAGCTTCTATGGCTGTCTGGTCCAGATGTTCTTTCTCCACTCCTTCTCTATCATGGAGTCAGCAGTGCTGCTGGCCATGGCCTTTGACCGCTATGTGGCCATCTGCAAGCCATTGCACTACACCACAGTCCTGACTAGGCCTCTGATCACCAAGATTGGCATGGCAGCTGTGGCTCGGGCTGTGACATTAATGACTCCACTCCCCTTTCTGCTCAGACGCTTCCACTACTGCCGAGGCACCATGATTGCCCACTGCTACTGTGAGCATATGGCTGTGGTGAGGCTGGCCTGTGGAGATACTCGCTTCAACAATATCTATGGCATTGCTGTGGCCATGTTTATAGTGGTGTTGGACCTGCTGTTTGTTATCTTGTCTTACATCTTCATCCTTCGGGCAGTTTTACAGCTTGCCTCTCAAGAGGCCCGCTACAAGGCCTTTGGGACATGTGTATCTCACATAGGTGCCATCTTATCTACCTACACACCTGTGGTCATCTCCTCAGTCATGCATCGTGTGGCTCGCCGGGCTGCCCCTCATGTCCACATACTACTTGCTATTTTCTATCTTCTTTTTCCGCCCATGATCAATCCCATCATCTATGGTGTCAAGACCAAGCAGATTCGTGATCATGTGCTCAATCTGTTCCAGAGAAAGAAAGTGTAGATGCATACTTTCTTCCTTACCTACTAGTTCAGTACTGAGTGGATGCTGGATTGGGACAAAGGGGAAACTTCATAAGTAGGAAAACTGCAACCTCCATGTTTGGTAATTCTTTAGTATGGCAAGGAAAATGAGGTTTCATTCTTCACAGATCTGGTCAGATCAAACTTTAGCCTGTCTGATAGAGATTTGACCTTCCTATTCTCATAGACTCATCTCACAATGAAGGAAAGCAGAGAAGCTTTCAAAATGCTATTGCCATCTAGGTGAAATTTAATAGGTATATTGACTGAGACTGGCACAAGAAGTTGAGATTTTGTTGAACTCTTCGTGTAGACTATGAATGAGGAATTGAACCACAAATTTTGTGACCTAATGGCCACTTCTTTTACTAAAGCTGCTTCCATTTCTTCTCTAACTGGCATCCAGATCTCTGCCATTCTATTAGCCTACCACCACCTAATGTTATTGGCTCTACATTTGGATAGCTCCACTTCTAAGAAAAAAAGATGAGAGAGAGAGAGAGAGAAAGAGAGAAAATGAGAGAAGGGAGAAGAAGGGATGGGGGAGGGGCAGAGGGAGAGAGAGTCCTAAGCAGACTCAGCACAGAGCCCAATGCTGGGCTGTATCCTACAACCCCAAGACCCCAAGACCCCAAGACCATGACCTGAACTGAAACCAAGAGTTGGATGCTTAACCAATTGTGCCACCCAGGAGCCCCTGGAGAGCTCTACTTTCTTTTTTTTTTTTTTTGAGAGCTCTACTTCTAAGCAGACTTATTTCTTCCATTAAGTCAGTATGAGTCATAAAAGTCCAAGGAAGAAGTCCAAGGAACTAACACAGCCAATTCCTTTGTTGAACACTTAGCAAAGGAGTCTTCTGACATCCCTTTATGTAAATGTATATCATATAACTTTTCACATGCATATGTATTTTGTCTCAAAAAACCTGACCACTTAGTAATGTTTATTGAATGAAGAGCTGAATACCATCTTTGAGCTATGTATCATGGAAACAAAGATTAATACCCTTTCCTCTTGAAGTTGAGACTTTTGAAGCTAAAAGGAGTTAAAATATATAGTGGTGGTAGACTGTATTATTTTTCACAGATATTTACTCTCTCCTCCCTCTATCATGGAAGAGGAATTTCCTCACCCCTTCATTATTAAATCTTGCTATGTGACTTCCTTTGGCTAATGTAATTTGAATGGTCTTGAAATATTCCACAATAATTACAGACTTCGGGATCCCTGGGTGGCGCAGCGGTTTAGCGCCTGCCTTTGGCCCAGGGCGGGATCCTAGAGTCCCGGGATCGAGTCCCACGTCAGGCTCCCGGCATGGAGCCTGCTTCTCCCTCCTCCTGTGTCTCTGCCTCTCTCTCTCTGTGTCTCTCTCTATCATAAATAAATAAATCTTTAAAAAAAATAATCACAGACTTCAAAATGTGTTTCTGTAGCTTGGCCTAGTCTTTTCTTTTTGCCTGTGTTAAAAGATTGAGCATGTCTCAACAGAATTTTTCCTTCAACCCAGACCAAGAGCCTCTGACTGTTTCCTGAGCCTTCCCAAACTCTTGTTTGGCTTTCGTCAGAGATGGGGCATTGTGCGTGATAGATTAGAGTGCTGTTAAAAAACAATCACTATCTCAGTGTAAAACTTCACGGACTATTGGGTTGGTCATCAGCACCTCTTTGGTCAACTGGGCATTAGCAGATGTGGTGCAAGCATAGACTTGAAATTTGCTTGTGCAATGGTCCTTGTTGTATTCTGACTCTGCTGCATGATAAGAGTTCATTTGTCCAATGAGAAGAGGAGAGAGTAGAGAGGAACTGCCTAATCAACTTGCAACTTGAAGCAGAGACGTACAAGCAAAGCCACTTTGGATCAGCAGATTCCCCAGCTAACTTGCAAAGGGATAAGAAAATCTAGTTGATATCAGCAGACTCATTTCAGGCAATCTCCAGATGTATGAGATATATTTTTATTGTTATATGCCACAAATTTTGTGGGTATTTTTTCCACAGTACATTTTGGGCTGACATTATCTGTTATTGTTATTTAGTAAACTGAATATAATAAATGGATTAAATAAGTATTTCAGGGTGTAAGATCTGATTTGTCCTTATGTTTAGTACAGAAATGATCTTGCCCTTCAGGTGATACTCCTACCCTCCAAAGAATGTGATTTTGTCTAACATATAAGTCTAATAGTATATGAACTAAATTACCATGTAATAAACAATGTGTGCACTGCTAGCTTTATTCACAATAGTCAAAGGTGAGTCATTTCTTATATTAATACATGTACTTGGAGCATAGCAGTATGAGAATACACACATGCTATTTTTGGAGTTGAAGTTTTACAGTTATGTAAATTATACAAGATGACATGGAAAACATGTACTAATTCAGACTTAATCACAACACTTCCAACAATTCTTGCACCTTAGTTCTGGGTTTTCTGGAGCCTCAGTAATTGTCAGTAAATTGCCCAAACAATGCCTCTGCATGGATCCTTGACTGACCCAGAAATCAATTTTAGCTAGGGTAGCTCTAGCCCATTGATATCTTGGAATGGTCAAATGACACAGTTAGAATGCAGACTAATGTAAAAAAAAGGGAAGCTTCACTCTACATTGTAACAAAAAATAGTAGAAAAAGCACAATTCCTCAAATATAATTTCATGTAGTATTTTGTTCAGAATGCTTCCGCATTGCTATTGTGCCTGTTATATCCCTTTATTGTATTTTTAAATCTGATTTGTACATTTCATCTGATATTGTGATTCTCATAGATAAATGTATATATTTTAACTCAGATATTGTAATTTTCTTCTTTAAAAGTTTGATTTAGGTGTTATTTATATCTTCTGACACCTCTAACATGCTCAATCTTTCCTTTAGCCTCAATTATAAATGTATTCTGTATACTCAATATCTTTATATGCTAATTTTATCTGTACCTTGACTTGTTTTCTCTTATGTGTATTTCCTGATAATTTTTGATTGAATGCCGGACATGTTGAATTTTACTTTTGGGTACTAGATACTTTATATATATACACACACATATATATATATATATTCTTGAGCTTTATTCATGGTTAAGTCTTTGGAAATAGTCTGATGCTTTAGGTTTTGCTTTTAGGCTTTGTTAGTCAGGACCAGAACAACTTTTAGTTTAGGCTTAATTTGTTACCACTACTCAGTAAAAGCATTTTTGAAAAAAAAAAAAAAAAAGGAAAAGATGATGACTCATGACATTTCCACTGGCTGTGGGAACAGAACTATTCCCAGCTCCATGTGAGAGCTGGAGATTTCTTCCTCTAATATTTTTGGGTGGTTGGTCTTTCCTTAAGTTTCAGGTAATTTCCTCCCATGTAAGTGCTGAATGGTGCTAAGACAAAGACTGAAGATCTCCAATGCATTTTCTCTCTTCTTCAGTACTCCAACCTATGAACTCTAGCTTCCTTGGACATTTGTTTGATATATTATTTGAGGTGCCACATGTGTGAAATTAGATATCAGATTTTTTTAAAGAGTAGGTATCATCTAAGTAGATAGAAAAAAAAAAAATCAAAGGACATAGCCAGATCCTGGCATTTTTAAAAAATTTATTTTGAGGGCAAGAGCAAGCAGGACAGGGAGGGGAAGAGGGAGAAAGAATCTTAAGCATGGTCCATGCTCAGCATGCAGCCCAACATGGGGCTCAATCTCATGACTCTGAGATCATTACCTGAGCCAAAATCAAGAGTCAGTTGCACAACCAACTGAGCCACCGAGGTGCCCATGGATTTGGAATTTCTACCTCCATGGAATAGAACACAAATCAAGAATGAAATGAAAGCAGGAATGGTCCTCAGAACCTTAGGAAATGCAGAGTTGGAATAAAAGACTAGAGAAGCCATGAAGTGATAGAATGTCCATGAACTATAGAAGATGTTAAAACTGCACATATCTCAGATTCCCAAAACCCTAATTGTCTAAAAATAATGGTCTGCAAAATAAGAACAAAAAATGGCCTACTGAGAAAAAAAATCTTAGAATTTTCATTTGTTGCTATTTTCTTCAGCCTTTTAATATTTATATTATGTTTTATAATATAAAATATGATATGAAATATGTACTTAACCATCACATAAGGTACACTTGATCTATAAATACAATAATATGTGTCAAATATTGCGTACGTGTAAATACACATACACACATATAGGAGAATGATCAAATTTATAGTCTACTGGCTTGGATTTCCTGGATCTATTCCAGCCATTTTTACCTCTTTTCTGGGGAAGCATGTTCTGGTTTCTGCTCTAATCCCAGCATTAAATCTTCTCTCTTCCCAGGAGTGGCACTTGGTTTATGTTTCAAGTAGTTTTGACACCAAGTAGAGCTGAAGTATAAAATATTTCTATCAGGGGCAGCCCCGGTGGCACAGCGGTTTTGCGTGCCTGCAGCCCACAGTGTGATGCTGGAGACCTGGGATCGAGCCCCACGTCGGGCTCCCTGCATGGGCCCTGCTTCTTCCTCTGCCTGTGTCTCTGCCCCCCCACCCCCCGTGTCTCTATGAATGAATAAATAAAATCTTAAAAAATATTTCTATCAACCACTCTTTGAAGAGTTCCTTGCCTGCCTGTGTTTGGGAAGTGAGTTAGAGACAGAGAGACCAAACTTACTAGGACCAGACTGAAGAATGGTCTCACTGCTACCCTCAGTAGAGCATCACCTCCAAAAATGATATGATTCAAGTCCAGGGTCTGAGGAGCTTTCCTTTGGGTATGATTCCAGTTTGGGAGATGTCTACTCACTTTTGGTAGAATACTGAAACTTTCCTCTGAGGTCCCTCTGAGAACATGTTTTGTTGGTCCTGGCTTTGTGTCCCTCCTTAGTTCTGAAGTTTTTATGAAACACTTTTTCAAGACAAATGTATTAAGTTACAGAGAAAGAAGGATGATGTAAAGTTTGTTGTTAAAGGAGATCTTATTTTAAACAGATAATTATAGGTACCAATATATTTATAACACTGAATACATTTAAAAGCTTGATACAGCGATTTTATTTTGAATACTTACCATTAACATTGACATGGATGGAATTGGAAGGTATTATGCTGAATGAAATAAGTCAGAAAGAATTATATGGTTTCACTCATATGTGGGATATAAGAAACAGCACAGGAGATCATAGGGGAAAAGAAGGAAAACTGAATGGGGAAAAAAATCAGAGGGAGACAAACCATGAGAAGAAAGAGAGGGATGGGGTCATTGGGAGATGGGCATCAAGGAGGGTACATGATGTGATGAGTACTGGGTGTTACATGTAACTGTTATTGAACAGTATGTCTGAAACTGATGATGTACTAAGATGTTGGCTAATTGAATTTAAAAATGCCAATATTTAATGTAATCCAGGAATTATATATTTTAGATGACAAAATTCTAGATATAAACTTGATTTTGAAAAATTATCTCTTTATGCAGTTAAAGAGTTCACTTACAAGAAGTTGGAGAATCTCTTCTCTAAAGCACATATTTAGACCCTAACGTTTGACTTGAAACTTTCAGAAGGGCAGGATTTGGATGGACCCATTTTCATTGTAGAAATGCAAATCAAATACCTTAGCTTTCACTTCAGGAACTTCAGGACTGTATTATGACTTTCTTGTTGTTGTTGTTGTTGTTGTTGTTGTGTGTCGCAGTCTCTAATGATGTTAAGCATGAATTGAAGAACTAATATTATGTGTATGGCAATGTCAGCTTATAGATAAGTATGAAAATATTTTGTCCTTCATAATGATTGTAAAGTCCATTGTTAACACTGGCTTCCACTTAGCAAACAGCTGTCTATGAACCTAAGGGTTTTTTTTTTTGAAGACTTAAGACAGTAACATCTTAATTGTATTGAATTATAAAATACCTGGGTAATATGTAATTTGATCATTTTATCCATCTGAACTTAGTGAAATCATGCATAAGTTCATTAATTTATCCATCTACCTCTCCAAATGTTGATGCCTTAAATATGTTATAGGTGGCATTTTTATAATCACGAACGACAGGATCAGAATAGAGCAGGGTGACAGACTCATCAAACTTGAATTCTAGGAGCTAGAAACACTGTCTCTTCAGCATCCAATTCTTAGCAGCCCAATGTGCCCTAATTGTAATATCATCTGCTTAGTTATAGCTTATTTTTTTGATGACTGCTCAAAGTTCTGCCCAAGAATTAGTTTGGAGTCTAAGTGCAGTCTATTTGATGACTGACACCTTGCTTCCTACAGTCTCCTGACTTTGGTTGACTTTCTTCTAAGCTTCTGCCATTACCAGCAATATCACACCCACAAGAAAGGGAACGAGAAGATACATGAATAGAGGAAGATGTTTGGATTCTGAGTCATCAGAAAAGGAAGTTTTTATCCTCATTCAATATGAGATAGAAATCACAGGATGCAGAGTCTGCTGAAAGATCCTCAGTGGAATATTGCTCCCATTTCTGGTGCTCATAGGCATGTAAAAGATTCCATTCCTGTCTTCCCTTGGTAAACAGACTGTTTTTCAATTTAGGACCTACAAGAGCTTTGGGGTCTTCTGCTAAAATCTTATTTTACAGATGTCAACAAAGTTCCCAAATTAATAGGTAACTATCTCATTCAAGGTCATAAAATCACTCTATGTGTTTTTAAAATAGTCATAATGATAATAGTGAAAGGGAAGAGAAGGGAAGGGAGAAGAAATGGGTAGGAAATATCAGAAAGGGAGACAGAACATGAAGACTCCCAACTCTGGGAAATGAACTAGGGGTGGTGGAAGGGAAGGAGGGCGGGGGTGGGGGTGACTGGGTGACAGGCACTGAGGGGGCACTTGACTGGATGAGCACTGGGTGTTATTCTGTATGTTGGCAAATTGAACAGCAATAGAAAATTTATTATTGGGGATCCCTGGGTGGCGCAGCGGTTTGGCGCCTGCCTTTGGCCCAGGGCGCGATCCTGGAGACCCGGGATCGAATCCCACATCGGGCTCCCGGTGCATGGAGCCTGCTTCTCCCTCTGCCTGTGTCTCTGCCTCTCTCTCTCTCACTGTGTGCCTATCATAAATAAATAAAAAAAAATTTAAAAAAAAAAAAAAAAAAAAAAAAAAAAAAAAAAAAAAAAAAAAAAAGAAAATTTATTATTAAAAAAAATAAAATAGTCATAACGGATTCCTGGGAGGCAGGGAAAGATGGCTAAAGAGTAGGGTCCCCGTCACCTGTCCCCACCAAATTACCTAGATAACCTTCAAATAATCCTGAAAATCTACGAATTCGGCCTGAGATTTAAAGAGAGAACAGCTGGAATGCTACAGTGAGAAGAGTTCGTGTTTCTATCAAGGTAGGAAGACGGGGGAAAAAGAAATAAAGAAACAAAAGGCATCCAAGGGGGAGGGGCCCCGCGAGGAGCCAGGCTAAGGCCGGGGCGAGTGTCCCCAGGACAGGAGAGCTCCCTCCCGGAGAAGCAGGAGCTTCACCTATCTTCCCGGACAGAAAGGTGCTCGCAGGGGGCTTGAGCAGGATCCCAGGAGGGGCGGGGATGCCCTCAGGCTCCTAGGGACACTAACAGACACCTGCGCCCCGGGGAGAGCGCCACACCCCGCGGCCAGCTTGCTAAAGGGTTGCAGTGTGCGCCCCGCTGGACCCGGGAGCAGCTCGGCGGCGGCTGGGGCAGAGGCTCCATGCAGAAGGGGCTGCGCGGCCAGGAGCGCGAATCCAACAGCGCAGGCCGGGGAGCACAGGGCGCCAGGGACACAGCCCAGGATTCGGCCTCTCCCAGGGACAGGCAGAAGCCAGGAGGGCACAGGACAGCAAGGACGCTCCTGCCCCAAGCTGAGCAGATCAGTGGTCCTGGCCCGGGAGCATCCAGAGCATCCACTGCAGACTGAGAGCTCTGTAGTTAATATGGGAGCTGAAACCAGGGCTCCAGAGCTGGCCACCGCCACTGTGGTTGTTCCTCCTGGGGCCTCACAGGGTAAAAAACCCCCCACTGAGCCTCGCAGTGGCCTCACCGGATAAACAGCTTAAACATCTTTCACTGAGCCCTGCACCAGGCAGGGGGCTGAGCAGCTCCCCCAAGTGCTAACACCTGAAAATCAGCACAGCAGGCCCCTCCCCCAGAAGACCAGCTAGACGGACAGGGGAAAAACAAATTATTGACCAAGCAGCACTGGAAAGTTCTAGGGGAAGTCGAGGGATTTATAGTATACAGAATCAGGATATACCCCCTTATTTTTATTTTTTATTTTTTTGATTTCTGTTTGCTTCGCCCCCTTTTTTTCTTTATTTTCTTCTCTTTTTTCTTTTTCTTTTCTTCTTTTTTTCTTTCTTCTTATTTCCTTTTCTTTCCTTCTTTCTATTCTTTTTCTCCTTTTCCCAATACAACTTGTTTCTGGCCACTCTGCTCTGAGCAAAATGACTAGAAGGAAAAACTCACCTCAAAAGAAAAAAATCAGAAACAGTCCTCTCTCCCACAGAGTTACAAAATCTGGATTACAATTCAATGTCAGAAAGCCAATTCAGAAGCACTATTATAAAGCTACTGGTGGCTCTAGAAAAAAGCATAAAGGACTCAGACTTCATGACTTGCAGAATTTAGATCTAATCAGGCAGAAATTAAAAATCAATTAAATGAGATGCAATCCAAACTAGAAGTCCTAACGACGAGGGTTAAGGAGATGGAAGAACGAGTGAGTGACATAGAAGACAAGTTGATGGCAAAGAGGGAAACTGAGGAAAAAAGAGACAAACAATGAAGATAGATTAAGGGAAATAAATGACAGCCTGAGGAAGAAAAACCTACATTTAATTGGGGTTCCCGAGGGCACCAAAAGGGACAGAGGTCCAGAATTTGTATTTGAACAAATCATAGCTGAAAACTTTCCTAATCTGAGAAGGGAAACAGGCATTCAGATCCAGGAAATAGATCCCCCCCTAAAATCAATAAAAACCGTTCTACACCTCGAGATTTAATAGTTAAGCTTGCAAATTCCAATGATAAAGAGAAGATCCTTAAAGCAGCAAGAGACAAGAAATCCCTGACTTTTATGGGGAGGAGTATTAGGGTAACAGCAGACCTCTCCACAGAGACCTGGCAGGCCAGAAAGGGCTGGCAGGATATATTCAGGGTCCTAAATGAGAAAAACATGCGGCTAAGAATACTTTACCCAGCAAGGCTCTCATTCAGAATAGAAGGAGAGATAAAGAGCTTCCAAGACAGGCAGGAACTGAAAGAATATGTGACCACCAAATCAGCTCTGCAAGAAATTTTAAGGGGAACTCTTAAAATTCCATTTTAATAAGAAGTGCAATGGAACAATCCACAAAAACAGGGACTGAATACGTATCATGATGACACTAAACTCATATCTTTCAATAGTAACTCTGAACGTGAATGGGCTTAATGAATCAAAAGGCACAGGGTGTCAGACTGGATAAAAAAGCAGGACCCATCTATTTGCTGTCTACAAGAGACGCATTTTAGACATAAGGACACCTACAGCCTGAAAATAAAAGGTTGGAGAACCATTTACCATTCAAATGGTCCTCAAAAGAAACCAGGGGTAGCCATCCTTATATCAGATAAACTAAAATTTATCCCAAAGACTGTAATGAGAGATGAAGAGGGACACTATATCATACTTAAAGGATCTATCCAATAAGAGGACTTAACAATCATCAATATATATGCCCCGAATGTGGGAGCTGCCAAATATATCAATTAATAACCAAAGTTAAGACATACTTCGATAATAATACACTTATACTTGGTGACTTCAATCTAGTGCTTTCTACACTCGATAGGTCTTCTAAACACAACATCTCCAAAGACACAAGAGCTTTAAATGATACACTGGACCAGATGGATTTCACAGATATATACAGAACTTTACATCCAAACTCAATTGAATACACATTCTTCTCAAGTGCACATGGAACTTTCTCCAGAATAGACCACATACTGGGTCACAAATCAGGTCTGAACCAATACCAAAAGATTGGGATCGTCCCCTGAGTATTCTCAGACCGTAATGCCTTGAAATTAGAACTAAATCAGAACAAGAAGTTTGGAAGGACTTCAAATACGTGGAGGTTAAGGACCATCCTGCTAAAAGATGGAAGGGCCAACCAGGAATTTAAGGAAGAATAAAAAAGATTCATGGAAACTAATGAGAATGAAGAAACAACCTTTCAAAATCTTTGGGATATAGCAAAAGCAGTCCTGAGGGGGAAATATATCGCAACACAAGCATCCATCCAAAAACTGGAAAGAACTCAAATACAAAATCTAACCTTACACCTAAAGGAGCTAGAGAAAAAAAATAGCAAATAGATCCTACACCCAGCAGAAGAAGAGAATTAATAAAACTTCAAGCAGAACTCAATGAAATAGAGACCAGAAGAACTGTGGAACAGATCAACAAAACCAGGAGTTGGTTCTTTGAAAGAATTATAAGATAGATAAACCATTAGCCAGCCTTATTAGAAAGAAGAGAGAGAAGATTCAAATTGATAAAATCATGAATGAGAAAGGAGAGATCACCATCAACACTACGGAAATACAAACGATTTTAAAAACATGAACAGCTATATGCCAATAAATTAGGCAATCTAGAAGAAATGGATGCATTTCTGGAAAACCACAAACTACCAAAACTGGAACAGGAAGAAATAGAAAACCTGAACAGGTCAATAACCAGGGAAGAAATTGAAGTAGTCATCAAAAACCTCCCAAAACACAAAAGTCCAGGGCCAGATGGCTTCCCAGGGGAATTCTATCAGATGTTTAAAGAAGAACCCATACCTATTCTACTAAAGCTGTTTGGAAAGATAGAAAGAGATGGAGTACTTTCAAGTTTGTTCTATGAGGGCAGCATCACCTTAATTCCAAAACCAGACAAAGACCCCACCAAAAAGGAGAATTACAGACCAATATCCCTGATGAACATGGATGCAAAAATTCTCAACAAGATACTAGCCAATAGGATCCAAAGTACATTAAGAAGATTATTCACCATGACCAAGTAGGATTTATCCCGGGGATGCAAGGCTGGTTCAACACTTGTAAAACAATCAATGTGATTCATCATATCAGCAAGAGAAAAAACAAGAACCATATGATCCTTTCAGAAGATGCAGAGAAAGCATTTGACAAAATACAGCATCCATTCATGATCAAAACTCTTCAGAGTGTAGGGATAGAGGGAACATTCCTCAACATCTTAAAAGCCATCTACGAGAAGCCCACAGCAAATATCATTCTCAATGGGGAAGCACTGGGAGCCTTTCCCCTAAGATCAGGAACACCACAGGGATGTCCACTCTCACCACTGCTATTTAACATAGTACTGGAAGTCCTAGCCTCAGAAATCAGACAACAAAAAGAAATAAAAGGCATTCAAATTGGCAAAGAAGTCAAACTCTCCCTCTTCGCCGATGACATGATACTCTACATAGAAAACCCAAAAGCCTTCACCCCAAGATTGCTAGAACTCATACAGCAATTTGGCAGTGTGGCAGGATACAAAATCAATGCCCAGAAGTCAGTGGCATTTCTATACGCTAACAATGAGAATGAACAAAGAGAAATTCAGGAGTCAATCCCATTTACAATTGCACCCAAAAGCCTAAGATACCTAGGAATAAACCTCACCAAAGAGGTAAAGGATCTATACCCTAAAAACTATAGAACACTTCTGAAAGAAATCGAGGAAGACACAAAGAGATGGAAAAATATTCCATGCTCATGGATTGGCAGAATTAATATTGTGAAAATGTCAATGTTACCCAGGGCAATTTACACGTTTAATGCAATCCCTATCAAAATACCATGGACTTTCTTCAGAGAGTTGAAAAAAATATTTTAAGACTTGTGTGGAATCAGAAAAGACCACTAATAGCCAGGAGAATTTTAAAAAAGAAAACCATATCTGGGGGCATCACAATGCCAGATTTCAGGTTGTGCTACAAATCGGTGGTCATCAAGACAGTGTGGTACTGGCACAAAAACAGACACATAGATCAATGGAACAGAATAGAGAATCCAGAAGTAGACCCTGAACTTTATGGTCAACTAATATTCGACAAAGGAGGAAAGACTATCCACTGGAAGAAAGACAGTCTCTTCAATAAATGGTGCTGGGAAAATTGGACATCCACATGCAGAAGAATGTAACTAGACCACTCTCTTGCACCATACACAAAGATAAACTCAAAATGGATGAAAGATCTAAATGTGAGACAAGATTCCATCAAAATCCTAGAGGAGAACACAGGCAACACCCTTTTTGAACTTGGCCACAGTAACTTCTTGCAAGATACATCCAGGAAGGCAAAAGAAACAAAAGCAAAAATGAACTATTGGGACTTCATCAAGATAAGAAGCTTTTGCACAGCAAAGGATACAGTCAACAAAACTAAAAGACAACCTACAGCATGGGAGATGATATTTGCAAATGACCTATCAGATAAAGGGCTAGTTTCCAAGATCTATAAAGAACTTCTTAAACTCAACACCAAAGAAACCAACAATCCAATCATGAATTGGGCAAAAGACATGAACAGAAATCTCACAGAGGAAGACATAGACATGGCCAACACGCAAATGAGAAAATGCTCTGCATCACTTGCCATCAGGGAAATACAAATCAAAACCACAATGAGATACTGCCTCACACCAGTGAGAATGGGGAAAATTAACAAGGCAGGAAACCACAAATGTTGGAGAGGATGTGGAGAAAAGGGAACCCTCTTACACTCTTGGTGGGAATAGAACTGGTGCAGCCACTCTGGAAAACTGTGTGGAGGTCCCTCCAAGAGTTAAAAATAGATCTGCCGTATGACCCAGCAATCGCACTGTTGGGGATTTACCCCAAAGATTCAGATGGAATGAAACGCCAGGACACCTGCACCCCGATGTTTCTAGCAGCAATGTCCACAATAGCCAAACTGTGGAAGGAGCCTCAGTGTCCATCAAAAGATGAATGTATAAAGAAGATGTGGTTTATGTATACAATGGAATATTACTCAGCCATTAGAAATAACAAATACCCACCATTTGCTTCGACGTGGATGGAACTGGAGGGTATTATGCTGAGTGAAATAAATCAATTGGAGAAGGACAAACATTATATGTTCTCTTTCATTTGGGGAATATAAATAATAGCGAAAGGGTATAAAGGGGAAATGAGACAAAATAAGTGGGAAATATCAGAAAGGGAGACGGAACATAAAGACTCCTAACTCTGGAAATGAACTAGGGGTGGTAGAAGTGGAGGTGGGCGGGGGGTGGGGGTGACTGGTTGAGGCGGGCACTGAGGTGGGCACTTGATGGGATGAGCACTGGGTGTTATTCTATATGTTGACAAATTGAACACTAATAAAATTAAATTTATTAAAAAAGATAAAATAGTCATAACGTGGTTTGATTATATAGAGCATTATTTTCACACAAAGTTGTTAATGCAGAAACCTAGACATTTCAGGAGGGTTGGGAAGATTCAGACTTGGGAACCCTGCCAGTCAAGATATTTTTTTTTTGTGTAAGACTATATTGTTAGCTCTGAAAAGGCCTTGGAAGATAATGAGGCACTCAACAGTGAGTGTTCATGAATAAGAAGATAATTCTTCCATATCTATACCAGTAGTTTCTTGGTTTGGGCTAATAGGCCTTAAAACAAGCTAATGTTCATAAATTTTTCATTTAACTCTAGGAAGAACTTCTGAGAAGATTTAAGATAGGAACAGGAATAGTATCTTTTCTGTTGGTCCATGATTAAAAATAGAATTATTTGAAGCTGAACTGTTTAGAAACAGATGACAGTGAGCTTAATCTATTTAGAGGTACTTGCCTCAAACTAGAGCAGCCAGCAGGACCTCTGGTTAAACAAAATCAGTCCATTGGATGATTTTTTTTTCTTGGTTATTGGTTCACCTCAACAAAAGATGGTCCAGCAGAGGGAGCCGTAATACAGTGATAGCATGGTGGTGAAAGCAGATCTCAAACTGGTGGAACCAAGTTTCAAATCCAGGTCAATGAGCCTTCATGAAATTAAGTAACTTCTCCAAAGTCAGTTAACTACACTATTTTGAAAGTGAGGCATTTATATCCAAGGGTTTGAGGATTTAATTAGTCAACCTATATAAAGTAACTATATACTCAGGTTCATATCTGGCACACACACACACACACAAAGATATTTAACAAATGATAGTTGTGAGGACACTAAATCCTCTTTTAAGTGGCATGCCACTGCTTCCCTCTAGTTGAAGCCTTTTACTCTTGCAAGCATAGGAAACATCTCAATGCCATAGATCCTCTCCCCAGAACCCCATGTTGCAGTAACTGATGTCCCAAGTCTGCTTAACTTTTATCTTAGTTTGTAACTTTTTATTCTAGTCCCAGAGTAAAACATTTCTCTCTTAATGAGCTATCCTAGCCCTATGAATGAATTCTTATTGTCAACAGGAGTGATCAAAAAGGCAAAATGCATTGTTCAAGAGGTGAAAGTAAGGTTCTACCTGTACTAAAAAGATACATAGAGTAGTGCTGACTATGGATTTTCCTTCCTGCCTTAGACTGGATGAGGGTGGATATATAGAGAAACCTGATATACCAGTTATGGTTTTATCAGAGAGTTGGAACCAAAATGAATGATATGGAATAAGGGATTTATTATAAAGGATCAGACCTTAAGCAATTAGGGGATCTGGCAAACTATAAGGAAGACTATGAAGTGGCCCTATAGTTCAGTAGGACCAACACTCGGGAAGAAAGCTTGGATGTGGATTATAAGAGTAGATAGTAAGGATATGCATCTCCCAAGGATGAACTGGAACCTACAGAGGAAGCCTAGAATCCACATATCACTCACTGCCTCCAATCTTTACAATGCAGATGCCGGCCACCATGGAGCTGAACATACACTTGGCCCAGGATCTGGAGAAATGGAAGGAGATGTGGCAGGAGATGAAGGAATTGTGGGCTCAGCTGCTACTCCATGCCTACGAGGTGAACCCATAGATCAGAGACAAAAAGGAGTTACAGCAGCACCTAGCACTCTTTACACCTTTAGAAAATAATGGCTGCTGTTTAACTTCTACCTTCCAATCTCAGAAATGGGCCCTCTATCCAGTCCTAACCAGGAGCCTCTCACAGGGAAAGTGGTTCTGGGAAACAGTTCCAGCATGGTCAGGAAGATGTAGTACAATGCCCTAACATTAGATGCATCTGAGAAATCTTAGACTAATGAAAATGAGAATCCCTTAACTCCTGAGTGAAAATATACCTATTTAACTGTATTATATTTGTCTATATAGCATACAGGGAGATGCCTAAATCCCTTGAATGATTAGGCCTCACTCTGAGTCACTTTTGTATCCATCCAACTTTAACAGATCAGGATTAGACCAGAAAATATTTCTTGAGAAGGAGTCCATGTCAAGATTCTTATCCAATTCTGAGAAACATAATAAATGTTATACTTGGCTGATGTTGGTTCCATTTGAATCAAGTGAACAAGGGAGTTTCCCTCAATTCTTTTTTTTTTTCCTAACAAAAAATATTTTAATGTAGGAAGCAACATGTGAACATTGAGGTGGTAAAACTGACGTTACAATTATACGATAAATATCAAATGATATCCTTCTGGCTTAATGGAAAAAATAACAGTTGTAACAGTCATGTTCAACATCTTGGTTAAGTACAGGGAAAACGGGCAGGAATGGCACACACATATGCACAGATTGAACAGTTCAAATAATTTTTAGCCCTTCTGAGAAAATATAGATGGGAAATCTGTAGCAAATACTTGCGTAATATGGTGGTTCAGTCCACTAGTGATCATCTGTTCATGCACTTCAAGTAAATGCAGTTGTTTTTGAGCATAGGAAACTAGATTTAAAGCAAGTCCCTGCTCAACAAGCTAATGATACTATAAATCCCTTACATTCAAAAATACAGTTTAAGTTTGGAAAAAGTTTTAGGTAAAGTAAAGCATACTCATTTCCATGATTACTTTTAGATAGAACTGAGACTACAGTACTATATTATACATTGTCAGGTACACTGCTGTGCACAGGTAATTCCAATTACCATATTTTATGTTTGTTGGTCATCAATAGCACAAATTTTATGCTCCAAAAGAAATTTATCAATCCAGCAAAATGGTTACATTTAATTTTCTTTTAAAGACAGATTAACTAAATTTAAGGAAGAACTGCCTTTTACTGATATCTCATTTTCAAATTACTCGTACAAACTTACCAAAGAATTACTATGTATTTTGCTCCGCATCAACCTGCAAAAGGTTTCCCAACACAGATGCATCATTTCTTGTTCAGTTCCCAAAAATAAAGGCTTTCTACCTGAAAGCATTTACGTTCCTAGCTCTCTGAAGTAAACATTAAAAAACAAAGTACAAAAAATGATCTCCCCTCTTCTAAAGGGCCCACTTAGTTACATAAAGTATTTTCTTTCCCAACACTTTTTCTGATTCAAAAGGTATTTACTTCCTAAGAACATGAAGGATCTTCATTTCAAACCCAACAGTCCGTTTCCATGGCAACACTGCGGGGTTCCTTGGCTACCAGGAGTCACATTAGTTGACTGTGGAATTTCTCAATCTTCTTTACATTTTGGGCTTGGTCTGTTCTTTTTTTTTTTTTTTTTTTAATAATAAATTTATTTTTATTCGAGTTCAATTTGCCAACATACAGAATTGTATGTTGCTCAACCTATCAAGTGCCCCACTCAGTGCCCGTCACCCAGTCACCCCCACCCCCCGCCCTCCTCCCCTTCCACCACCCCTAGTCCATTTCCCAGAGTTAGGAGTCTTTATGTTCTGTCTCCCTTTCTGATATTTCCTACCCATTTCTTCTCCCTTCCCTTCTATTCCCTTTCACTATTATTTATATTCCCCAAATGAATTAGACCATATAATGTTTGTCCTCCGATTGACTTCTTTCACTCAGCATAATACCCTCCAGTTCCATCCACGTTGAAGCAAATGGTGGGTATTTGTTATTTCTAATGGCTGAGGAATATTCCATTGTATACATAAACCACATCTTCTTTATCCATTCATCTTTCGATGGACACCGAGGCTCCTTCCACAATTTGGCTATTGTGGACATTGCTGCTAGAAACATCGGGGTGCAGGTGTCCCGGCGTTTCATTGCATCTGTATCTTTGGAGTAAATCCCCAGCAGTGCAATTGCTGGGTCGTAGGGAAGGTCTATTTTTAACTCTTTGAGGAACCTCCACACAGTTTTCCAGAGTGGCTGCACCAGTTCACATTCCCACCAACAGTGCAAGAGGGTTCCCCTTTCTCCACATCCTCTCCAACATTTGTTGTTTTCTGCCTTGTTAATTTTCCCCATTCTCACTGGTGTGAGGTGGTATCTCATTGTGGTTTTGATTTGTATTTCCCTGATGGCAAGTGATGCAGAGCATTTTCTCATGTGCACGTTGGCCATGTCTATGTCTTCCTCTGTGAGATTTCTGTTCATGTCTTTTGCCCATTTCATGATTGAATTGTTTCTTTGCTGTTGAGTTTAATAAGGATTCCTTGGCTACCATGCTTCGCATTAGTTGACTGTGGAATTTCTCAATCTTCTTTACATCTTGGGCTTGGTCTGTTCTATACACCAAACAAACTAAATCATCTGTTACTTTAATACAGAAACTTCCATTCAGAAGGCCTATATTTGAGAACCACACGTGCCTTCATAGGATCGGCAAGGTAGAGTTTCTTGGAGCAGCTGAACTCCTCCCAGGTCTGGTACTGCGGCATTGTGGGTCCGCAGCAGACTGCTGGAGGGGGCGCAGCCCGGCCCACCTACCACCTACCTTGGGCAGCCAGAGACCGGTGGGGGGGTGGGGGGCAGCGGCCCAAGATGGCAGCCAATTTCCCTCAATTCTGACAAAAAGGGTAAACCATATTATTCCCACAAGAAGGAGGTTTGTGTTAGGGAAGATTTCCAGGAATACAGACCTCTAGATCTTAGACTTTTATTTCTAGGTATTTTGCAGAGTCACTTCTATTTTAAAAATTTATTTTTATTTATTTTTTTGTATATTTTTAAATTGGAGTTCGATTTGCCAACATATAGTATAACACCCAGTGCTCATCCCATTAAGTGCCCACCCTCACTTCCCGTCACCCAGTCACCCTGTCCCCCTGCCCACCGCCCCTTCCACTATTCTTTGTTCGTTTCCCAGAGTTAGATGTCTTTCATGTTTTGTCACGCTCTGATTTTTCCCACTCATTTTCTCTCCTTTCCCCTTTATCCCCTTTCACTATTTCTTAATATTCCCTATATGAGTGAAACCATATGTTTGTCCTTCTCTGATTGACTTATTTCGCTCAACATAATACCCTACAGTTCTATCCACATAGAACTCCCTGCAGGGAGCCTGATGTGGGACTCAATCCCGGGTCTCCAGGATCATGCCCTGGGCTGAAAGGCCGGTGCTCAACTGCTGAGCCACCCAGGCATCCCGTGTAGGTTTTTTTTTTTTTTTTTTTTTATTCATTTATGATAGCCACAGAGAGAGAGCGCGAGAGAGAGAGGCAGAGAGAGAAGCAGGCTCCATGCACCGGGAGCCCGACGTGGGATTCGATCCCGGATCTCCAGGATCGCGCCCTGGGCCAAAGGCAGGCGCCAAACCGCTGCGCCACCCAGGGATCCCCCCGTGTAGGTCTTTTTGGTGAAATTTCTATTCATGTCTTTTGTCCATTTTATGATTGGATTCCATTTACAAAAAGCCCACAGCAAATATCATTTTCAATGGGGAAAAACTGAGAGCCTTTCTCCTAAGATCAGGAACAAGACAGGGATGTCTACTCTCACCACTGCTATTCATCATAGTACTAGAAGTCCTAGCCTCAGCAATCAGACAACAAGAAATAAAAGGCACTCGAATCGGCAAGGAAGAAGTCAAACTCTCCCTCTTTGCAGATGACATGATACTGTTCATAGAAAACCCAAAAGACTCCACCCCAAGATTGCTAGAACTCATACAGCAATTCGGCAGTGTGGCAGGATACAAAATCAATGCCCAGAAATCAGTGACATTTCTATACACTAACAATGAGACTGAAGAAAGAGAAATTAAGGAGTCAATCCCACTTGCAATTGTACCCAAAAGCATAAGATACCTATGAATAAACCTAACCAAAGAGGTGAAGGATCTATACCCTAAAAACTACAGAACACTTCTGAGAGAAATTGAGGAAAACACAAAGAGATGGGAAAATATTCCATGCTCATGGATTGGAAGAATCAATATTGTGAAAATGTCTATGCTACCCAGGGAAACTTTCACATTCAATGCAATCCCTATCAAAATACCATGGACTTTCTTCAGAGCCTTGGAACAAATCATCTTAAGATTTGTGTGGAATCAGAAAAGACCTTGAATAGCCAGGGAAATACTGAAAAAGAAAACCAGAGCCAGGGCATCATAATGCTGGATTTCAGGTTGTGCTACAAAGCTGTGATCATCAGGACAGTGTGATACTGGCACAAAAACAGACACATAGATCAATGGAACAGAATAGAGAATCCAGAAATGGGCCCTCAACTCTTTGGTCAACTAATATTTGACAAAACAGGAAAGACTATCCACTGGAAAAAAGGCAGTCTCTTCAGTAAATAGTGCTGGTAAAATTGGACATCCACGTGCAGAAGACTGAAAGTAGACCATTCTCTTACACCATACACAAAGATAAACTCAAAATGGATGAAAGATCTAAATGGGAGACAAGAATCCATCAAAATCCTAGAGAACACAGGCAACACCCTTTTTGAATTTGGCCACAGCAACTTCTTGCAAGATACATCCATGAAGGCAAGAGAAACAAAAGCAAAAAAGAACTATTTGCACTTAAGATAAAAAGCTGCTGCACAGCAAAAGAAACAGTCAACAAAATGAAAATATCTGCAGAATGGGAGAAGATATTTGCAAATGACCTATCAGAGAAAGGGCTAGTATCCAAGATCTATAAAGAACTTATTAAACTCAACAGCAAAGAAATAATCCAATCATGAAATGGGCAAAAGACATGATCAGAAATCTCACAGAGGAAGACATAGACATGGCCAACAAGCACATGAGGAAATGCTCCGCATCACTGGCCATCAGGGAAACACAAATCAAAACCACAATGAGATACCACCTCACACCAGTGAGAATGGGGAAAATTAACAAGACAGGAAACCACAAATATTGGAGAGGATGTGGAGAAAGGGGAACCCCCTTGCACTGTTGGTGGGAATGTGAACTGGTGCAGCCACTCTGGAAAACCGTGTGGAGGTTCCTCAAAGAGTTAAAAATAGCTATCCTATGAGCCAGCAATTGCACTACTGGGGATTTATCACAAAGATACAGATGCAGTGAAATGGCAGGACACCTGCACCCCAGTGTTTATGGTAGCAATGTCGACAGTAGCCAAACTGTGGAAGGAGCCTTGTTGTCTATTGAAAGATGAATGGATAAAGCAGATGTGGTCTATGTATAGAATGGAATACAGCCATTAGAGGAAGCCATTAGTAATGGCATTAGAAACAACAAATACCTACCATTTGCTTCAATGTGGTTAGAACTGGAGGATATTATGCTGAGTGAAATAAGTCAATCTGAGAAGGACAAACATTATATGGTTTCAATAATACGGGGAGTATAAAAAATAGCAAAAGAGAATAAAGGGGAAAGGAGAGAAAATGAGTGGGAAATATCATAGAGGGTGACAGAACATGAGAGACTCCTAACTCTGAGAAACGAACAAGGGGTGGTGGAAGGGGAAGTGGCCAGAGGGATGGGTGACTGGGTGATGGGCACTGAGGGGGGCACTTAACGGGATGAGCACTGGGTGTTACATGTTGGCAAAGCGAACTCCAAAAAAAAAATACACAAAAAAATTTAAAAAGAACAATGATACTTGCGTGAATGAGAGATGAGACTCCTAACTCTGGGAAACGAACTAGGGGTGGTGGAAGGGGAGGTGGGTGGGAGGTGGGGATGACTGGGTGACGGGCACTGAGGGGGGCACTTGATGGGATGAGCACTGGGTGTTATTCTATATGTTGGCAAATTGAACACCAATAAAAAATAATTTTATATATAAAAAAAAAGAACTTTAACTCCTATGGGCAGGAAGGTTCCAATCCAAGTCCTATTAGATAAAGATTTCTCACATTCATGTTGCCTTCATCCTCAATGAAAGTCTATCCTGGGGCAAGCCAAAAACTTTGGAAAGCTTGCCAATGCAGTTGAATTTTGCCAAATCTTTGCTAACAATATGTAAATTTTCTTTAAGAAGGTGTTAGAGTATAATTGTCTTTTACAAATTGTGCAAAACATTATCCATAGAGAATCTAGAAATCTTTTATCAAAAATATCAAAGAAAGGGGCAGCCCTGGTGGCTCAGTGGTTTAGTGCCGCCTGCAGCCCAGGGTGTGATCCTGGAGTTCCAGGATCGAGTCCCACGTCGGGCTCTCTGCATGGAGCCTGCTTCTCCCTCTGTCTGTGTCTCTCTGTCTCTCTCTCTCTCTGTCTCTATGAGTAAATAAATAAAATCTTAAAAAAATAAAAAAAATCAAAGAAAGATGAATGGATAAAGATGTGGCATAAAAAAGATGTGGCATATACATATTATATATTTTATTATATATATATATAATGGAATATTATTCAGCCATCAGAAAGGATGAATACTTACCATGTACATCAACATGGATGGAACTGGAGGGTATTATGCTGATTGAAATAAGTCAGTTGCAGAAAGACAATTATCATATGGTTTCACTCACATGTGGAACATAAGAAATGGTAAAAGGGACTATAAGGGAAAGGAGGGAATCTGAGTGGGGAAGTTAGAGAGGAAGACAAATTGTGAGACACTCCTAACTCTGGGAAACAAAGGGTTGCAGGAGAGGAGGTAGATGGGGGGTGTGGTAACTGGGTGACAGGCACTGCCAAAGGCACATGATGAGAGGAGGACTGGATGTTATATGTTGGCAAATTGAATTTAAATGATATTAAAATAATATCAATCCTATTTCTGTGGTCTTCTCTGGTCTTGCATTAATTTTGTGTCAAATATGAAAAAGGGATACTGTATAAAAACTCATATCGATTTCCCCATTCAGAAATTCTGCTCTCTACTTTGAGAAAATCCACAGTGAAGTGGAATATAATCTAGCATTCTTCTTAGACCTTTATCGCCATACCTCAGGTAAGAAAGACCTAGTTGCATGAGTGTCACTGCATAGGCTTCTCCAGTGTTTTTCTACCATCACTATCTGTATGCCCCACAGATGCAGAACAGTCACTTGGGTTGAGACCCTGCCTTAAGAATGTAGAGAAGTCTCTCTCGAATCTGTTTGGTACGGACAGCATAGACAACTGGGTTGAGAATGGGTGGAATGAGGAGGTAAAAGTTGGCCAAAAGGATATGGATATGAGGAGGCACATGATGGCCAAAGCGGTGAGTGAGAGAAGAAACAGCAATGGGGATATAGAAGACAAGAATGGCACAAATGTGAGAACTACATGTCCCTAGAGTTTTAAGCCTGGCCTCTGGGGTGGCCAACCCCATTACAGCCCTGAAAATCATCACATATGAGGCAGTGATAGCTAATGAATCTAGGATCAATACCAGGAAGCCAATTCCCATTCCATACAAGTTGTTGACTGTTGTGTCACCACATGCTAAGGTAACTATGGCCATGTGCTCACAATAGGAATGGGCAATGATTTGGGTCCGGTAATGAGGCAGCCTCAGGCGAATCATCAGAGGCAGAGGCCCAATGTAGAGTACTCCACGGAAGAGGGCAGCCAAGCCCAAACGACCCACTGCTGCATGAGTGAGCACCAAGGTGTGGCGTAATGGGTCACATATGGCCACATAGCGATCAAAAGCCATGGCAAGGAAGATTCCTGACTCAACAGTGGCAAAGCAGTGGATGAAGAACATCTGAGCCAAGCAGGCATCCAGGTCAATGTTGTGGGCACCAAACCAGAAGATGGCTAGTAGTTTGGGCATGGTAGACGTTGAAAGGACCAAGTCAATGACAGCCAACATGCACAGGAAGAAGTACATGGGTTGGTGCAGGCTGCGTTCCACCGTTATCACTGCCAGGATAGTCACATTCCCCACTATAGCCATCAGGTACATAGAGCTGAAGGGGATGGAGAGCCAGATGTGCAGGGATTGCAGCCCTGGAATACCAGTAAGCCAGAAAGAACTAGGCACCAAACAGGCATTATTAGACATGAACATGTTTCAGGCAGTGGAGTATCCAGGAGATAGGAGCTCTTGGATTTTTGCTCTTATGAGAGGTATTGTTTCTGGAAACTGTAGACTACTAGATTCTTATTTTCATCCTGTGCAACTGGTGGAACCTATAATAAAGAAGTCTCAAAGTCTGCTTGACATATTACAGATTTTATTAAACTATGCATGAAAACACTCATTGCTACATGTAGAAACAGGCATGCTCATGACTTCTAATGCTAAAATACCCTACTCCACCCTAGAGGTCTCCAACTTCTTTATCACTTTTCAGTATTTTTGCTTTGGGAAACACTTCTTAAAGGAAATGGAAACTACAGAAAAGTTCTATGTGCAATGATTAAATGTAAACCCATGTAGTGTGTTTAGCTCAATGCATATGTACTTTGTATAAATAGCAACATTAATAACATCAATAATACTGATTTCCTATTTGCAATTACTGATTTTATTTTTTTTAAAAAGATTTGAGAGAGAGTATGCAAGAGTGGGGAGACAGGGGTGAGGTAGAGGGAGAGACATCTCCAGCAGACTGCCTGCTCACCATGGAGCCTGACTCAGGGCTTGAGGTCATGACCCTGAGATCATAACCTGAGCAGAAATCAAGAGTCAGATGCTTAACTAACTTAGCTACCCAGGTGTCCCTAAAATTGATTTTATAATGAAAAATTGGAAGTTATGTGTGTTCAAAATAAAGCATTGTTTAAGTTGTAGGACATCCAATGAGTTAGAATTATGTTTATAATATTTTTAGATCTATGTATTTACCTGGGAAAATGTATACATCATGCTACAGTAAATGAGGGGATAGCAGGGGGCAGATTAAACTATGATAGAATTTCATTAAAATACAGGTATGTGTCATAGTTGTAAAAACCCCTTTTTAATTTTCTTTCTGTATTTATGTATATTCTGGCTTTTAAAGTGGACAAGGACTTTAAAAGTAGTCTTAAAACTATTAAAGCCCAAAGACAGAGTGACTATTTACCAAGGAAAATATATCCGTGAGGTACAATTTCTTTTTCTCTGGATTAGTCAGATTGCCAAATCTAACTGGCTTCTTCAAAGAGATTTGGTATAGGATCTTATTTCTCAAAGAAAAGAATCTTTCATTTAAGGTTTCCCAGATTTCATGGTTAAAAGATAAAGAGACAAAGTTCCTTAAAGGTTTACTCTTAGGACAGAGACTATTAAGCTTACTGAGTATCTGGGTATCTATAAGATAGGTAAAAGAAAAAATGCATCTTTCTATAAGTATTTCTCACTCTAAGTTTTGCCCATTACCTGGTGATAATTAAGAAGAATGGATTGAAAGAAAACAGTTGATAGGATTCTTCTTTCTGACCACATCCCTCTTGGTCTCTAAAGAGACAGATAAGCACTAAATCACTGGCCATTACTTGTAAAAGTCTACTTTTTTTTCTGCCCTTCAGGCATCTCTCACTAAGAATTCAAGAGTGGCTCCTGTTGTTTCACATCCCCAGGGTTCAGAACCTAAGAGTACCAAGTTTAATTTGAGTCTTGTCCTGTCTTAGGGTTGCCATCCTGCTGTTTCCCATCAGATTCTCAGCAATAGTAAGTCTCAGACTCCCTGTCCTCACAATGGTGACTTTCTTCATACAGCCACATTTTTGCTGAGATGTTTCATCATTTTTTTGTTTTTTACTGGGGCAAATTTCCCCCATTCTTCAAGGCCCATCACAGACCATCTCCCTTCTACAAAGCCTTTTTTGGGAGCTCCAGTCTATACCAGAGTGGTTGAGTAGTCGTGAAATTCCTAATTGTCTCAAATGAGCCCAAGAACATTTCAAATACTCTTGTACAAAATATAAACAGCAATTACATTTCTGTGACAAAAAGTATAAGAAATGGACTTATGTAACCTCAGGGATTCCTAACACTAGCTCCCATACAAGTTTTTATAAGTTTGCTTACTTCTTGGTCAGCAGCCATTGATTGGGTGCTAAAAAAATTTTTAAAAAAGTTTTGTGAACTTTAAAGTTTTCCACAGGTGTTCTTGTTACATTAACCTCACCAACTTCAGCAATTATGTGAATCAAGTACTTTAATATGCTAGTAAGTGATCACATGTGAAGTTATTTCCTCAACTCAAAAATGAGCTTTCCTGGATCTATTGTGTAGATCCAAAGGCAGCTCAGAACATGAGCTTTGCTGTCTAATAAACCAAATTTCCCATTCCAAACTTTTATCTTACTCTGTATCTGGGCAAGTAGCCTAATCTCTTTATGTGTCAGGCTTTTTTCCATATAAAATATGGAGAGAATATCAACTGCAAAGGATAATTATAAAGAACAAATGAAATAGCTATGAGGTTCTTGGCACAGGGCAGCAACTTTCTCCCCCTGAATTCTTACTCTTCACTATGGGAAGCAGATCAGAACTTTTAGATTCTGCAAATTGGCATAGTTTCCTATTTGTCTTACATGGGACATCATTGAAGTACTCCCAAAAGTCTAGGAATTACAAAGATGGGACAAGGATATAAGGGGAACACAAATCAATATACAATTTTATCTCACACTGAAGAGAATGTCTGAAGTGTTCTCTAAAAATATTGTGATAGACCACCAATCCAAAGCAGAAAGAGGCCTGATTACTCAATGTAGGGTAAGCTAATTATCACAGAAGGAATTAATGTTCATTTGATAGACTTAAACCCAGATTTCTATCTTTGATTTGTGCGAGACCCAGTTTATCCAATGAAACTGTAACCAAATTTTGAGTTGGGACAAACAGAATATGAATATATTTACAAAAAAAAAATCCACCAAGTTGATAACTGGCATATATTTTTTCAAGATTTTATTTATTTATTCATGAGAGACACCGAGAGAGAGGCAGAGACATAGGCAGAAGGAAAAGCAGGCTCCATGCAGGGAGCTCAATGAGGGACTCAGTCCCGGGACTCTGGGATCACGCCCTGAGCCAAAGGCAGATGCTCAACCACTGAGCCATGCAGGGATCCCAATAACTGGTGTCTTAAGCCATGGTTTGAACTAGGTTTAGCTCTGGAATTGTGTCACTTTACCTAGAGTATTCCAGAGAAACATTTTGCAAGTCCTATAAGAAGCATCCTGGTGGGTCTGAGACTCCAAAAGGTTTTGTTATGGTAAAATTAACATAGATTAACAGCAAGATAAGCTTAGGTTCAAATACTAACTCTGCTGTTTCTGGCTGATTTAGGGAATATGTACTCTCTGCCTCTGTTTCCTAGTCTGAAATGAAGGAAGTAATAGCTACCTTCGAGTTGCTTCATATAGTAAATAAACTGTTTATAAATGTGTGCATGAAGAAGCTCAAGTGTTAGGAAGCCTGTATTCCCTCCTTACCCACTCCTCCCCTCTGTTCTTTGCCCTCTTCCAGAGAGCACAGACACAGCATTATTTCCATAGGACCTTGGTGAATCCATATCCTAAGATAAGTAGCTTTAACATGGGAATAGTCACAGTTGAGGAGACCTGCTGATGGTATAAGGATCAACTCAGAAGGTTGTCTGACTGTGCAGCAAGAGACTGTAGGCCCGACAAGGCTAAAATAGTCAATTTTTCGTCTTATGTTCTGATGGACAGTATTATGCAATGAGATTCTTGCCCTGGGGTTTCTTCTTTTTCTTCATAACTTAGGCCAAATTATGCTTTATTTATTCTACTTTTGACTAGACCCAGGAAAAGCGAAGCCCTGGTTGAACCAGAAAACAAATGTTTCTAGAACTTGGAGTTTTCTCCCAATGACTGACTCCCTTCTCTGGAATGTACTTACCCACTGAGAGTGCTGTTCACAGAGCTCTAGGCTGTGTTCTATACAGTGGTCACCTCTTATTTGGATGCTTCGACAAATTTAGAGTCAAGGGGAGGGAGGCCATAGCCCTGATCTTTTTACAATTTTGTCCTGTGTCTTCTTTATCCAGGGCTGAAAATAGCCAGTTATTTCCTAATGGCTGCACAAAGAAGCCTGAACCTTTCCTTCTGAATCTTCAGTTACCCCTCCCTTGGGAGCACTCTTCAACTCTTAATCCCACTCCACTACCAGGACTAGATCATAGACTCTTAATCTATTCCCTTGAGTGGGGCTCTTGACTGGCCCCAGGTCTCTGACTACCCAACCCTCAAGTCTGAGGTATTTTAAGGACTCCAAGAGGGACACTGGGAAAGAGTTCACAAGAGAAGTGTGGAAAACTACCAGATGCTGATATAATCATATGGATACTTTATTACTTATATTTTAAAAAAATCTAAGCTATGCCTAGATATGTTTTATATACTATGTATATTTCACCTACACTAATTTTGCCTTTTGCTTTTTAGAAGTTCATGTTTATGATTACAAATCTTATTTTTAAGCAAACTGCAATGTGTGTCCAAGTCTGTGGTTACTTTAACTTTCACTTCTCAGTAGTGGACTAGTTTCAGTTTTTATATGCCAAGTGGTACATAGTTATCAATATTTTTTCTGTTCAACCTTAGGATAGGATCCCAAAAGGTAGATTACTGACCATTGGTGCAGGCCTCATGAATCCTGTTGCCAAACAGCTTTCCAAATCATTCTTCCAGTTTGTGTTTAACCCAGTGTCAAATGAGCTCATTTGCTAAATTGCCCTTCAGTAATTTTTAAAATACCCATTATACAGATGAGCAAAGCAAAACCTTGTTTCATTTTTTTTTTTATTTCTACGGAGAAGATATTTTTCTGTATTTGAACAATTTGTAACCAATTTTGAAGTTTCTTTTCCCTTTTTTTACATAGTATTCTTAAATGAAGGAGAATGATTATTTCAGAATATATGGGAAATATGGAAATGTTATTTAAGTTTTTATTTAAATTCTAGTTGGGGGTAGAGGCAAGATGGTAGAAGAGTAGGGGTCCTCCTTTCATCTGGTCCCCTTAACTTAGCTAGATAACTATAAAATCATCCTGAACACCTATGAATTCACCTGTAGAATGGCTTGAATTCTACAAATAGAAAAGTAACCACTTTTTGCAGGATAGGAATAGAAGAGAAATGGAGAGGACATATGCATAGACAAGCGGCAAGAGGAAGACGCCTGCATAAGCTGGTTACTGGAAAGCAATATAGCCCTGGAGCTTAAAATTGGGACCTTAGAAATGTGCTCCAGTGAGACTTCCCTGCCTGAAGGTGCTGAGTAGCAAAGCAAGGCAGAATCACAGGTAGGATAGAGAGTGGGGTCTCAAGATCCCCAGATCCCTCAAAGAACAGGGGTGCCTGAGGCAGCGGAGTTCTCAAGCATGGAATGTGGAAACTGGTTTAAGTCAGAGCCAGGGAGAGGACTTGCAGCTTTTTTCCCTATAAACTGAACTTGGAACCATGATCAGGTGACCACTTTCTATGTTGGGTACCTGCAAAGGGCTGGAACACAGCAACCCTCTGCCTTCCCCCTGGGAGAAGCAAAGCAGGCGAGTACTTGACAGGGCAAATGCTCTCTGTGCCAGGGCCCTGTACAAGAACAGAAACAAGGGGACACTCCACTTCCTTTGGGAGGGCCAGAGAGAGTGCATGAATAATAGGGCAAAAGCTCTCCCTGCCTGGGCCCTGCAAAGTACACAAGGCAGCATCTCTCTGCTTTCCCCCAGGACTATCAGAGTGGCTGGGCACCATAAGAGTCTTCAGACTTTGGCATGCACCAGGAGGTTTTAGCTACAGGGCTGGAGATCTCCCTGTGGCCATTTTTATTTTCACCCTCTAAAGAGGTGCAGAAAGTGTTTAGGGAACATAAGCCACGCACAGCAAGCAGCTTACACAGCCTGGTCCCCTGGGCTTACTCTGCCTGGCCACAAACACCTCAGAATCAGCTCTGCAGGCCCCTCTTACAAAAGACCAGCTGGAAGTACAGGTGAACAGCAAGTTCACTGACCAAACAGGACTGCAAAACTCCAGTGTTAGAGGAACATAGTATATAGGACTTGAGGGTTTTTTTCTTAGGATTTATCCTTCAGTTTAAATTTTTTTCCCATTTCAGCTAGTTTTTGAATTTTTTTCCCATTTCAATTAGTTTATTTTTATCAACTATTTACAAATACATGTTATAGATATGTTCTTCATTTTTGACTTCCTTTCACTGTATTCAATTATACATACATACGCACACACTTTTTATAATTTTGGAATTTAGTATCTTAGCACACAGGCCAAAATACACTTAACCAAGTGGATCACCCTGTTTTGTCCACTCATATTCTCTCTCCCTTCCCCACTCCCATTTCCTTTTCTTTCTTTCTTTCTTTTTTTTTTTTTTTGGTCTTTTTCTTTTCTGATTTCTGACCTGTTTGGATTGGTCTAGTGTGTATTTTGCTTGGGTCATGGTTGATATTTTTGATTTTGTTCACTTGTTCATCCATTCTTCTCTGGACAAAATGACTCAAAGGAGGAATTCACAAAAGAATGAACCAGAGGTAATGCTCTCTGCCATAGATCTAATTGACATGGATTTAAGTAAAATGTTAGAGATGGAATGAAGGATAACAATTATAAAGTTACTACCTGGGCTTGAAAAAAGCATAAAAGACTCTAGAGAATCTCCTAGGCTAAAGTTAAAAATGCTCTGATATGCAGTCTAAATTGGATGCTCTAATAACTAGGGTAAATGGAGAAGAAAGTGACATAAAAGACAAGTGGATGAAAAGGAAGGAAGTGGAAGAAAGTTAAAACATTGGAGAATCTTGAGGAGAAGCTTTGAGAGAGAAGTGATGCCATGAAAAGAGGCCACATCAGAATTACTGGAGTGCCTGAGGATGAAGAGAAAGAGCACCAGAAGGTGCTCTAACCAGTTAGGCTACCTGAAGAAATGGATGCATTCCTAGAGAGATATAAGCTTCCAAAACTGAAACAGGAAGACATATAAAACCCATATTTGAGCAAATAGTAGCTGAAAAATTCCCTAATCTGGGGAAGTAAATAGGCATTCATAACCAAGAGGTAGAGGATCACTCCCAAAAATAAAATAAAAATAGATACACACCCCAACATAATAGTGAAGCTTGCAAATTTCATAGATAAAGAGAAAATCTTGAAAGCAGCTGAAGACAAGGGATTCCTAACATACAGAGGTAGAAATATTAGATTGACGACAGACCTATCCACAGAGACTGTCAGGCCAGAAAAGGCTGGAAGGATATATTCAGGGGACTAAATGAGAAAAACATGAAGCCCAGAGTACTTTATCCAGAAAGACTATCATTCAGGATGGGAGGAGAGATAAGATTCCAGGACAGACAGAAACTGAAAAAATATGTAACCACCAAGCCAGCCCTGCAAGAGATATTAAGGGGCATCATGTAAGTGAAGAGGGTCCAAGAGTAACATGAACCAGAAAGAAAATCTACAGAAACAAGGACTTTAAAGGTAATACAATGGCACTAAATTAATATTTTTCAATAATTACTCTGAATGTAAATAGGCTAAATGCTCCAATCAGAAGACACAAGGTATCAGATTGAATAAAAAAGCAAGACTCATCCATATGCTGTCTACAAGAGACTCATTTTATACCTAAGATACCTCCAGACTGAAAGTGAGAGGGTAGAGAATAATTTACCAAGCAAATGGACCTCAAAAGAAACCTGGGGTAGCAATCTTCATATCACACAAGTTAGATTTTAAAACAAAGACTATAATAAGGGATGAAGAGGGACACTGTACCATACTTAAAGGGTCTATCCAACAACAAGATCTAACAATTGTAAATATTTATGCTTCCAATTTAGGAGCAGCCAATTATATTTATAAATTAATAACCAAAGTAGAGAAACACAGATTATTAATAGTAAGGGACTTCAATACCCCACTCACAGCAACGGACAGATCTAAGCAGAAGATCAAAAGAAAACAAGGACTTTGACCCACTGGATGAAATGGACTTCAGATACATTCAGAACACTCCATTCTAAAGCAACAGAATACACATTCTTGTCGAGTGCCTATGGAGCATTCTCCAGAATAGATAACATACTGGGTCACAAATCAGGTCTCAACTGATACCAAGATATTGGGATTATTCCTTGAAGTATTTTCAAACCACAATGCTCTGGAACTTGAACTCAATCATAAGAGGACAGTTGGAACTCAAACACTTGGAGGTTAAAGAGGATCCTACTGAAGAATGAATGGGTTAAGGAGAAAATATTAAAAAGATTCATGCAAACTAATGAAAATGAAAGCACAATTGTTCAAAATCTTTGGGATACAGAAAAGGCAGTCCTAAGAGGGAAGTACATTTCAATACAAGACTCTCTCAAATTAGAAAAATCTCAAATACACAAGCTAACTTTATACCTAAAGGAGCTGGAGAAAGAACAGCAAATAAAGCCTAAACTCAGAAGGAGAAGAGAAATAAAGATTAGAGTAGAAATCAATGAAATAGAAACAAGAATAGTAGAATGGATGAAGGAAACTAGAAGCTGGTTCTCTGGAAGAATAAGATTGATAAACCCCTAGACCAGACTTATCAAGAGAAAGGACCCAAATTAATCATGAATGAAAGAGGAGAGATCATGACCAACACCAAGGAAATAATTTAAACATTTTGAGCAACTCTAGGCCAACCAATTAGGCTACCTGAAGAAATGGATGCATTCCTAGAGACATATAAGCTTCTAAAACTGAAACAGGAAGACATAAAACCTGAACAGACCCCTAACCAGTAAGGAAGTTGAGGCAGTCATCAAAATCCTCCCAAAAAACAAGAGTCAAGGGCCAGATGGCTTTCCAGAGGAATTCTAAGTTTTTAAAGGAGGAATTAATAATTATTCTTATAAAGTGGTTTCAAAAAATAGAAATGGAAAGAAAACTTCCAAACTCATTCTATGAGGCCAGCATTACCTTGACCCCTAAACCAGCATGGAATGTTTTTCCATATCTGTGTCTTCCTCAATTTCTTCCATAACTGTTCTGTAATTTTTAGAGTACAGATCCCTAAAGTACAGTACCCTAAACCAAAGACCCCACCAAAAAGGAAATAAAGGCCAATATTCCTGATGAACATGGATGCCAAAGTACTCACCAAGATACTAGCCAATAGGATCGAACAGTACATTAAAAGGATTATTCATTATGACCAAGTGGGATTTATTCCTAGGCTGCAAGGGTGGTTCAACACTCAAATCAGTGTGATACAGTACACTGATAAAAGACAAGAACCATATGATCCTTTCACTTGATGTAGAGAAAACATTTGACAAAAACACAGCATCATTTCCTTATTAAAATTCTTCACAGTGTAGGAATAGAAGGAACATATTTCAATATCATAAAAGCCATATACAAAAGGCCTACAGTGAATATCATTCTGAATGAGAAAAAACAGCTTTACATCTAAGGTCAGGAACACAACAGGGATGCCCACTCTCACCACTGTTATTCAACATAGTACTAGAAGTCCTAACCTCTGCAATCATACAAAATAAAAAGGCAAACTGTCAAACTCTCATTCTTACCAGATGACATGATAACCAATGTGGAAGACCCCACAGACTCTACCCCAAAATTGCTAAAACACATACAGCAATTCAGCAAGGTGCCAGGATAAGAAAAAAAAATCAATGCACAAAAATCCATTGCATTTATATACACTAACAATGAGACTGAAGAAAGAAATTAAAGAACTATTCTCATTTACAATTGTACCAAAAACTGTACAATACATAGGAGTAAACTTAACCAAAGAGGTAAAGGATCTGTACTCTAAAAATTACAGAACAGTTATGGAAGAAATTGAGGAAGACACAGATATGGAAAAACATTCCATGCTCATGGATTAGAAGAATATTGTTAAAATGTCTAGGCTACCCAGAGCAATCTACATATTCAATGTAATCCCTATTAGAGTACCATTAACATTTTTCACAGAGCTGGAACAAATAATCCTAAAAATTGTATGGAACCAGAGAAGACCCTAAGTAGCCAGAGGAATGTTGAAAAAGAAAACCAAAAGTGGGGGCCATCGCAATGTCTGACTTCAAACTATAATACAAAGCTGTGATCATCAAGAGAGCATGTTGTTGATACAGACATAGATCAATGGGATAAAATATAGAACCCATAAATGGAGCCTCAACTCTATGGTCAACTCCTCTTCAACAAAGCAGGAAAGAATATCCAATAGAAAAAAGACAATCTCTTCAATAAATGGTGTTGAGAAAATTGGACAGCCACACGATAAAGAATTAAACTAGACCCTTCTTTCACCATACACAAAGAAACTCAAAATGCATGAAAGACCTAAATGTGAGACAGAAGTCCCTCAAAATTCTAGAGAAGAACACAGGTGGTAACTTTTTGCAAGACACATCTATAAAGGCAAGGAAAACAAAAGCAAAAGTGAACTACTGGGACTTCGAGATAAAAAGCTTCTGTACAGCAAAGGAAAGTCAACAAAACTAAAAGGCAACCTATAGAATGGAGGAAGATATTTGCAAATGACATCTCAGATAAAGGGCTAGTATCAAAGAGCTATAAAAAACTTCTCAAACTCAGCACCCACAAAAACCAAATAATCCAGTCAAGAAATGGGCAGAGGACATGAACAGATGTTTCTCAAAGACAACATACAAATGGAAAACAGATATGAAAAAATATTCCCCATCACTTGTCATCAGGGAAATACAAATCAAAACCACAATGAGATGCCACTTTATACCAGTTAGAATGGCAAGGTTAACAAGACATGAAACAACAAACGCTGTCAAGGATGTGGAGAAAGGGGAGCCCTCTTACACTGTTGGTGAGACTGCAAGCTGGTGCAGCCACTATGGAAAACAGTGTGGAGTTTCCTCAAGAAGTTAAAAATAGATCTACCCTACAACCCAGCAATTGCACCACTGGGTATTTGCCCCGAAGATACAGATGTTATGAAACAAAAGGGTACCTGCACCTCAATGTTCATAGCAGCAATGTCCACAATAGCCAAACTGTGGAAGGAGCCAAGATGTCATCCAACAGATAAATGGATACAGGAGATGTGGTATAATATATATAATGTATACACACACACACACACACACACACACACACACACTGGAATATTACTCAGCCATCAGAAAGGATGAATAGCTACCATTGTAAATGGTGGATGGAATTGGAGGGCATTATGTTGAGTAAAATAAGTCAATTGGAGAAAGAATTTTCATATGGTTTCACCCATATGTGGAATATAAGAAATAGTGAATGGGACTACAAGTGAAAGGAGGGAAACTTAGTGGGGGAAAAATTAGAGGAAGATGAACCATGAGAGATGCCTAACTCTGGGAAACAAAGGGGAAGGGGAATTGGGTGGGGGGATGGGGCAAATGGGTGATGGGCATAAAGGAGGGTGCATGAAATGAGCACGGAGTTCTATATGTTGGCAAATTGAGTTGAATATTTAAAAGATTCTTAAGTAGTTCAGGAGAGGGTAGTAATGTCCTTGAAGTTTCAAATTAAGTAATTGCTAACATCTTAGGCAAATCTGGAAGGATATAAGACTTTGGATGTAAGAGAGGAATCCAATCTGATTTTAAAGCTCTTCCCCTCCCCCTCCTTCCACCAGATTTGAGATATAACTGGCATATTACATTTGTGTGAGTTAAGGTATACAATATGATTATTTGGTACACATGTATTTTCAAATGTTTACCACAGTAAGATTAGTTTACACGTCCACCACCTCACATAATTACCAATTTTTGATGGTGAGAACGTTTAATACCAACATGCTTAACACCCTTCAGGTATAAAATACAGTATTAACTACAGTTACCATGTTGTAGAGGATATTCGCAGAGCCTATTTTTCTTATAACTCCGAGTTTGAACCCTTTGATAAGTATTTCCTTTCCTTCAACCCCCAGCTGCTGACAACCACTGTTCTACTTTTGCTAGGAGTATGGCCTTTTAGATTCCATATGTGAGGGATGCCTGGGTGGCTCAGCAGTTAAGCATCTGCCTTTGGCTCAGGTTGTGATCCCATGATGTAGACTGAGTCCCACATCAGGCTCCTTGCATGGAGCCTGTTTCTCCCTCCACCTAGGTCTCTGCCTCTCTGTCTCTCATTAATAAATAAAATCTTAATAAAAACTTTAAGGCTTCAAAAAATAGATTCCATGTGAGATCATGTAGTATTTGTCTTTGTCCACCTGATTTATTTCACCTTGCATAAAGCCATAAGGTTCCATCCATGTTGTCAAATGGCAGGATTTCTTTTTTAAGGTTTATACCGTTTTCCCTGGCTGCTATGAGGTATTCATTCTTCAGTCAATCCTGATTGTCAGGACTTATGAGTACTAAATAGCAGAAAGATACCACTCCTAGGTATATGAAACTACTATCATATGAGCAAAAGTATGGTAAGGCTATTTTCCCAACAAGGGGCAGGGTAGGGAGAGAGAGAGAATGAGAGTGAGCCACCACCATAACACACTGTATGGCTCAGGCACATGTTGTCTTCTCTGTATGAAGTAGCCCCATGGGTGAAAATCTGCTATTCCTAGATCAGTTCTCTTATTGATAGATTCCTCATACATGTCTAAAATGATTTATTAGTCCCTATTTTGGATGACACCATTTTAATTATCTTATTGTAGCGTTAGGGAAGGAAGTACTTTTTAAAGATTTTATTTATTCATGAGACACACCAGAGAGAGGCAGAGACATAGGCAGAAGGAGAAGTAGGATTCCTGTGGGTAGCCTGATGTAGGACTTGATCCCAGGATTCTGGGATCTTGCCCTGAGCCAAAGGCAGATGCTCACTGAGCCAGTTCTCTTAGAGCTGAACAAAAATTTTGGTAGGTTATGCATACCACTGCTAAATAATGGGTTACATGGATCAGAAGATAGATTGGATGGTGAGATAGCTAGAGCTCTAGAACAGGTTTGTGATAAAAACAACAAAACAGGACACATATTATGGAGGTTCCTGAAATGGCTAAAGATAGACCTACCATATGATCCAGCAATTCTACTTCTGGGTATATATACACAAAGTAAATGAAAACAGGATAGCAGATGTAGGTATTCCCATGTTTACTGCAGCATTATTCACAATTGCCAAGATATAGAGACAAAAAAAGTGCCTATCAATGGATGAATGAATAGAGAGGTGATCACATATATACACAGGATAGTATTCAACCATGAGAAAGGAGAACATCCTGTCATTTAACAGACATTATTCTTAGTTAGGTAAATCAGAAAGAGACCAATACTATATGATATCACTTATATGGTAACTATAAAAAAGCTAAACTCATAAAGAGTACAGTGAAGTTTGATAATTACCAGAGAATGGTGGTTGTGGGGTGGGATGGAGGGGAGAGGTGGAGGAGATAAGATGGGTATTTAAAAGGTACAAATTTTCAATGAGCAGTAGGGTCCTAGATACAATGTCTATATTCCACTACTGTACATTGGGTATTATAATCAAACCTGCTAGGAGACTGCATCTTAATTATTCCAACCACTGAAGAAATTATGTGATGTGATAGAAATAGCTAATTATTACTACAATGACAGTCATAGCAGAGCATATAAATGTATCAACATGTTGTATACCTTATGACAAAACATGTAACCTTCAATTAAAAAATTGTTATCTAAGTGTTTTGTGAAAAAAAATCTGTCAACCAAGATACCTTCAGCCAAACTATTCTTTAAATATGGAGAAAAAATACACACATTCCCAGATGAATGGAGAGATTCACTGATAGCAGAGTATAATTATAAAGATTGTCCGTCAGGGCAGCCCAGGTGGCTTGGTGGTTTAGCACCGCCTTCAGCCCGGGGCCTGACCCTGGAGACCCAGGACTGAGTCCCACATCAGGCTCCCTGCATGGAAGCCTGCTTCTCCCTCTGCCTGTGTGTCTGCCTCTCTGTGTCTCTCATGAATAAAATCTTAAAAAAAAGATTGTCCTTCAGGATGAAAAGAAAAGATACCAGAGGGTAAATCAAGCATATAAGAAAGAATGAAGAACATTAGAAACATTAGAAACCTGGGAGATTTCATGACAACCATTATATCTTCCTCGCTTATTGATCTATTTATGTATATTATATATACATCTAATAGAGTACCAAAAAATAGGGGGAAAAACAGAATTGAAGGGAAAAATAGTTGGAAATTTCAATACCATATTCAGTTTACATAACAATTAGCAAGGATATAGAAAATTTGAACACTATCAACCAAATAAAAATAGTTCAATCACATATGGAATATTCTCTAGGAAAAAACTATGGTATCCCATAAAACAAGTCAATAATTAAAAAAAAAATTCCCCTGGCTATTTGGAGTCTTTTCTGATTCCACACAAATCTTAAAATAATTTGTCCTAACTCTCTGAAGAAAGTCCATGGTATTTTGATAGGGATTGCATTAAACGTGTAAATTGCCCTGGGTAACATTGACATTTTCACAATATTAATTCTGCCAATCCATGAGCATGGAATATTTTTCCATCTCTTTGTGTCTTCCTCGATTTCTTTCAGAAGTGTTCTATAGTTTTAGGGTATAGATCCTTTACCTCTTTGGTGAGGTTTAATCCTAGGTATCTTATGCTTTGGGGTGCAATTGTAAATGGGATTGACTCCTGAATTTCTCTTTCTTCAGTCTCATTGTTAGTGTATAGAAATGCCACTGACTTCTGGGCATTGATTTTGTATCCCGCTACGCTACCAAATTGTTGTATGAGTTCTAGCAATCTTGAGGTGGAGGCTTTTGGGTTTTCTATGTAGAGTATCATGTCATCTGGGAAGAAGGAGAGTTTGACGACTTCTTTGCCAATTTGAATGCCTTTAATGTCTTTTTGTTGTCTGATTGCTGAGGCTAGGACTTCCAGTACTATGTTGAATAGCAGTGGTGAGAGTGGACATCCCTGTCTTGTTCCTGATCTTAGGGGAAAGGCTCTCAGTGCTTCCCCATTGAGAATGATATTTGCTGTGGGCTTTTCGTAGATGGCTTTTAAGATGTTGAGGAATGTTCCCTCTATCCCTACACTCTGAAGAGTTTTGATCAAGAATGGATGCTGTACTTTGTCAAATGCTTTCTCTGCATCTAATGAGAGGATCATATGGTTCTTGGTTTTTCTCTTGCTGATATGATGAATCACATTGATTGTTTTACGGGTGTTGAACCAGCCTTGTGTTCCGGGGATAAATCCTACTTGGTCATGGTGAATAATTTTCTTAATGTATTGTTGGATCCTATTGGCTAGTATCTTGCTGAGAATTTTTGTATCCATGTTCATTAGGGATATTGGTCTGTAATTCTCCTTTTTGGTGGGGTCTTTGTCTGGTTTTGGAATTAAGGTGATGCTGGCCTCATAGAACGAATTTGGATATTTAGGGCTGAAGCTATATAAATATGTTTTCTAATAGAATTTAGAAATCAGATATTCAGAAACTCTCAAATATATGTAAATTAAACTTCCAAATATTCCACAGCTCATAGAAAAAAGTCACGAGTGAAATTAGAAAATATTTTTAACTGAATGAAAACGAAAACACAGCCTATCAAAATCTTTCGGATGGAGCTAAAGCAGTGCTGTGAAGGAAATGTGTAGTTTTAAGTGCCTAAAGTATAGGAAGAGAGATTTAAAATGAAGTGTATAAACTTTCACCTAAAACTATAACTAGAGCAAACAAAACCCAAAGCAGGCCAAAGAAAGGAAATAAGAGTTAGAATGGCTATCAATGCCATTCTTTGCCTTCTATTAAAACAGAAAAGAGGGAAACAAATAAGACCAAAAGCTAGTTCATTAAAAAGAACCATTGACAAGTCTTTAGTTAAGACTGAAATGGTAAAAGAGACAAATACTAAAGTCAGGAATTGAAGATGGCGGGGGGGGGCTCATTGCCATCCCTGAATTTTGTGGGTATGGAGAAGGCATGATATTATAAAAGTTATTAAGCTTCTTAGAATTTTGGAAAAATGAGACATAAGATAGGATTGGCATAATTCAACTTGGGAATGTATGTAACTCTTTTAGAACTTCTAATAAAGGACAGACCTAATTACTAGAAAAGGAATCCATTTCCCCCAGACATCTGCTTAAGTAAGACTAGGAAAAATTATGAGATCCTTCTGGATAGAATGCTGTACAATTTATTCTCTCCTGAGTTCTTACCAAGTCTCATCTACTTCCCAGGTATTTTAAGTCATTCTATTTTCCTTCAATCACACTGCTTTCCCTAGATTTGAGCATAGTTCTTCAGGAACCCACAAATGAACAACTTTATCCATCTTTCCCACGTCTAAAGATAAATGATGAGGCTCGTGTAAGATAACTAATGAGGAGGAAAATTATAATTTTGAGGAGAGGAGGTTATCAAATGATCACTGACAAAAATAAGATGAATCAGCCTGCCCTAACAAAATACTGCAGACTGGTTAGATTAATAAAAACTCTCCGTTCTAGGGCCACCTCGGTGGCTCAGTGAGTTAAGCATCTGTGGGGGTGACCACGAACTAGCTGGAGTAACTGAACCAAACCAGGCCCAGACTTGTGTCCCTCATTCACTCAAAAACCTCGAGAGCCTAAAGGGTGAATAGGTGGTAGACGCTTGAGAAAGGGCTTGAGCAATGGTTCTCAGGGCTCGCTTGTACGTGATCGCCCACATAACATAATAGATAGACCCGCCCTACGACCCAGCAATTGCACTGTTGGGGATTTACCCCAAAGATACAAATGCAATGAAATGCCGGGACACCTGCACCCCGATGTTTCTAGCAGCAATGGCCACGATAGCCAAACTGTGGAAGGAGCCTCGGTGTCCAACGAAAGATGAATGGATAAAGAAGATGTGGTTTATGTATACAATGGAATATTACTCAGCTATTAGAAATGACAAATACCCACCATTTGCTTCAACGTGGATGGAACTGGAGGGTATTATGCTGAGTGAAGTAAGTCAGTCGGAGAAGGACAAACATTATATGTTCTCATTCATTTGGGGAATATAAATAATAGTGAAAGGGAAAAGAAGGGAAGGGGGAAGAAATGTGTGGGAAATATCAGAAAGGGAGACAGAACGTAAAGACTGCTAACTCTGGGAAACGAACTAGGGGTGGTAGAAGGGGAGGAGGGCGGGGGGTGGGAGTGAATGGGTGACGGGCACTGGGTGTTATTCTGTATGTTAGTAAATTGAACACCAATAAAAAAATTAAAAAATAAAAAAAAAATAAAAAAAAATAAAAAAAAAAATAGATAGACCCTTATTTACATTTATGACCACGTCAGAATAAGTTGTGTCTGTCCCTGCTGGTCTGTTTACCATACCTAATATTCCTTTGAAGTATGCACATCTGGAGCAACAAGCTTATCTATTTACCAAGGTCTTCTGGCACCCGTGAGTCTGTCTTGCATGCTGAGAAAGGGGAACTTTGGAGGGTTTCACAAACCTGCTAAAAATAAACCCCTTCTTGGCTTTGTTTTGCTCATGCTATAAAATGTAAAACCTTGAATAAAGCTTGCACTGCTTGGACATCATTCACTGTGTCCCTCCTGTCCCCATCTCTTTTCTTTTATTTTCCTCATCCCCTTATCCTCGGGACCCTGATCGCCAGAGCGCACAACAATCTGCCTTCAGTTCAGCTCAGGTCATGATCCCTCTGCCACTCCTTCTGCTTGTGTTCAGTCTGTCAAATCTTTAAAAAACTTTCAGTTCTGGAGGCTGGAAGCCTGACAGCATAGTACCAGCATGGTTGATCTGCAGTAAAGGGTCTCCTGGATTTCAGACCACCACTTCTTAGCTATGTTCTCATATGGCCTTTCCTTGATTGTGTGTACGTGAATAAAAAGTAAGAGCTCGGGGATGCCTGGGTGGCTCAGCGGTTTGGCGCCTGCCTTTGGCCCAGGGTGTGAACCTGGAGACCAGGGAACGGGTCCTGCATCGGGCTCCCTGCATGGAGCCTGCTTCTCCCTCTGCCTCTGTCTCTGCCTCTGCCTCTCAATCTCTCTCTCTCTCTCACTCTCTCATAAATAAATAAAATCTTTATTTTTTTTTAAGTAAGAGCTCTCTGGTGTCAAAGGACACTAATTCTATAGGATAAGGGCCATAACCTTACAACATCACTTAATCATAATCGATTCTTAGAGGGTCCAACTGCAAGTAGTCCCATTAGGACTTTAAAATATTTGGGGGTGGTGGTGGACAGATACAATCCACAAATTATCTCATGGATTCCCATGACTTTTTGTCATTTACCCAAAAAAACTATTACCAAAAAAATCATTGCCAATATAGCTAAAAGTTTGCATACATTTGCAGATCTACCCCCTGAACTTTGACTTTCAATGCCATCCCTAAGAATGACCCCAAAAGGAATCCCTTCCTGGGGCCTATTTGGCCTCAGTAAAATTCCTTTATTTATTAATTAATTAATTTATTTTATTTTCTAATAAATTAATTTTTTATTGGTGTTCAATTTACCAACATACAGAATAACACCGAATGCTCATCCCGTCAAGTGTCCCCCTCAGTGCCTGTCACCCACTCACCCCCATCCCCCACCCTCCTCCCCTTCCACACCCCTAGTTCGTTTCCCAGAGTTAGGAGTCTTTATGTTCTGTCTCCCTTTCTGATATTTCCCACACATCTCTTCTCCCTTCCCTTATATTCCCTTTCACTATTATTTATATTCCCCAAATGAATGAGAACATATAATGTTTCTCCTTCTCTGATTGACTTACTTCACTCAGCATAATACCCTCCAGTTCCATCCACGTTGAAGCAAATGGTGGGTATTTGTCGTTTCTAATGGCTGAGTAATATTCCATTGTATACATAGACCACATCTTCTTTATCCATTCATCTTTCCATGGACACCGAGGCTCCTTCCACAGTTTGGCTATTGTGGACATTGCTGCTAGAAACATCGGGGTGCAGGTGTCCCGGCATTTCATTGCATCTGAATCTTTGTGGTAAATCCCCAACAGTGCAATTGCTGGGTCTCAGGGCAGGTCTATTTTTAACTCTTGGAGGAACCTCCACACAGTTTTCCAGAGTGGCTGCACCAGTTCTATTCCCACCAAGAGTGCAGGAGAGTTCCCCTTTCTCCACATCCTCTCCAACATTTGTGGTTTCCTGCCTTGTTAATTTTCCCCATTCTCACTGGTGTGAGGTGGTATCTCATTGTGCTTTTGATTTGTATTTCCCTGATGGCAAGTGATGCAGAGCATTGTCTCATGTGCATGTTGGCCATGTCTATGTCTTCCTCTGTGAGATTTCTCTTCATGTCTTTTGCCCATTTCATGATTGGATTGTTTGTTTCTTTGGTGTTGAGTTTAAGAAGTTCTTTATAGATCTTGGAAACTAACCCTTTATCTGATACATCATTTGCAAATATCTTCTCCCATTCTGTAGGTTGTCTTTGAGTTTTGTTGACTGTATCCTTTGCTGTGCAAAAACTTCTTATCTTGATGAAGTCCCAATAGTTCATTTTTGCTTTGTTTCTTTTGCCTTCGTGGATGTATCTTGCAAAAAGTTACTGTGGCCAAGTTCAAAAAGGGTGTTGCCTGTGTTCTCCTCTAGGATTTTGATGGAATCCTGTCTCACATTTAGATCTTTCATCCATTGAGTTTCTCTTTGTGTATGGTGCAAAAGAGTGGTCTAGTTTCATTCTTCTGCATGTGGATGTCCAATTTTCCCAGCACCATTTATTGAAGAGACTGTCTTTCTTCCAATGGATAGTCTTTCCTCCTTTGTCGAACATTAGTTGACCATAAAGTTCAGGGTCCATTTCTGGGTTCTCTATTCTGTTCCATTGATCTATGTGTCTGTGTTTGTGCCAGTACCACACTGTCTTGATGACCACATTTTGTAGTACAACCTGAAATCTGGTATTGTGATGCCCCCAGATATGGTTTTCTTTTGTAAAATTCCCCTGGCTATTCGGGGTCTTTTCTGCTTCCACACAGATCTTAAAATAATTTGTTCTAACTCTCTTAAGAAACTCCATGGTATTTTGATAGGGATTGCATTAAACGTGTAAATTGCCCTGGGTAACATTGACATTCTCACAATATTAGTTCTGCCAATCCATGAGCATGGAATATTTTTCCATCTCTTTGTGTCTTCCTCGATTTCTTTCAGAAGTGTTCTATAGTTTTTAGGGTATAGATCCTTTACCTCTTTGGTTAGGTTTATTCCTAGGTATCTTATGCTCTTGGGTACAATTGTAAATGGGATTGACTCCTGAATTTCTCTTTCTTCAGTCTCATTGTTAGTGTATAGAAATGCCACTGACTTCTGGGCATTGATTTTGTATCCTGCCATGCTACCAAATTGCTGTATGAGTTCTAGCAATCTTGGGGTGGAGGCTTTTGGGTTTTCTATGTAGAGTATCATGTCATCGGGGAAGAAGGAGAGTTTGACTTCTTCTTTGCCAATTTGAATGCCTTTAATGTCTTTTTGTTGTCGGATTGATGAGGCTAGCACTTCCAGTACTATGTTGATTAGCAGTGGTGAGAGTGAACATCCCTGTCTTGGTCCTCATCTTAGGGGAAAGGCTCCCAGTGCTTCCCCATTGAGAATGATATTTGCTGTGGGCTTTTCGAATATGGCTTTTAAGATGTCGAGGAATGTTCCCTCTATCCCTGCACTCTGAAGAGTTTTGATCAAGAATGGATGTTATATTTTGTCAAATGCTTTCTCTGCATCTAATGAGAGGATCATATGGTTCTTGGTTTTTCTCTTGCTGATATGATGAATCACATTGATTGTTTTACGGGTGTTGAACCAGCCTTGTGTCCCAGGGATAAATCCTACTTGGTTATGGTGAATAATTTTCTTAATGTGCTGTTGGATCCTATTGGCTAGTATCTTGTTGAGAATTTTTGCATCCATGTTCATCAGGGATATTGGTCTGTAATTCTCCTTTTTGGTGGGGTCTTTGTCTGGTTTTGGAATTAAGGTGATGCTGGCCTCATAGAACGAATTTGGAAGTACTCCATCTCTTCTATCTTTCCAAACAGCTTTAGTAGGATAGGTATGATTTCTTCTTTAAACGTTTGATAGAATTCCCCTGGGAAGCCATCTGGCCCTGGACTCTTGTGTCTTGGGAGGTTTTTGATAACTGCTTCAATTTCCTCCCTAGTTATTGGCCTGTTCAGGTTTTCTATTTCTTCCTGTTCCAGTTTTGGTAGTTTGTGGCTTTCCAGGAATGCGTCCATTTCTTCTAGATTGCCTAATATATTATGAACAGCTATACGCCAATAGTTTTTAAAATCGTTTGTATTTCCTTGGTGTTGATAGTGATCTCTCCTTTCTCATTTTTGATTTTATTAATTTGAGTCTCCTCTCTCTTCTTTTTAATAAGGCTGGTGAATGGTTTATCTGTCTTATAATTCTTTCAAAGAACCAACTCCAGGTTCTGTTGATCTGTTCCACAGTTCTTCTGATCTCGATTTCGTTGAGTTCTGCTCGCATTTTAATTAACTCTCTTCTTCTGCTGGGCGTGGGGTCCATCTGCTGTTTTTTCTCTAGCTCCTTTATGTGTAAGGTTAGCTTTTTTATTTGAGTTCTTTCCAGTTTTTGAATGGATGCTTGTATTGCGATGTATTTCCCCCTTAGGACTGCTTTTGCTGCATCCCAAAGATTTTGAATGGTTGTATCTTCATTCTCATTAGTTTCCATGAATCTTTTTAATTCTTCCTTAAATTCCTGGTTGACCCTTTCATCTTTTAGCAGGGTGGTCCTTAACCTCCACGTGTTTGAGGTCCTTCCAAACTTCTTGTTGTGATTTAGTTCTAATTTCAAGGCATTATGGTCTGAGAATATGCAGGGGATGATCCCAATCTTTTGGTATCGGTTCAGACCCGATTTGTGACCCAGTATGTGGTCTATTCTGGAGAAAGTTCCTTGTGCACTTGAGAAGAATGTGTATTCAGTTGAGTTTGGATGTGAAGTTCTGTAGATATCTGTGAAATCCATCTGGTCCAGTGTATCATTTAAAGCTCTCGTTTCTTTGGAGATGTTGTGCTTAGAAGACCTATCGAGTATAGAAAGAGCTAGATTGAAGTCACCAAGTATAAGTGTATTATTATCTAAGTATTTCTTCACTTTGGTTATTAATTGGTTTAAATATTTGGCAGCTCCCACATTGGGGGCATATATATTGAGGATTGTTAAGTCCTCTTGTTGTATAGATCCTTTAAGTATGAGATAGTGTCCCTCTTCATTTCTCACTACAGTCCTCGGGGTAAATTTTAGTTTATCTGATATAAGGATGGCTACCCCTGCTTTCTTTTGAGGACCATTTGAATGATAAATGGTTCTCCAACCTTTTATTTTCAGGTTGTAGGTGTCCTTCTGCCTAAAATGAGTCTCTTGTAGACAGCAAATAGATGGGTCCTGCTTTTTTATCCAGTCTGAGACCCTGTGCCTTTTGATGGGGTCATTAAGCCCGTTGACGTTCAGAGTTACTATTGTCAGATATGAGTTTAGTGTCATCATGATATCTCTTCAGTCCTTGTTTTTGTGGATTGCTGCACTGAACTTCTTCTTAAAGGGGAATTTTAAGAGCCCCCTTAAAATTTCTTGCAGAGCTGGTTTGGAGGTCACATATTCTTTCAGTTCCTGCCGGTCTTGGAAGCTCTTTATCTCTCCTTCCATTTTGAATGAGAGCCTTGCTGGATAAAGTATTCTTGGTTGCATGTTCTTCTCATTTAGGACTCTGAATACATCCTGTCAGCCCTTTCTGGCCTGCCATGTCTCTGTGGAGAGGTCTGCTGTTACCCTAATACTCCTTCCCATAAAAGTCGGGGATTTGTCTCTTGCTGCTTTAAGGATCTTCTCTTTATCTTTGGAATTTGCAAGCTTCACTATTAAATTTCGAGGTGTTGAACAGTTTTTATTGATCTTAGGGGGGAATCTCTCTATTTCCTGGATCTGAATGCCCGTTTCCCTTCCCAGATTAGGATAGTTTTCAGCTATGATTTGTTCAAATACATATTCTGGCCCTCTGTCCCCTTCGGCGCCCTCGGGAACCCCAATTAAACGTAGGTTTTTCTTCCTCAGGCCGTCTTTTATTTCCCTTAATCTGTCTCCATGGTTTTTTATTGTCTCTTTTTTCCTCAGTTTCCCTCTTTGCCGTCAACTTGTCTTCTATGTCACTCACTCGTTCTTCCACCTCGTTAACCCTCGTCGTTAGGACTTCTAGTTTGGATTGCATCTCATTCAATTGATTTTTAATTTCTGCCTGATTGGATCTAAATTCTGCAGTCATGAAGTCTCTTGAGTCCTTTATGCTTTTTTCTAGAGCCACCAGTAGGTGTATAATAGTGCTTCTGAATTGGCTTTCTGACATTGAATTGTAATCCAGATTTTGTAACTCTGTGGGAGAGAGGACTGTTTCTGATTCTTTCTTTTGAGGTGAGGTTTTCCTTTTAGTCATTTTGCCCAGTGCAGAGTGGCCAAAAACAAGTTGTATTGGGAAAAGGAGAAATAGAGAGAGAAGGAAAGAAAGGAGATAAAGAAAAAAGAAGAAAAAAAAGGAAAAAAGAAAAAAGAAAGAAAAAGAAAAGTGAAAAAAATAGGGTGGGGGAAGCAATCAGAAATAAAAAAAAAAAAAACCACAACACGGGGGAGTATCTTCTGATTCTGTATACTTTAAGTCCTTTGACTTCCCCTGGAACTTGTCTGTCTAGCTGGTCTTCTGGGGGAGGGGCCTGCTGTGCTGATTTTCAGGTGTTAGCACTTGGGGGAGCTGCTCTGCCCCCTGCCTGGTGCAGGGCTCAGTGGGGGTTGTTTACCCCGTTAGGCCCCAGGAGGAACAAACCCAGTGGCTGTGGCAGCTCTGGAAACCTGGATTCAGCCCCCGCAGGAACTACTCCGTCTGCAGGGCCTAGAGGCTCCGGGGCGGGGCCGCTGATCTGCTCAGCTAGGGCAGGAGCGTCCTTGCTGTCCTGGGCCCTCCCGGCCTCTGCCTGTCCCGGAGGGAGGCCAGATCCTGGGCTCTGTCCCGGCGCCCAGTGCTCCTGGTCTGCGCTGTTGGATTCCCGCTCCCAGCTGCGCAGCCCCCTCCGCGGAGCCGCCGCCAGAGCCCTCTGAGCTGCTCCGGGAGCAGAGCAGCCCCCTCCAGGGAGCCGCTGCCCGAGCCCTTCCGAGTTGCTCCCGGGTCAATGTGTGCGCGCTGCAGCCCTTAGGGAGCTTGGCGCACTCTCCTGCCCGCGCTGCAGGTGTCTGTTAGTGTCCCCGGGAGCCCGAGGGCATCCCCGCCCTTCTGGGGTCCTGCTCTAACTCCCTGCGAGTGCCTTTCCGCTGGGAAGGTTGGTGCAGCTCCTGCTTCTCCGGGAGGGAGTTTTCCTGTCCTGGGGACACTCGCCCCGGCCTTAGCCTGCTCCTCGCGGGGCCCCTCCCCCTTGGATGCCTTTTGTTTATTTCTTTTTCCCTCGTCTTCCTACCTTGATAAAAGCACGAACTCTTCTCACTGTAGCGTTTCAGCTGTTCTCTTTAAATCTCAGGCCGAATTCGTAGATTTTCAGGATGATTTGAAGGTTATCTAGGTAATTTGATGGGGACAGGTGATTTGGGGACCCTACTCTTCCGCCAACCTTCCCCTCCTCCCCCTAAAATTCCTAAGTATTGGTGGATTGAGAGAAACTTCAGGATTGCTTCAGATATTGAGCAGAGATCCCATGTCTCCACACTCTGGTTTTGAATTTTAGTAACATTTTAGCTTCTTTAAAGTCGAAATTAAAATTGGTAGCCTATCAATTTATAAGGACCACTTTGGTTAAAAAGAACTACAGAAGTCCTGTTGAATCATGATCTGTACAAATTAGTGTTCTGAAGGAATGCACAGCCTGCAGGCTTGTTATTAAGTAACACAGAGACCATGACCCTGGTACTGTGTCTCTAGTTCAATGACAGACTGTGGTAGTAGGGCAGGAAGAGTTGTTTTATTTCTATAGGTTGTATGTTCAATTTGGTGGAGCTAATGGCTGACAAATTACTTGGAATATGGCAGCTAAAAGTCAGCTACATGTAAAACCAGCAGCGACTACTTTCATCTCTACTCACATTCTCCAACACTATTTTTACACTATTTTTGAATCCAGATTTCTCTCCTTTTGTTATTTCAGTTAGTAAATTTTCATTGCCCTAATTTCATGAGGAATTCATAAGAGAGAGAATCTGGCCTACCCTTCAAATTTTGGACTTGACAGGTCCCTAATTTCATAAGCCAATTCCTTAAAATTGCTCCTACACACACACACACACACACACACACACACTCACTCACACAAACCCACCCCACCCCACCCCCTCTGGTTCTGTGTTTCTCTGGAAACCCCTAATTCAGTTTTTGGAAACTAGAACAGATCCATAAGGATATGTTTTCTAAATTGATTTTGGTGTCTAGAATTAGTTCTTTACTCTGATTAGATTTAAGAACACCACTATTGCCAGCAGTAAAGAATGAGCAGTTCATGGCATGATAGGGCAATAGATATGATGTATTACCATTGGATACTTGTAATCAAATACTTATAGGAGGCAAAGTTATGGGTGACCATGGATGATAGCTTCAAACATTTATCAAATTAATGAATAGAATGGACAATGGACAAAGTAGAAGGGAAAAAATTTGAGCTCAGATGTTCAAATTCCCAGCTCAAGAGCTACATAAGTGAACTGAAGGTGTCTATGTGTGCCCTGTAGTCACAGAACTGAGACTGCTGGAGGGAAAAAAAAGATGCAGAATCTTATCCTAGGGCTGGATAAATCACAATGCAAGTTGAACTCAGCCTTGTAGAGTCTCTATGAAAGTACAGGTCTTGATTGAGAAGAAATGGGATCCTAGAAGTTGGAATGGGGATATAGGAGAAGACCCTGAAAGCTGGAGACATTGAGGCCCTTCATTCTTATGAATCTTCTTTGCCAGTTGAAGTGGCCTCTCCAAATGTCTGAAGGGGATTAATCCTGAATTGGCTGAGGAAGCTATTGACTTCTGCTAAGGCAGCTATCATAAAGGACAATGCAGATTCTACTTAGAATCTACTTCCACTCACTTTACTTTTAGGCCCATTACTATACTTAAGTCCCAGCAAGAGCTCTAAAAGTTGGGGAATAAAGTGACCTATTAGAAAGAGCACTACCCTCCAAAAGAACCCCACTTTTCTATTTCATACAAACAAATCCAGAGAATATGTGTGGGAATGGACATAAAGGGTGTTGGGTAATAGTTGAAGGAAGATAAAATCCGATCTGGTCAAGTTTATTGAGGGGAGTCCAATAAGTAGAGTTTCTAGATTTAATATTGCAACTTAGGGAGTTAGAAAAGGTCTCTTAACAGTTTGGTTTTTGGGCTGAAACATGGACCAAATGGTGGCCCACAGAAATTAACTTGAAATGCCAAGTGTGCTTTGGAAAACTGTACAGAAAGGGATTCAGAGACTGGAGATGGAATTTTAAGGTAGATTTGTCACTTAAGGTCTGCTCACATACCCTTAGAGGATCCAAAGAATACACCTTCCACTACAATTATGACGGAAGAGTTTGTGAAGGGAGCTCCAGCATCTTTGAAGTGTTCTGTGATTGCTCTTTTCTGTAGGTCAGACCTTATAGTCTACATGGAATGGTTGTAATTGTTTCCTGCTGTCCCAGTATCCAAGTAGTAGGGTTTAATTGCTAAAGACAAGGTGGGCATGGTTACTGTGATGGACAGCACAAAGTACCAATTAGGATATTCTGGCTAGTATAGACTTAGGCCTTGACTAGTTGATTCTGGTAATTCTAGAACTGAGATAGAAGTCCATTAAATTCTTATTTGATCTGTAGAAGCAGGAAATCCTGGGTGAAGTCTAACCAGAATCTCAAAAGCAGTCTTGGCTCCTCAGTCAATTCCCAGACCTGAACCAATTTACAGACCCACAGCCTCTTGAATGAATCGGAGTCTGGGGCCCTTCAGGGGACAATACATGGTACACGACTGGAAGTTTATACTGTTAATCTTTTGCCCAGTCTTTCCCAATATATCTATTGTTTGTAATTGTGATAATTGTACATGGGGGAAAGTAATCAGACTATAGACACTAACTCTGAGTGGTCACCAGTTCTAGTACACCCCAAATGTCACCGTGGTCCAATCAGAGTAGGGTCTATAGAAGTAATGTGAGTTCTATCCCAAATCCACCTTACACCAGACTAAATGGGTATCCAAATCCATCCTTTGGTTATCTCCCAGTTTCATAATGCATAATGGAAATACACACTCGAGGACCTAGGCAAGATGGCAGAAGAGTAGGGTCCTCAACTCACCTGGCCCCACCAACTTACCTAGATAACTTTTAAAACATCCCGAACATCCATGAATTTGACCTGAGATTTAACGAGAGAACAGCCAGAATACCAAAGAGAAGGGTTTTAGCTTCTAGCAAGGTAGGAAGGCGGAAAAAAAAAAAAAATAAAGAATCAAGTTGGGGAGCGTCCCCATGAGAAGCTGGGTTAAGGCCGGGCAGCAAAAGCCTCCAGGATAGGAAAGCCCAGCCCCAGAGAAGCAGGAACCTTAAAAATCTGCACCAGATTCTTCCCAGTGGGAAAATTGATCAGCAGGGAAATAGAGCAGAATCGCAGGAGGGGCAATGGAGCCTCCAGTCTCCCAGAGTCACTAACAGAGGAAGTGTGCCCAGGGGAGAGCACACCACACACTGTGGGCCAATCTCTGTAAAGGGCTGGAGCATGCGCCTGGAGGGGCCTTGGGAGAAACCGGTTGGTCAGGTGGGGGCTCTGGGTGGAGGGGGCTGTGCCCTGCTGCCGTTGGGAGCTACAGCCCTGGGAGCACGATTCCAGCAGCACAGGCCCCGGATCCCAGGGCGCCGGGTAGACACAGCCCACAATCTGGGGGGACAGGTGGAAGTGGGGAAGGCACAGGATAGCAAAGACTCTCCTGCCACCGGGTGCCCCCAAGCTGTGCAGATCAGCACACTCAGGGGGCCTGGAATCATCTAGGCCAATGTGGACTGGGAGACTGCATTAGTTACTGTGAGGAGTTGACTCCAGAGCTGGAATTCTGGTCACTGACGTTGTTTTTCCTCCTTGTGTTGCTGTGTCCCTGGGAGAGGTGCGGCTACCAGGGAACAGGGGCCTCATGGGGTAAACAGCTCCCACTGAGCCCAGCACCCAGAAGGGGGCAGGATATCACCCCAGGTACACACACCAAAAAAAAAAAAAAAAAAAAAAAATCAGCACAGTGCATGCCTCCCTCAGAAGACCAGCTGGAAGAACTGGGGAAGAGCAAGTTCTAGACCAAACAGTGCTGGAAAGCTCCAGAGGAAGTCGAGGGATTTATAGTGTATAGAACTAGAGAGTACCTACCCCTTTTTCTCCCTTTTCCAGTACAACTCCTTTTTATATCAAACTAAAATTTTCCAGTATTTTTTCCCTTTTCCCGCCTTAACTACAATATTTTACCACCTCTTCATTTTTAAGTTTCTTCCTTTTTTACTTTCGTATTGCTACAATTACAGGTCATAGATATATTTTCCACTTCTAGATTCCCTTCAACATACTCATAAAGGACATACTCCTATGTCTTTTGAGACATAGGGTTTTTTTTTTTTGTTTTCTGTTTTTTATTTTCTCTGCCTTATTTTGTTCTACAATGGCAAAGTTAATACCTTATAAAACATGAACAGCATGGACTTAGAACCAAGTGGCATACCACGCTGGTTTATTCTGTAAGATTATATTCTATCTTAGTTGACCACAAAGTTAAGGGTCCACTTCTGGGTTCTCTATTCTGTTCCATTGATCTATGTGTCTGTTTTTGTGCCAGTACCACACTGTCTTGATGACCACAGCTTTGTAGTACAACCTGAAATCTGGCATTATGATGCCCCCAGATATGGTTTTCTTTTTTAAAATTCCCTTGGCTATTCAGGGTCTTTTCTGATTCCACACAAATCTTAAAATAATTTGTCCTAATTCTCTGAAGAAAGTCCATGGTATTTTGATAGGGATTGCATTAAACGTGTACATTGCCCTGGGTAACATTGACATTCTCACAATATTAGTTCTGCCAATCCATGAGCATGGGATATTTTTCCATCTCTTTGTGTCTTCCTCGATTTCTTTCAGAAGTGTTCTATAGTTTTTAGGGTATAGATCCTTTACCTCTTTGGTTAGGTTTATTCCTAGGTATCTTATGCTCTTGGGTACAATTGTAAATGGGATTGACTCCTGAATTTCTCTTTCTTCAGTCTCATTGTTAGTGTATAGAAATGCCACTGATTTCTGGGCATTGATTTTGTATCCCGCTACGCTACCAAATTGTTGTATGAGTTCTAGCAATCTTGAGGTGGAGGCTTTTGGGTTTTCTATGTAGAGTATCATGTCATCGGCGAAGAGGGAGGGTTTGACTTCTTCTTTGCCAATTTGAATGCCTTTAATGTCTTTTTGTTGTCTGATTGCTGAGGCTAGGACTTCCAGTACTATTGAATAGCAGTGGTGAGAGTGGACATCCCTGTCTTGTTCCTGATCTTAGGGGAAAGGCTCCCAGTGCTTCCCCATTGAGAATGATATTTGCTATGGGCTTTTCGTAGATGGCTTTTAAGATGTTGAGGAATGATCCCTCTTATCCCTACACTCTGAAGAGTTTTGATCAGGAATGGATGCCGTATTTTGTTAAATGCTTTCTCTGCATCTAATGAGAGGATCATATGATTCTTGGTTTTTCTCTTGCTGATATGATGAATCACATTGATTGTTTTACGGGTGTTGAACCAGCCTTGTGTCCCGGGGATAAATCCTACTTGGTCATGGTGAATAATTTTCTTAATGTATTGTTGGATCCTACTGGCTAGTATCTGGTTGAGAATTTTTGCATCCGTATTCATCAGGGATATTGGTCTATAATTCTCCTTTTTGGTGGGGTCTTTGTCTGGTTTTGGAATTAAGGCAATGCTGGCCGCATAGAATGAATTTGCACGTACTCCACCTCTTTTTATCTTTCCAAATAGCTTTAGTAGAATAGGTATGGTTTCTTCTTTAAATGTTTGATAGAATTCCCCAGAGAAGCCATCTGGCCCTGGACTCTTGTGTCTTGGGAGGTTTTTGATGACTGCTTCAATTTCCTCCCTGGTTATTGGCCTGTTCAGGTTTTCTATTTCTTCCTGTTCGTTTTGGTAGTTTGTGGCTTTCCAAATGCGTCCATTTCTTCTAGATTGCCTAATTTATTGGCGTATAGCTGTTCATAATATGTTTTTAAAATCGTTTGTATTTCCTTGGTGTTGGTAGTGATCTCTCCTTTCTCATTCATGATTGAGTCTTCTCTCTCTTCTTTTTAATAAGGCTGGCTAGTGGTTTATCTATCTTATTAATTCTTTCAAAGAACCAACTCCTGGTTTTGTTGATCTGTTCCACAGTTTTTCTGGTCTTGATTTCGTATTCAATAAAGGAGGAAAGACCATTCATTGGAAGAAAGACAGTCTCTTCAATAAATGGTGCTGGGAAAATTGGACATCCACATGCAGAAGAATGAAACTAGACCACTCTCTTGCACCATACACAAAGAGAAACTCAAAATGGATGAAAGAGCTAAATGTGAGACAAGATTCCATCAAAATCCTAGAGGACAACACAGGCAGCACCCTTTTTGAACTCAGCCACAGTAACTTCTTGCAAGATACATCCACGAAGGCAAAAGAAACAAAAGCAAAAATGAACTAGTGGGACTTCATCAAGATAAGAAGCTTTGGCAAGCAAAGGATACAGTCAACAAAACTAAAAGACAACCTACAGAATGGGAGAAGATATTTGCAAATGACATATCAGATAAAGGGCTAGTTTCCAAGATCTATAAAGAACTTCTTAAACTCAACACCAAAGAAACAAACAATCTAATCATGAAATGGGCAAAAGACATGAACAGAAATCTCACAGAGGAAGACATAGACATGGCCAACACACACATGAGAAAATGCTCTGCATCACTTGCCATCAGGGAAATACAAATCAAAACCACAATGAGATACCACCTCACACCAGGGAGAATGGGGCAAATTAACAAGGCAGGAAACCACAAATGTTGGAGAGGATGCGGAGAAAAGGGAACCCTCTTACACTGTTGGTGGGAATGTGAACTGGTGCAGCCACTCTGGAAAACTGTGTGGAGGTTCCTCAAAGAGTTAAAAATAGACCTGTCCCATGACCCAGCAATTGCACTGTTGGGGATTTACCCCAAAGATGCAGATGCAATGAAACACCGGGACACCTGCACCCCGATGTTTCTAGCAGCAATGTCCACAATAGCTAAACTGCGGAAGGAGCCTTGATGTCCATCGAAAGATGAATGGATAAAGATGTGGTTTATGTATACAATGGAATATTGTACTCAGCCATTAGAAATGACAAATAACCACCCTTTGCTTCAATGTGGATGGAACTGGAGGGTATTATGCTGAGTGAAGTAAGTCAGAGAAGGACAAACATTATATGTTCTCATTCATTTGGGGAATATAAATAGTGAAAGGGAATAGAAGGGAAGGGAGAAGAAATGTGTGGGAAATATCAGAAAAGGAGACAGAATATAAAGACTCCTAACTCTGGGAATCGAACTACGGGTGGTGGAAGGGGTGGAGGGTGGGGGGTGGAGGTGAATGGGTGACGGGCACTGAGGAGGGCACTTTTCGGGATGAGCACTGGGTGTTATTCTCTATGTTGGCAAATTGAACACCAATAAAAAATAAATTTATTATGAAAAAAAGATTATATTCTATCTTCATTCCCATTCTGCCTCCCATTTTATCTTATTTATGTTTTGGTGGTCAATGTTGGGACTTTCTACAAGTATTGCTGTTTTATATAAATTTGGGAGTGAGCATCTGTAACATACAGAACTTAATACACTCAGAACCAAGAGGATCACCCTCTGTGACCACTCAAGGTAGACTACATTCTCCCTCCACTACAACTTCATCACTACCACCATCTCCGAAGTCCCCCCTTTTTTTCTTCTTCTATGTTTTTCCCTCTTTATGTTAGCTTTCTTTTTTTCTTTTTTGGGATTCTTGGCCTTTTACTTTTTAGTATTTTAGATTTGTTTTTCACTTTAGTGGTCCTTTTGTTTTATTTTGTTGTGGTCTTTGTTTTCGTTTTCTGGTCTCTGACCTCAATCATCTAGGATGAAATTTACTTAGGTCATGGATGATATTCTTGACTCAGCCCACTCATACAGCCATTCTGCAATGAGCAAAGTAACTAGAAGGAAGAATTCACCACAAAAGGAACAAGCAGAAGCAGTACTCTCTGCCACAGAGTTACAGAATTTGGATTACAATTCAATGTCAGAAAGTTAATTCAGAACCACAATTATAAAGCTGGTGGCTCCGGAAAGAAAGCACTAAGGATTCGAGAGACTTCATGACTGCAGAATTTATATATAATCAGGCTGAAATTTAAAAATCAATTAAATGAGATGCAATCCAAACTGGAGGTCCTAAGGAGGGTTAATGAAGTGGAAGAAAGTGAGTGACATAGACAAGTTGATGGCAAGGAAGGAAGCTGATGAAAAAAAGAAACCATTAAGAGACCATGAGGAAAGGTTAAGGGAAATACAGGATAGCCTCAGAAGGAAGAATCTGCATATAATTGGGGTTCTAGAAAACACCGAGAGGGCCAGATGCCAGAAAGCATATTTGAACAAATCATAGCTGAGAACTTCTCTAATTTGGGGAGGGAAACAGGCATTCAGATCAAGGGGGTAGAGAAGTCCCCCCTAAAAAATAAAAAGTGTTTAACATCTCAACATTTAATAGTGAAACCTGCAAATTCCAAAGATAAAGAAAATGCTAAAAGCCAGCAAGAGACAAAAGATTTTTAACTTATAAGAGGAGAAATATTAGATTAACATCTGACCTCTCCAGAGACCTGGCAGGCCAGAAAGGACTGGCAGGATATATTCAGGGTTCTAAATGAGAAGAACATGCAACCAAGAATACTCTATCTAGCAAGGCTCTCATTCAGAATAGGAGAAATAAAGAGCTTCCAAGATAAGCAGAAACTGAGAGATTATGTGACCACCAAACAAGCTCTGCAAGAAATATTAAGGGGGACTCTGTAAAAGAAGGGAAACCCACAGAAATAATCCACAAAACCAGGGACTGAATAGGTATTAAAGTGACACTAAATTCATATCTTTCAATAGTAACTCTGACATTAATGGGCTAAATGATCCCATCAAAAGACACTGGGTTTCAGATTGGATAAAAAAAAGCAAGATCTATTTGCTGTCTACAAGTGACTCATTTGAGACCTAAGGACACCTACAGCCTGAAAATGAAAGGTTATAGAACCATTTATCATTCAAATGGTCCTCAAAAGAAAGCAGGGGTAGCAATCTGCGTCAGAAAAATTAAAGTTTATCTGAAAGACTGTAGTAAAAGAAGAGGGACGCTGTATCATACTTAAAGGGTCTATCCAACAAGAAGACGAACAATCATGAATATTTATACCCCTAATGTGAGAGCTGCCAAGCTTATCAATTAATAACCAAAGTAAAGAATACTTAGATAATACACTAATAGTAGGAGACTGCAACATTGCACTTTCTGCAATGACAGATCTTCTAAGCACAACATCAAAGAAACAAGGGCTTTAAATGATACAGTGGACCAGATGGATTTCACAGATATATACAGAACTTTCCATCTGAATGCAACTGAATACACATTCTTCTCAAGTGCACATAGAACTTTCCCCAGAATAGACCACATACTGGGTCACAAATAAGGTCTTAACCGATACCAAAATATTGGGATTGCCCCTGCATATTTTCAAACTACAATGCTTTGAAACTAGAACTCAATCACAAGAAGAAATCTGGAAGACACTCAAACACATGCAGGTTAAAGAGCATCCTGCTAAAAGGTGAAAGGGTCAACCAGGAAATTAGAAAGGATTAAAGAGATTCATGGAAACTAATGAGAATGAAGATACAACCATTCAAAATCTTTGGGATAGGGAAAAAACAGTCCTGAGGGGGAAAATATATCGCAATACAAGCATCCATCCAAAAACTGGAAAGAACTCAAATACACAAGCTAACCTTGCACCTAAAGGAGCTGGAGAAAGAACAGCAAATGAAACCTACACCAAGCAGAAGAGGGTTAAGATTTGAGCAGAACCAAATGAAATAGAGACTAGAACTATAGAACAGATCAACAAAACCAGGCGTTGGTTCTTTGAAAAAATAAGATAGATAAACCATTAGCCAGCCTTGTTATAAACAAACAAACAAACAAAAGACTCAAATTAATAAAATCACGACTGAAAAAGGAGAGATCACCACCAATACCAAGGAAATAGAAGCGATTTTAAAAACATTATGAGCAGCTATACACCAATAAATTAGGCAACCTAGAAGAAATGATGCATTTCTGGGAAACCACAAACTACCAAAACTGGAACAGGAAGAAATAGAAAACCTGACCAGGCCAATAAACAGGGAGGAAATTAAAGCAGTCATCAAAACCTTCCAAGACACAAAAGTCCAGGACCAGATGGCTTCCCAGAGGAATTCTATCAAATGTTTAAAGAAGAAACCATATCTATTCTAGTAAAGCTGTTCGGAAAGATAGAAAGAGATGGAGTACTTCCAAATTCATTCTATGAGGCCAGCATCGCCTTAATTCCAAAACCAGACAAAGACCCCACCAAAAAGGAGAATTACAGACCAATATCCCTGATGAACACAGATGCAAACATTCTCACCAAGATACTAGCCAATAGGATCCAACAATACATTAAGAAGTTTATTCACCATGACCAAGTGGGATTTATTCCCAGGATGCAAGGCTGGTTTAACACTTGTAAAGCAATCAACACGATAGATCCAACAAGAGAAAAAACAAGAACCACATGATCCTCTCAATAGATGCAGAGAAAGCATTTCACAAAATACAGCATCCATTCCTGATCAAAACTCTTCAGAGTGTAGGGATGGAGGGAACATTCCTCAGCATCTTAAAAGCCATCTATGAAAAGCCCACAGCAAATATCATTCTCAATGGGGAAACACTGGGAGCCTTTCCCCTAAGATCAGGAACACCACAGGGATGTCCACTCTCACCACTGCTATTTAACATAGTACTGGAAGTCCTAGCCTCAGCAATCAGACAACAAAATAAAAGGCATTCAAATTCACAAAGAGTCAAACTGTCCCTCTTTGCAGATGACATGATACTGTTCATAGAAAACCCAAAAGACTCCACCCCAAGATTGCTAGAACTCCTACAGCAATTCAGCAGTGTGAAAGGATACAAAAATCAATGCCCAGAAATCAGTGGCATTTCTATACACTAACAAAGAGACTGAAGAAAGAAATTAAGGAGTCAATCCCATGTACAATTGCACCCAAAAGCCTATGATACCTAGGAATGCACCTAACCAAAGGGATAAAGGATCTATACCTTAAAAACTACAGAACAGTTCTGAAAGAAATTGAGGAAGACACAAAAAGATGGAAAAATATTCCATGTTCAAGGATTGGAAGAATATTGTGAAAGTGTCAATGCTACCCAGGGCAATTTACACATTTAATACAAAATCTATCAAAATACCATTGACTTTCTTCAGAGAGTTGGAACAAATCATCTTAAGATTTGTGTGGAATCAAAGGACCCCAAATAGCCATGGGAATATTGAAAAAGAAAACCACAGCTGCGGGCATCACAATGCTGGATTTCAAATTGTACTACAAAGCTATGATCATCAGGAAAGTGGGATACTGGCACAAAAACAGACATAGATCAATGGAACAGAATAGAGAACCCATAAATAGGCCTTCAACTCTATAGTCAACTAATATTTGACAAATCAGGACAGACTATCAGAAAAAGGATAGTCTCTTCAATAAATGGTGCTGGTAAAGTTGGACAGCCACATGCAGAAGAATGGAACTGGACCATTCTGTTACACCATACACAAAGATAAACTCAAAATGGATGAGAGATCTAAATGTGAGACAAGTTTCCATCAAAATACTAGAGAACACAGACAACACCCTTTTTGAACTTGGCCCACAGAACTTCTTGCAAGATACATCCATGAAGGCAAGGGAAACAAAAGCAAAAATGAACTATTGGGACTTGGTCAGATAAAAAGCTTCTGCACAGCAAAAGAAACAGCAAACTAAAAGACAACCTTCAGAATGGGAGAAGATATTTGCAAATGACCTATCAGATAAAGGGCTAGTATCCAAGATCTATAAAGAACTTAATCTCAACAGCAAAGAAACAATCCAATCCTGAAATGGGCAAAAGACATGAACAGAAACTTCACCAAAGAGGACATCCACATGGCCAACAAGCACATGAGAAAATGCTCCGCATCACTGGCCATCAGGGAAATACAAATCAAAACCACAATGAGATACCACCTCATACCAGTGAGAATGGGGAAGATTAACAAGACAGGAAACAACAAATGTTGGAGAGGATGTGGAGAAAGTGGAACCCTCTTGCACTGTTGGTGGGAATGTGAACTGGTACAGCCACTCTGGAAAACTGTGTGGAGGCTCCTCAGAGTTAAAAGTATGACTCAGCAATGGCACTGCTGGGGATTTGTCCCAAGGATACAGCTGCAGTGAAACACTGGGACTCCTGCACCCCAATGTTTATAGCAGCAATGTCCACAATAGCAGAACTGTTGAAGGAGCCTCGGTGTCCATCAAAAGATGAATGGATAAAGAAGATGAGATATATATACACAAACACACACAAAATGGAATATTACTCAGCCATTAGAAACAACAAATACCATTTGCTTGGACATGGATGGAACTGCAGAGTATTATGCTGAGTGAAGTAAGTTAGAGAAGGACAAACATTATATGGTTTCACTCATACGAGGAATATAAAAAATAGTGAAAGGGGGCAGCCCGGGTAGCTCAGTGGTTTAGTGTAGCCTTTCAGCCTGGGGCCTGATCCTGGGGTCCCAGGATTGAGTCCCACATTAGGCTCCCTGCATGGAGCCTGCCTCTCCCTCTACGTGTGTCTCTGCCTCTCTCTGTCTCTCATGAATGAATAAATAAAATATTTTAAAAAAATAGTGAAAGGGATTAAAGGGGAAAGGAGAGAAAGTGAGTGGGAAATATCAGAGAGGCTGACAGCCTGAGAGACTGGGAAACAAGGGGTAGTGGAAGGGAAGTTGGGTGGGGGGATGGGGTGACTGGGTGATGGGCACTGAGGGGGGCACTTGACAGGATGAGCACTGGGTGTTATGCTACATATTGGGAAATCGAATTCCAATAAAAAAAATATATAAAAACCCCAAAAAGATTATGTGCCCCTTTGAGGAAGACGACAGCTTTACAAAGACAATACTGAGTGAAGATTTTATACTATTGGGATCTGGTCTGATGCATCCAAACCATTGGCCTGGTGAAGAGGGCTATTGAAGGGACTATCTGTAGAGGCCTGGGAAGGGTTAAGGAAACTGACAAGGGGATTATGGAGGACCAACCTTGCACAGCATTACCTAACTCAGGCCTCACCACAAAATAGAAGATGCTATTGTCAGAAAACAAGAGGGGTCACTCTTCAGGAGCTGGTCCTTTTGTAGGACACTGTGGCTGTGCTATAGGTCTGGTAGGAAGGGAACTGGGGAACAAATTCCTGATCTCTAGTCTGACTTTATCTCCTGCTAGTGTCTCTTATTGGCTAAGACCAACTAGAAAACACAAGAGAGTGGAATCTGGGTGATGCATCCCATAAACATCAGCTTCTAGGGTCCTAGGATGGTGTTTCAGAGGGGAAAATGGAGAATGATTAGCACACAGGGTGAGAAAAAGAAGACAGTTTCCCCTTACCTGAGCTCCCCTCATCACTTCAATCATGGGCTGCTGGTTTCTGTGTGCTTTGTCTTGCTGGGGCTGATAAGGCCCCACTGACTCAGCCTTCTTACCTTCCCTTTTCACTGCTATTGCCACTACTCTGTTCCCATTTGTAATGATCTAGGAGAACCTTGAGATGGAAGGGAAACCCAGCTCATGGAGAGAAATTCTGTGGGATAAAGTCACTACTATAGTTGTCATCCTAGTACCATGGCTTCCTACAGAGACAGATATCCCAAAGTTTCTTTGAATTTTATTGGATGCATTTTTTAACATTATTCAACAATTAAAAAGAGATAATGAGTGCTTAGTATTAAAGTGTCAGACATTGTACTCCCCTTTAATACTCATGCCTCCTTTAGGCCACAACTGTTTAAGTTTGTTGTCAAATGCAGTCGTGTGATTGATAGGATAATGTCATTTGCCTCAGGTTCCTACAGCCACAATCTGAAGCCAGATTTGGAAAACCACAAAGCCCAGACTGCTGACTATCCTGCTATATTCAACCCAACAAGGCTCATTATGTAGAAAACAAAGCTTATGTGCTTTTCCATGTCCTTGAAATTCCTCTAATATAAATAGGAAACACATCCTAGTATTCTCCTTTAGATCCTGGAAAAGGAGAAAAAACAACCCAGAACTGCTTCTATCTTTTCAAAATATTAATCTCTTAAGCCAGGTTCTAAAATGTTCTAAATAGGACATTTCTTCTCCAGCCAAATACTCATCCTCTAGGCTTCTTGCCACTCAGAGCTGAAAGTGTTTTCCTTCCTAGAGATAACCGTTGCTTCTGCAATCTTATCCTCTATTTAGCCTCCATCAAGGGTGAAGGCCCTTGCAAGGACTTATATCTAAGACACACAAATGGATCTACATTCAGCAGCTTTCACCATTCAGCAGCTTTCACCATTCAGGAATCCCTTTGTTTCCATCCTCCAAAGTCTCTCTTCTTCACTGGCCCATGTCCCTGCTTTGTGATTTTTGCCCTTCAGATTAAATGTTTCAGTTCATCTATTAGCAAATGCTGGCCTCTAGCTTAAATCTTGATTTACTATAGAACCTAGTCAGTCTCAGGACTCTATCATTCTAGCTTTCAGCATCAACAGGTCTCCTTCCAAGGAGCTCTCATTTTGAGACCTCCTAATAGAATCCTGGGAGATATTACATAGCCTACCTGCAGAGTCAAATGACTAAATAGGTACCAGTCTGCCTCAGGTCATTTCATTTATAGATGCAAGAACATTACTCAGAGTCCTATTACAAAGAGATACTCTTACATTCATTCAAATATGTAGTTAGCATGTGCCTGGCAAATTTTTTCAATACCATGAAAGTAATAACATGACACTTCTAGGACTTTGTTCCATAGTTTTTCTAATAAATTTTTTATTGGTGTTCAATTTGCCAACATACAGAATAGCTTCTTCTAAGAAAGTTTATAGCATCTTATCAGTGAGCCTATTCTTTATTGCAGAACTTAAAAATATTCTTTTTTATTTGTAGAAAAGTTTCTACTGCATTTTGGGGCACGAGTGAAGTTCATTTATAAATCATGCTCACTTCTCATAATGTCTATTCAATACCTAGTCCCTTCCAGCTCACTGGCTAGAGTCCCTATATATCTGGCTTTCCATCCCCCTCAGCTCCATTTACCTGGTTGCTGTGGTGGGGAATGTCACCATTCTGGCTGTGGTAAAGGTGGAGCATAGCCTGCATCAGCCCATGTATTTCTTCCTGTGTGTTTTGGCCGTCATTGACCTGGTTCTGTCTACTATGCCCAAAATGCTGGGAATCTTCTGGTTTGGCGCTGGGAACATTGGCCTGGATGCCTGCCTGGCTCAAGTGTTCCTCATCCACTACTTTGCCACAGTGAGTCCAGCATCTTCCTTGCTGTAACTTTTAACCACTGTGTAGCCATCTGTAACCTACTCTGTTCCACTACAGTATGAGTGAGCACTGTGGTGTGATGTTTGGGGGTGGCTGCCCTCCTCTGGGGTATACTCTACATTAGACCCCTGCCTTTGATAATCCACCTGTGGCTACCCCTTTACAAAGCTCATGTCATCTCCCACGCCTACTGTGAGCACATGGATGTGAGCACCTTGGTTGTGGTGACAGCAGGGTCAACAATGTCTATGGGCTGAGCTTTGGCTTTCTGGTCCTGATCCTGGAACCAACAGCCATTGCTGCCTCTTATATGATGATTTTCTGGGCTGTGGTGGGACTGGCCACACCTGAGGCCAGGCTTAAAACCCTGGGGACATGTGGTTCTCACATCTGTACCATTCTGATCTTTTATGTTCATATTGCCGTTTCTTCTCTCATTCATCGATTTGGTCACCAGGTGCCTCCAATCCACACTCTAGTGGCCAGCTTCTACCTCCTCATTCCTTCAATCCTCAATCCCACTGTCTATGCTGTCTGCATCAAGCAGATCTGAGAGAGGCTTCTCCAAATCCTGAAGATAGAAACTAAGATCAAATGACTGTTACTTCCTTCTTAAGTAAGCACACAGAGAAGGGATTGAAATATGGGGGGCACCTTGCCAAATGGGAACTTCAAGCAGTCTGAGATGTTAGGCCAGTGTTCTCCAGTTTGTGTTTCCAATAGAATGCTAAGAATAGACAACTCAATTCTAAGGGTAGTTGACTTTTTTGTTTAACAACTAAAGGATATTTGAGCTGTCAAGGTAAGATCATGAGGACATCAGTAATACAAGTAGCAATTTGCATTCAATTAGCACTTATGTAATTCTTACAGATGTCCTAACATATTAAAAGGTTGGTAGTATTGTTCACATTTTATGCATTGGGAAGAGGACAGGATATATTTTATAAACTGCATAAGGTTTCTAAGGCATGTAGATCAAATGCTTTAGCATTTATAACATTGTGTTATAGGATACACAGAAAATTTATTGAGTAGAAGGTATATTTTAAATAAATTCTAGAAAACTGGATTTCATTAAAATGGCCTTAATAAAGCATTTTTTATTTAAACCTTTATAGGAGATGCTGCTAAAAATATTTGTACTAAGCAAGCATGGAGTGTTCTAGGAGAACATGGCCTGGAAAAAAATGTCAGCTTAATGAGGCAAGACAACCAGTCTCAACATGACCCTGTACTTCTCCTGTAGACCCACTCCCATCAGGTAGCCTGAAGCATGTGACGACTCCATGAAGAGAGCCTCCCCTTCCCACAGGAGCTCTCCCTGGGTCCATCTGTAGGACCCCTGCTCATGATGTGTTATCTTTTTAATAACTACAAAATAGGGTGAAGTTATGAATTCTATCGTGTCTAGGAACATTGACTTTTCTTTCTAAATTATTAGCTCAGTATTTAGAAGTATAAAGCACTTTGCTACTTAAGTAGCTGCTGTTGAATAATTACTAATGTAATTATAACCACACTGTATAGGCAGGCATTTTCCCTGTTTCACATATGATAAAAACTGACATTCCTAGAAGTGATAGAATTGTCCAAGGTGACTCAGTTTACAAGAGGTAAAGTCAAGAATTCAGCAGTTTAAACCTCCAGAGCTTCTAAGTCCTTCTGACCCTCATTTTAGTCAGCCATGGAAAAGCCAAAAAAGCGTCTTCCAAGGTCTGAATGGTTTTGCATTTCATGTTCCTTATACAGCAGATACTAAACTCCTTATTCCCACCTGGGAATGCACAGATCAGTCTCCTCTCCCACGGGTAGAGCTGCATTTCAATCTAAGTTCAATTACAAATCCTTAACTATAACTGGATGGAAGATGTTGAGTATATGAAGCTTCGGGTGTACAACAAATAATCACAGAGCTTAGCATGAAGGGAAATAGTCAAGTACAAGGGAAAGATCATTACATGACAACCAGACAAAAGGACTTCTCAGTTTGCTTTGGCTATTCCAGTTAATTGCCTCACTATTGTGATATCTAGAATGTGTCGTGTGATCATTTAGGGTTCTGATTATATTCATATTTCTTCTAATATATCTAACTTCTATCCCATTCCATACTTCCATCATGGTGTTTAGCTTTCTTGAACCTTATGTCCAAGTTTGGGAAGAAGTCAAGTACTCTTCTCCATATGAATGGAAAAAGCAAATCATAAGCAAAGTCCTATTCTGCCCATCCCCACCATGGATGGTGAGCAAGGAAAGAGGTTTAAAGTTAGTTCTAAGTATGTTATCACTGGCTCTTAGGCCATCTCATTGAAGGAGTCCAAGAAAGGGCAAAGCCCAAAGACTCCACTATTCCTGAAGCTCTAGCATTTAACTACCAGATTAAAAATTGGAGACTAAACAAGAATTCTAACGTTTCTTCAGTGCAGAACATTTAGGTTTTCTGAAGGAAAATATGCTCAAGTGAGTTAGTCATAAACTTGGACCCAATTTATGGCACCTAACCTTCAGAATTTAGCCTAGCACATGAATTTGCCTTTATACTCCAAAGACTGAGTTCTGTCAGACTGGCTATGGAATACCATAGTCTCTCCCTCAATTCTAAGGTCTTACTTAGATTAAGATTTTATTTATTTATTAAGAAAAAGAACACACACATAGGCAGAAGGGGAGAGGGAGAGAATCTCAAGTGAATTCACTGCTGAGCACAGAGCCCAACGCAAAGCTCAATCCCATGGCCCTGAGATAATGACCAGAGTGGGGGGGAGGGGGGAATCAAGAGTGGGACACTTAACTTACTGAGCTACCCCGGTGCCCGTGAGGTCTTAGGTATTTTATTATTGTGAAGCCTAGATGTAGCCTAAGAGGCATTAGGTTGGCTACCTAACCAGAAAGACTAAGTGGTTTAGAGAGCAGAAACCATGGAGATTGTTGTGGCAGCTTCTAAATATGCCTCCCAGATTTACAATGGTAGGAGTATGATCGACTGCCTTAGGTTTTGCTATCTAAAATCCATCACCATATTCTGCCAAGGTCACCATTTCCTCACTGTCACCCTCTAAGCCAATAACTAGGCATTACAACTAGGAATGTAAGGTAGGCCCAATTCCAAGATTCAACCCTTCTGATAGGTAACTATGGTTCCAGGTCTCTTTGCTGGCCTTGCTGATGACCATGAAGTCTGATCCTTTTCCTTCCTTAGTCTCCTGCAGTCTTTTACAGAGATCAGACTGGCATTGCATCTGACAGCTTTCCCAGCATCTGGGTCCCTATGCATTTCCCCTCATAGATATAGCTTCCCAATAAATCTCACCTGTCTAATCCTATCTTGTGGTTTGCTTTTTGGAGGACAAAAAGTGTGCAGAGCAAGTAGAAGGTAAGATGGGGATCTGACTGGCTCACTAACTGCCTTGGGAGGTAATGATGCCATCCTACTTTGTGTACGGTATAGGTAGTCCTTCACACAAGATGGTGGCCCAATTGCTAAAGATTTCACTGGTGGCAAACTAAAACAACATCTTAGTACGGGAAAACATTGTTGCAGGCATGATGACAGCATTTGAAAAACCTGAGGATACAGCCTACAAAGACCCTGGTATTTGGTTTTCCTAAGTTGCACTGATACCTTTTAAAATAGTAAGATTGAGGGTTATTAACAAGCAAAATGGATATGAAGCTGGGGATTGTTACTGCAATAGTCAATCTCTTACTCAATTCCCAAAACTGTGCGAATTTGCAGATCTAGAACTCATTAACCTAAGAAGTACCTGGTTCCCAAAGGGAAGGTCTCTGAAAAATCATGATTCTATTCTATGATCCTCTGAGATCTTCTCTAAAGGTAAATATGGCCATTTGTTTAGGCTGTTTTATACCAGGAAGAGAAAATACCCATACATTAGGGATTATTGAACAGTTTGAATTGACATGGATACTGAGGAACTAAAAGCATAGTTGTAGTACCTTCATTAGAACTGGGGCTCTACTCAAGGTTGTAGAGTCCAGTTAGTAAGGGAGTCCTGGAGAAAGTCCAGTTCTCAGTATGCTCTGTTCCACAAACCCACCTGGCAGTCATTTATTCAACCACTTAGGTTACTGATTACAACTACAACACTGGAGTTGGAATAACTACTAGATGGTATGCCTGACTTGTGAGACATGAGTGAGCAGAGGGGAAGGCTGAATGAAAGTCTCCAAAAACTCTAAAGTTTTAAAAATTGCTTTCCAGGTCCATGGTAGAGAATTTGTAAAAAGTAGCAGATATGTTTGTTTTAGGTCCAGTTATAGGGAAAGGCTAAAAACAGTTTCCATTCACATGGAATAGGCAATAATCCCTATTTCCCTCAGGGGCATCTTAACTCTTTCTGTACCATACTATTATCTAAGAGGACTAGACATCCCATAGAACATCAGAATGATCCACCAATGACATGTTGTGTTTATTGGGCAAAGAAGTAGACAATGAGGCCTTAGTAAGATACATACGCTCCAGAGGAGGAAATACTATTATTTAGGAAACTAGCACTTCAGTGAAGGTTTTCAGAGGGTTCAATGGTAAAGAATCCTGCTTAGTCTCATGTACCAGAAGACATGGAAGGCTTCCCGCTTTGAGTGGGCCCAGAGCAGGAAAAGGCTCCATTGCAGGTTTAGGCTGTGGTGCTCACATTGCTGCCACTTAGGCCTTAGGACCTGGCAGACTCAGATGTTCAAAAGTATCAGTAATAAGAAAAACCAAAGTTTATGGAATTACTACCATAACACATGCCCACGGTATTTGAGTCAGGTCGTGTCATAGCACAAAGTTATCTAACTTCTGATAACTCCTGGTAGGTCTCTACCCTGGTCGAGACAGAACCTGACCATAGGACAAATTGATTGTGCATCCAGAACTGCCCATTGTGAGTTGAGTCTGTCAGATCCACAAAGTCAAACTTGGACAAGTCCAGCATCCGTGAGTGATGGAATTGGTTCATCTAGGGTCAAACCTAGAAAGACCAGAAGGCATAAACTGCATGAGCCGGTATTCCAGACTCCTGTCCTCTTTGTCATTTGCATCAGTCCTTCTCCCCCAGATCACATCAGTGGCCATATGAAGGCATTGGTTAAACTGAAAGAGGAAAAAAGCCAGAGATTGGCTTACATTAAGAGTTAGGAAGACATGGGTTCTGCACAAGAGATTTTAATAGCAGTGTTTTATCTTAGAAAAGGAAATAACTTTGTTATAGAAGTCTAATAGAAGGGGAAAGCAATCTAACATAGAAAGTAATAGACAATAAATGAGAATAAGGCAACATTACATCAAATCAGGTACTTAACACCGCTAACCTCATTAGCTGGGGAAGCACCGTGGAAACAGCCAGGCTGGCATCCTGACTGACTAAGAGGTCTGGGCAGAAGCTCAGTGGTTGAATGTCTACCTTTGGCTCAGGTTATGATCCCAGGTCAGGGGATTGAGTCCTATGTTGGGCTCCTGGCGAGGAGCCTGCTTCTCCCTCTGTATCTCTACTTCTCAGTATCTCATAAATAACTAAAAAAAAAAAAAAAACAGAAAATGAGTGGGGAAAAATAAGCGAGGGTAACAGAACATGAGAGACTCCTAACTCTGGGGAACAAACAAGGGGTAGCGGAAGGGGAGGTTGGTGGGGTGATGGGGTGATTGGGTGACAGGCACTGAGGGGAGCACTTGATGGGGTGAGCACTGGGTGTTATACTATGCTGGCAAATAGAACTCCAATAAAAAATATACAAAAAAATTAAAAGGGGAGAGGCCTGAGCAGAGAGCCTCCTCCCCTCAGCGGTGTCTTCCAATAGACCATCTTCAAAAGAGCCAAATTTTTAGAGCAAATAGGGTTTGAAATGAAATATCTGTTCACCTATGTGCAATTTTGGAGTGAGCTGCATTTCCACATTACCATGTTTCTATATTTTCAAGGAGCCTGGGGTATGTGGGTCTTCCTCCCTCTCAGATTCCATTCCAGGGGCCCAACTGAGCCTGGAGTAGGAAGAGATGTGAGACAACAGAAGGGCCAGTTCTGACCTGGTGGCTGGATAATATAGTTTGAACAGTTAGGGTCCCAAGGTTATTCACACAGCACAAGTCTCAACAGTCCTTAGCCTGCTTGTGTACATGCAGTTACAGGTGGTCAGTTATGTGGGACAAATCACAAAAGTATCTATCCATACAGCACAGCATAGTTTAAAATGGCAGACACATTAGAGTTATATACAGGAATATCCCTGAGGCTTTGAAGGAGTAGAGGATCAATTTTCCCAACTGGGACAACTTCAGGGTCAATTCATGCTCTGTGAAAGATTCTCCTCTTGAACCACTTGACCTAAGTCTTTAGGCAGGGATCCAGAAAGTAAGAGAGGAGATTTAAGGCAAAGAGGTCTGAGAGGTATAAAGATGGGCATATGGGAGTTAGGCCCAAATGGAAGACTTTTCTATCTGTATAAACACACATCAGAAGAGGCTCTGAACAACTAAGCCATTGATTGTGCCAATTGACATTCAGTGGTTAGCTCAGAACTGGTATGATGGGTTATTAGAGTGGCAGCAATAACAGCAAAGGAGACTGTGTGAGCCTAACCAAGTAGAGGTCCACTGATCAAGGTTGACTAGCTACTGCTGCCTCTGAAGGTCAGCAATAGAGATCAATGCTGAAACCCAGACATACAATTATTCCTCAAAGAGGCCACTTGATAGCAAGTCTAATACACTGAATGTTTGTATTTCTAGTGAGATGTACTTTTGGGTGTGGCTTTGCCTTTCTTGTCCACAGAGCCTTGGTCAGCACTATTTTGAGGGCTTCATGAATGCCTGATTTACAAGCAGGCAATCCTGCATGACATAGTAACAAGAGTGGACATTCTTCACTGAAGGATATGCAGGATAGGGCTCATGGCCATGGGTATCCACGGGAAGAATTAACAATACTTCACCAACCAGGAATAGTTAGCCTCAGAACCCTGGAGCAGTCTTCTAAAGATAGCTAAAAAGCAACTCAGGCAACACTTCACAAAAGTAGAGTACCATACTTTAAGATGCCTATTTGTAGTAAATCACATCTAACTGGTGCTAAGTCCCCAGCAGAATACAGGAGTCCAGGAACAAGAGGGGAGAATCAGGAATATTCTATAGCCTTCGATCTACTAGAGGACTTTCACTTCCTGTCCCAGAAACTCTTGGTTCGGCTGTATTGGAAGTCCTGACCCTCAGAAGTTTACAGCAAGAGTTCTGTTGAACTATAAGTTACAGTTGTCATCAGTCTGTGTTGAACTCTAGTGCTTAGGGACCAACAGGTTAGAAGAGGCATTCCCATACTGACAAGAGTAATTGATCTAATTGAAAAGGCAGCTGCATTATGCAATGCATAAAGGAAGAAACTAAATGAGAAGCTGGGGGATTCATTTGGGCATTTTCTAGTACCCATGCCATATTATAAGCAGGAATGTACATATGCAATGATCCCCAAATGAGAAGAGTATGATTACCAAGGGTTTAGCCTCCTCAGGGATGAAGAATTGTGTTCTTTCATCAGGTAAGCCAAGATTTGCAGTGGTGAAAGCTGAGGGTAAAAGGAATTCCAAATAGACAGTGGGAGGTGAGGGACAGTTGTGGTTCAGATAGGTTTAGAGACTGGAGCTGCAGTTCTCCCTCCAACCTTCCTGTTCTAATTTACCCTCAGCAAGGGCCCATGGGAACAATGGAGATGTTGCTTCCAAAATCTGAAGGGCAGCTGTACAGTACAAGAATGGATTATGGCAGCCATGAAAATGTGCTGCTCAGATCTGACTGCGGAGAGTTTGACTGAAAGCCTCTATCACTATGCTCAGAAATCCATGGTACTGCCTAGGTTCAACTTTCAGCGGTGGCTTCCAATCAATGAATGAGCATAGCACTAAAAGGCAGACCCACTTTTGAAAGACAGTGGACTCCTTATGGATGCCGTTGGCACAAGAATTCCTTATAGCCTTGCCAAGATGTTCTTAGAAATACACAAAGTCTAAGACCTTCCTTTCCTTCTTACCTCCTTCTCAGATCAGACTCGCACTGTAATCTCATGGCTCTAGTCTCAAGTACAAATGACTTTGTACTTTCCTTCACAGGCATTTCCCCCTGAATGAAGCAACCTCTGACACATCTGTTCCATCTTGGCATCTGTTCTTTGGAGAACCTATTCTAATTCAATTATGGGGAATCTCACTGAAAAATCTTCAATTCACATTCCCAAGTCAGTCCTGTGGGAAGAGTTAATACCTCTAAGGAATATAAAGCCTTCTGTGAAAACTGATTTTCCAGAGACTGCTCAGACATTTGAGAATGAAGGCCACATAACCTTTATGATCTTCAGTATGTAGCTCAGCAGTGCCTTTCTTTCTTATTCTAGAACAGAAGATATGGGGGCCATTCTAGTGCCAATGTAAATCTGAAAGACCTAGTGTCAAATGGGTCTTATACCAACTGAGTTCAAAGTGCAGCCTAAAGGCAGAGCCACTCTTGATGTTAATACAGGCACTCCTCACAAATCAGTGACGTTTTATGGGAATGGCAACAGTGCAAGACTAGCCTAAGACTGCTCTAAAGACACGATTGGAACCCAGTTTTCCCAATTTCTCTGTAGCAGCTTGTTTTTATGTGAAGTCTGGTTATGGATAGAGAATTTAGGTTTCTACTCTAAGCTACTTCTCTCTCTCTCCCTCTCAACTCCTGGAATCAGAATAGAAGAGAATATAAGGGATATATTACCAACTGCCTAGCCCTTGCAAGGATAAAATTCTGAACAACTTCGGGTTCTAAGAGTAAGCAGAAAAAGCAATTTTCCTGGAAGAATGGTAGCCACTCAGCTAAGTGTTCATTGTGTGGATCTGAGTTGTTAGGATCTCTTGTGTGGAGGTTCCATTATCCATCTCTGTTCCCCAAAGCTGTCTTCCCCTCAGCTCTCCTCTATACTCACTCTTAAGAGAATGGCAGTTATTTGTTACCTAAAGGGACATTCTCAGCCCCAAACCAAGGATTTACTATTAGAACATTCATAGCTAAGTTTTTCCACAGCCTTTGTGACATACAATGAGATTTCTGTTTCAAATACAATACAAAATAGCTTCCTACTCAGACTCTACCTCTATCCACAGAGTGTTATTGAAAGATTTGTGTTAAGGTTTCAGCGTGGTTGTAGGTAAATATATACACAAGTAAGAATATTTTTCAAAGTTCTGCAACATAGTATCACACGCAAGTACCTCCAACATGAAGTCCTAGAAAAGCCTGTTAGTATCACAAGGGTAATTGTGAAAGACTGTTGAAGATTGATCATCTTTAAAGGTCTTTCCAGATGTGAGGCCACATTGCTCTTTTTTTTTTTCCCCACATTGCTCTTAAACTCAAATGGTACGCAAGTGGAACTGCCGGCTGCCTTCCCCAAGATTGATCTCAAAGGTATCCTCTATGGGTACTCAAAGACGTTGAAACTCTGAGGAAAACTGGAAAGGGAAGAGACCAGAAAGTTTGTCAGTAGCTTTGGTCTGAGACAGGACATCCATGCACTGCTGTGGGAAAATGCAATAGATAATGGACTGTAAGAGCTTGGGTCTTGTTTCTGCCCTGCATTGCGTTGGAATAAGCAGTGCCTAGTTAACACTTGTTTGTGTGGAGTTAGTTATTCTCAAGTCCCATCATAGTAGTAGAGAGCTCTGTGCTGATGAAGTTACATGAAAAACAGGGTACAACTAACTTCAAGAAACAGTTCTCCACCCTCTGACATTCTCAAAACTGTCAAGTGACCCAAGGAGATTTTTACCTCTAAATATTCTCTAGGGATCAGAGAAGGTTTTAATTTTTGTGTGGAATGGAAAGATTTGCTATCTATATTTGTTGCCTTGGGCTCTTGTTCTAGGGCTCATATACTTATTGGTGCTGGGAATCTGCAGTGCCATGTGCATCATTTGGTAGTACCCAATACTATCAGGGAAATGAACTCACAGGGCAGAAGAGGTTTAAGAAACCATTATTTCAGAAGGAAAACAACTCCATGAATTGAAGTCCATTTCAGAAAATGAGTTATTAGAACAGATGAACCACTATTAGCATCAGTTACATGTTTGAATTAATACGTTCATAAGACAAAATAGGTTTTAACCTGGCATAAATTTGACTTTATAGAAGTATATAAGACAGGAAACAGCAGCTTACCATCCTCAATCCCATTATGACATTCTACAACTGCAGCTCCTTGGATCCCTCATCCCACAGAGATGTGAAGGATTGTTAAGAATGCTAAAATGTGTTATAGTCTGTGTTGGTATCTATCATGGCATGGATTTCCTATGGGAGTCCAATTATTTCAACTATAGAAGTCTAAGACCTATGTCCCAATGCTCCAAGCCCAGGAACAGTCTCACAGACCAGCAGACTCTAAGATCCAGGAATAGTTAGCCTCAGAACCCTAAGATCATGAGCTCTTTGTACACAACATTCTCTTAACCCTGTAAGATAACTTACTGAAAAAAAAAAAAAAAAAAAAAAAAGAGGGCAGTTCAATTAGTCTAGCCGGAAAGAAAAAAAAAAAAAAATCACACAGGAGATAACTAGATGCCTACCTTATTCCATATATAAAAGAGGGTATTATGCTGAGTGAAATAAGTCAATCAGAAAAGGACAAACATTATATGGTCTCATTCATTTGGGGAATATAAAAAATAGTGAAAGGGAATAAAGGGGAAAGGAGAAAAAAATGATTGGGAAATATCAGAAAGGGAGACAGAACATGAGAGACTCCTAACTGGGAAACGAACTAGTGGTGGTGGAAGGGGAGGTGGGCGGGGAGTGGGGGTGACGGGCACTGAGGGGGCCACTTGATGGGATGAGCACTTGGGTGTTATTCTATATGTTGGAAAATTGAACACCAATAAAAAAAAATTTATGAAAATATAAAATTCCTCTGAATTAAAAAAATAAACACATTAAGGACTTATATGTGAGAGTTAACGTTTTAATTCTTGGTAATGAAATATGGATGAATACATTTTAGGCCTGGGACAGATGAATTTTTAAAAACAAAATCTTCAAGAAAGTTAGAAATTAGGGAGGGGCAAGATGGTGGAAGAGTAGGGGTCCTCAGCTCACCTGGCCCCACCAGCTTACCTAGATAACTTTCAAAACATCCTGAACACCTACGAATTTGACCTGAGATTTATAGAGAACAGCTGGAACACTACAGAGAAAAGTTTATTTCTAACAAGGTAGGAAGGTGGAAAAAAAAAGTTGGGGAGGGGAACTGCAACTAGCAGGGCTAAAGCAGAGTGGGGAAAGCCTGAGGCAGGAAAGCCCAGCCCTGGAGAAGCAGGAACTTTAAAAATCAATGCCAGAGTTTTCTCTGACAGAAAAGTGCTTAGCAGGGAAATGGGACAGAATCACAGGAGGGGCTGTGAAGCCTCAAGATTCCCGGAGTCACTATAAGAGGAGAGGTGCCTGGGGGAAAGCTTACCACAAACCCCCATCTGATATGGGTAAAGGGCTGAAACACTGCAGCCCTCCAGGGCATTTGGGAGAAGCCAGTCAGTTACATGGGCTGGCTCCAGATGTAGGTGGCTCTACCCTGTTGCCTTTGGTGGGGGGTTCCTGGGATCATGGGTCCAGCAGCACAGGGCCCTGGATCCCAGGGAACCCAAGCAGACAAGAGTAGCAATCCCAGATTCCCCCTGGGAGAGGCAGAAGTGGGGAGGGCACAGGAAAGCAAGAACTCTCCTGCCACTGGGCACCCAGAAAGCTGTGCAGATCAGTGCACCTGCACCTGTCCCCAGGAGCATCTAGGCCAGTGAGGACTGGGAGACTGGTTAGTTACCTGTGGGGAGCTCGATTCCAGAGCTGGAATCTGGCCACCACCATTGTTATTTTTCCCCTTTGTTTCGAATTGTGCCTGGGAGGCCTCTAGGGAACAAAGGCCTCACAGGATAAACAGCTCAGCACCTGGCAAGGGTTGGGGAATTTCTGCCCAGGCACAGACACCTACGAATCAGCACAGCAGACCCCTCTCCCAGAACTGCTGAAGTACAAGGGAAAAGCAAGTTTACTGAACAAGCAGCACTGGAAATCTCCAGGACTGAGAGAAAATAGTATATAGAACTAGAAGGTCCTTTTCCTTTTCCTCTTTCCTCTAGGACTCTTAGACTAAAAATTCCAATATTTTCCTCTTTTCCCTCCTTAGCTACGATATTTTACCAGCTCTTCATTTTTAAGTTTTTCCTTTTTGACTTTCATGTTCCTATAATTACATGTCTTAGATATATTTTTCACTTCTAGATTCCCTTCCATGTATTCAATTTTGGTAGATATAGGAGATATGAGTTTTTGTTCATTTTTTTCCTGCCCCCCCCCCCTTTTTTTTTTTTTTTTTACACAATGGTGGAAGTTAGTACCTTCTAAAACACGACCAACATACAGCCAGAACCAAGTGGAACACCGTGGTGGTTCATTCTATGAGATTATATTCTCTCTTCCTTCCCATTCTGCCCCTGTTTTCTATCTTGTTTATGTTTTTGTGGTCAGTGTTGGAGTTTTAAGTAAGTATTGCTGGTTTATATAAATTTGGGGATTGAGCATCTTCTAACATACAGAACAAAATACACACAGAACCAACAGGATCATCCTCTAGGACCCCTAAGGCTAGACTACCTTCACTACTACTTCCTCACCATTACCATCCCCCTTTTCTTTTCCTTCTTTTTACTTTTGTCTTTTTTCCTGGTCTTTGGCATTTTATTTTCACTACTCTGTTTTAAAGTTTTTCACTTTAGTGGTCCTTTTGTTTTGTTCTGTTCTTTTTCTTTTATTTTCTGGTCTCTGACTTCTTCAGGGTCATCTAGGTTTTATTTTACGAAGGTTGTGGTTGGTTTTTGACTCAGCCCATTCATACAGCCACTCTGCACTGGACAAAATGACAAGAATTATTCACCACAAAGAACCAGAAACAGTACTCTCTGCTACAGAGTTACATACTTTGGACTTCAATATGACATTAGAAATTCAGTTCAGAAGTACAATTAAAGCTACTGGTGGCTCTAGAAAAAAAGCATAAAGAACTCTAGAGACTTCCTTATTGCAGAGTTGAGATCTAATCAGTCCAAAATTAAAATATATTAAATGAAATGCAATCTAAACTGGAAGTTGTAAATGCTAGGGTTAATGAGGTAGAAGAATGAGTGACAAAGAAGACAAAAACAACAAAAAAAACAATTAAGAGCCCATGAGGAAATGCTTAGGGAAATAAATGATAGCTTAAGAATATACATTCTAATTGGTATTTCAGAAGATGCTGAGAGAAGACCACAAAGTATATTTGAACAAATCATAGCTGAGAACTTCCCAAATCTAGGGAAGGAAACAGTCATTCAGATCTAAGATAGAGAGGACTCCCCGCAATAAAAACCTTAACACCTCGACATTTATTAGTGAAACGAAGAATTTTCTTTTTGAAATTTGCTGATGTGTGAGACAAGAGATTCTTGACTTATATGGGGATAAATATCAGATTAACAGCAGACTTCACAGAGACCTGGCAAGCCAGAAAGGGTTGGCATGATATATACAGGGTACTAAATAACATGCAAAGAAACTCTATTCTCAATGACAGACTTGCTGGATAAAGAGCTTCCAGGATAGGCAGACTGAAATATGTGATCACCAAATAAGCTCTGCAAGAAATATTAAGGGGTTTTCCTTCTAGTCCTTTTGCTCTGCAAGAAATATTAAGCGGTTTTCCTTCTATTCCTTTTGCCCCAAAGATACAGATGCAATGAAACGCCGGGACACCTGCACCCTGATGTTTATAGCAGCAATGTCCACAATAGCCAAACTGTGGAAGACGCCTCCGTGTCCATCGAAAGATGAATGGATAAAGCAGATGTGGTTTATATATACAATGGAATATTACTCAGCCATTGGAAATGACAAATACCCACCATTTGCTTCAACGTGGATGGAACTGGAGGGTATTATGCTGAGTGAAATGAGTCAATCAGAGAAGGACAAACATTATATGTTCTCATTCATTTGGAGAATATAAATAGTGAAAAGGAATAGAAGGGAAGGGAGAAGAAATGGGTAGGAAATATCAGAAAGGGAGACAGAACATAAAGACTCCTAACTCTGGGAAACGAACTAGGGGTGGTGGAAGGGGAGGAGGCCAGGGGTGGGGGTGAATGGGTGACGGGCACTGAGGGGGGCACTTGACGGGATGAGCATTGGGTGTCATTCTGTATGTTGGCAAATTGAACACCAATAAAAAATAAATTATTAAAAAAAGAAATTAAGGGGGACCCTGTAAAAGAGGGAGCCCCAAAAAACAATCCACAAAAACAGGGATTGAGTAGGTAATACAATGGCATTAAATATCTTTCAATAGTTACTCTGAACATGAATGCGCTAAGTCAAAAGACTCAGGGTTTCAGACTGGATAAAAAGTCAAGATCCATCTTCTGTCTATAAGAGACTCATTTTAGAACTAAGGACAACTCCCACCTGAAAATGAAGGGGTGGAGAACCATTTACCATTCAAATGGTTCAGAAAAAGCTGGAGTAGCAATTCTCACATCAGAAAAATTAAAGTTTATACCAAAGACTGTAGTAAGATATGAAAATGGACACCATCATACTTAAAGGATATATCCAACAAGACCTAACAATCATGAATATTTATGCCCTTAATGTGGGAGCTGCCAAGTATATCAATTAATAACCAAAGTAAAGAGATACTTAGATAATACATTAATAGGAGAATTCAACCTGGTACTTTTAACAAATGACAATATAAGAATGTCACCAAGAAACAAGGCCCTTAAATGATACACTGGACCAAATAGATTTCAGATATATATGGAACTTTCCATCTGAATGCAACTGAATACATATTCTTAACTGCACATGGGACTTTCTCCAGAAGAGACTACATACTGGATCCACAAATAAACTCTCAACTGATACAAAAAGATTGGGATTGTCCCCTGGATATTTTCAAACCACAATGCTTTGAAACTAGAACTCAATAAGAAATTTGGAAGAAACTCAAACACATGGAGGTTAGAGCATCCTACTAGAAGATGAATGGGTCAAACAGGAAACTAAAAAGATTTATCGAAACTAATGAAAATGAAATGCAACCATTCAAAACCTTTGGAATACAGCAAAAGCTGACCTAAGAGGGAAATACATTACAATACAAGCATTCCTCAAGAAATTGGAAAAAACTCAAATACACACACTAACCGCACACCTAAAAGAACTGGAGAAAGAACAGCAAGTAAAACCTACACCAAGCAGAAGAGAAGATTTGATCATAACTCCATGAAATAGAGACCAGGAGAACTGTAGAACAGATCAACAAAACCAGGAATTGGTTCTTTGAAAGAAGTTAGAAATGCCATTAGCCAGCCTTATTAAAAAGAAAAAAAAGACTCAAATTAATAAAATCACAAATGAAGGAGAGATCACAACCAATACCAAGGATATAAAAAAGATTTTAAAAACATTATGATATTTCCCACTCATTTTTTCTCCTTTCCTTTATTCCCTGTCACTATTTATCAGAAAGGGAGACAGAACATGAGAGACTCCTAACTCTGGGTAATGAACTAGGTGTGGGGGAAGGGGAGGTGGGCAGAGGTGACTGGGTGACGGGCACTGAGGGGGGCACTTGATGGGATGAGCACTGGGTGTTATTCTATATGTTGGCAAATTGAACAATAAAAAATAAATTTACAAAAAAATAAAAACATTATGAGCAGCTATATGCTAATAAATTAGGCCTTCTAGAAGAAATGGATGCATTTCTGGAAAACCACAAACTACCAAAACTGGAACAAGAAGAAATAGAAAACCTGAATAGGACAATAACCAGAGAGGAGATTGACACAGTCATCAAAAACCTCCCAAGACTATTGGTCTATAAATCTCCTTTTTGGTGGGGTCTTTGTCTGGTTTTGGAATTATTTGTGTGGAATCAGAAAAGACTCCGAATAGCCACGGGAATTTTAAAAAAGAAAACCATAGCTGGGGGCATCACAATGCCAGATTTCAGGTTGTACTACAAAGCTGTGGTCATCAAGACAGTATGGTACTGGCACAAAAACAGACACATAGATCAATGGAACAGAATAGAATATCCAGAAGTGGACCCTCAACTTTATGGTCAACTATATTCGACCAAGGAGGAAAGAGTATCCACTGGAAAAAAGACAGTCTCTTCAATAAATGGTGCTGGGAAAATTGGACATCCACATGCAGAAGAATGAAACTAGACCACTCTTCCACCATACAGAGATAGCTCAAAATGGATGAAAGATCTAAATGTGAGACAAGATTCCATCAAAATCCTAGAGAACACAGCCAACACCCTTTTTGAACTCGGCTACAGTAACTTCTTGCAAGATATATCCACGAAGGCAAAGAAACAAATGCAAAGATGAACTATTAGGACTTCATCAAGATAAGAAGCTTTTGCAAGCAAAGGATACAGTCAACAAAACTAAAAGACAACCTACAGAATGGGAGAGATATTTGCAAATGACGTATCAGATAAAGGGCTAGTATCCAAGATCTATAAAGAACTTATTCAACTCAACAGCAAAGAAACAAACAATCCAATCATGAAATGGGCAAAAGACATGAACAGAAATCTCACAGAGGAAGACATAGACATGCCAACAAGTACATGAGGAAATGCTCCATATCACTGGCCATCAGGGAAATGCAAATCAAAACCACAATGAGATACCACCTCACACCAGTGAGAATGGGGAAAATTAGCAAAGCAGGAAACCACAAATGTTGGAGAGGATGCGGAGAAAAGGGAATCCTCCTGCACTGTTGGTGGGAATGTGAAATGGTGCAGCCACTCTGGAAAACTGTGTGGAGGGTCCTCAAAGAGTTAATAGAGCTGCCCTATGACCAGCAATTGCACTGTTGGGGATTGACCCCAATGATACAGATGCAGTGAAACATCGGGACACCTGCACCCTGATGTTTCTAGCAGCAATGTCCACAATAGCCAAACTGTGGAAGGAGTCTTGGTGTCCATCGAAAGATGAATGGATAAAGAAGATGTGGTTTATGTATACAATGGAATATTGCTCAGCCATTAGAAATGACAAATACCCACCATTTGCTTCATCGTGGATAGAACTGGAGAGTATTATGCTGAGTGAAATAAGTCAGAAGGACAAACATTATATGGTCTCATTCATTTGGGGAATATAATTAATAGTGAAAGGGAATAAACATTATATGTTCTCATTCATTTGGGAAATATAAAAAATAGTGAAAGAGAATATAGGGGAAAGGAGAAAAGTAAGTGCGAAATATCAGAAAGGGAGACAGAACATGAAAGACTCCTAACTCTGGGAAATGAACTAGGGGTGGTAGACTGGGAGGTGGGCGGGGGGTGGGGGTGACTAGCTGACGGGCACTGAGGTGGGCACTTCACAGGATGAGCACTAGGTGTTATTCTATATTGACAAATTGAATACCAATAAAAAATTTTATATAAAAATAAATAACTAAAAGGAAGGTGATGAGTTAATAAACAAAAACAAAGAAAAACAAAAAACCCCCAAAATATTAAAAAAGATAAGCCATGGACAGCAAAACAAAACAAAAACAAAAAAACCCCAAAAAACCAAAAAAACAAAAAAACAAAAAACAGTCAACAAAACTAAAAGACAACCTCCAGAATGAGAGAAGATATTTGCAAATGACCGAGCAGATAAAGGCCTAGTATCCAAGATCTATAAAGAATTTATTCAACTCAACACCCAAGAAACAAACAATGCAATCATGAAATGGGCAAAAGACATGAACAGAAATCTCACAGAGGAAGACATAGACATGGCCAACACGCACATGAGGAAATCCTCTGCATCACTGGCCATCAGGGAAATACAAATCAAAACCACAATGAGATCCTACCTCACACCAGTGAGAATGGGGAAAATTGACAAGGCAGGAAACCAGTAATGTTGGGGAGGATGTGGAGAAAGGGGAATCCTCCTGCACTGTTGGTGGGAATGTGAACTGGTGCAGCCACTCTGGAAAACTGTGTGGAGGTTCCTCAAAGAGTTAAAAATAGATCTGCCCTATGACCCAGCAATTGCACTGCTGGGGATTTATCCCAAAGATACAGATGCAATGAGACGACGGGACACCTGCGCCCCGATGTTTCTAGCAGCAATGTCCACAATAGCCAAACTGTGGAAGGAGCCTCGGTGTCCATCAAAAGATGAATGGATAAAGAAGATGTAGTTTATGTATACAATGGAATATTACTCAGCCATTAGAAATGAAAAATACCCACCATTTGCTTCGACGTGGATGGAACTGGAGGGTATTATGCTGAGTGAAATAAATCAATCGGAGAAGGACAAACATTATATGGTCTCATTCATTTGGGGAATACATAAAATAGTGAAAGGAAATAAAGGTAAAAGGAGAAAAAATGAGTGGGAAATATCAGGGAGGGTGACAGAACATGAGAGACTCCTAACTCTGAGAAACGAACTAGGGGTGGTGGAAGGGGATGTGGGCGGGGGTAGGGGTGACTGGGTGACGGGCACTGAGGTGGGGGCATGATGGGATGAGCACTGGGTATTATTCTGTATGCTGACAAGTTGAACACCAATAAAAAAATAAATTTATTAAGAAAAAAAATGATCCGCATCACTGACCATCAGGGAAATAGAAATCAAAGCTACAATGAGATCCCACCTCACACCAGTGAGAATGGGGAAAATTAACAAGACAGGAAACCACAAATGTTGGAGAGGATGTGAAGAAAGGGGAATCCTCTTGCACTGTTAGTGGGAATGTGAACTGGTGCAGACACTCTGGAAAAGTGTGTGGAGGTTCGTCAAAGAGTTAAAAATAGGTCTGCCCTATGACCTAGTAATTTCACTGCTGGGCATTTACCCCAAAGATACAGATGCAGTGAAACCAGGACACCTGCGCCTGATGTTTCTAGCAGCAATGTCCACAATAGCCAAACTGTGGAAGGAGCCTCGGTATCCATCAAAAAATGAATGGATAAAGAAGCTGTGGTCTATGTATACAATGCAATATTACTCAGCCATTAGAAACGACAAATACCCACCATTTGCTTCAACGTGGATGGAACTGGAGGGTATTATGCTGTGAAGTAAGTCAGTCGGAGAAGGACAAACATATGGTCTCACTCATTTGGGGAATAGAAAAATTAGTGAAAGAATAAGGGGAAAGGAGAGAAAATGAATGAAAATATCAGTGAGGTTGAAAAAACATGAGACACACCTAACTCTGGCAAACAAACAAGAGGTAGTGGAAGGGGATGTGGGCGGGGGTTTGGGGGCACTGGTGATGGGCACTGAGGGGGACACCTGGCGGGATGAACACTGGGTGTTATGCTAGATGTTGGCAAATTGAATTCCAATAAGAAATATTTAAAAATCAATATCTTCCAAGACACAAAAGTTCAGGACCAGATGGCTTCCCAGGGGAATTCTATCAAACTTTTAAAGAACTAATACCTATTCTTAAAGCTGTTCCTAAGGACAGAAGGGGATGGTGTACTTCCAAACTCATTTTATGAGGCCAGCATTACCTTGATTCCAAAACCAAAGACCCCACCAAAATGGAGAATTCTAGATCAATATCCCTGATGAACACGATGCAAACATTCTCACCAAGATACTAGCCAATAGGATCCAACAGTACATTAAGAAAATTATTCACCATGACCAAGTGGATTTATCCCTGGGATGCAAGCATGGTTCAACACTCGTAAGTCAATGTGATAGATCAGATCGATGAGAAAAATAAGAACCATATGATCCTCTATATATGCAAAGCAAGCATTTGACAAAATACAGCATCCATTCCTGATCAAAACTCTTCAGAGTGTAGGGATAGAGGGAACATTCCTCAGCATCTTAAAAGCCATATACAAAAAAAACCCACAGCGAATGTTTTCAATGGGGAAACACTGGGAGCCTTTACCCTATGATCAGGAACAAGACAGGGATGTCCACTCTCACCACTGTTATTCAACATAGTACTAGAAGTCCTAGCCTTAGCAATCAGGCAACAAAAAGAAATCAAAGGCATTCGAATTGGCAAAGAAGAGGTCAAACTCTCCCTCCTCTCAGATGAGAGGATACTGTATATAGAAAACCCAAAGGACTCCACCCTCAAGATTGCTAGAACACCTACAGCAATTCAGCAGTGTGGCAGGATACAACTAATGCCCAGATATCAGTGGCATTTTTATATATTAACAATGAGACTGAGGAGAAATTAAGGAATCAATCCCATTTACAATTGCAACCAAAAGCATAAGGTACCGAGGAATGAACCTAACAAAAGAAAGGATCTATACTCTAAAAACTACAGAACACTTCTGAAAGAAATTGAGGAGGACAGAGATAGAAAAACATTCCATGCTTAGGGATTGGAAGAATTAATATTGTGAAAAGGTCTATGCTACTCAGGGCATTTTGCATGTCCAATGCAATCCCTATCAAAATACCATGGACTTTCCTCAGAGTTGGAACAAATCATAAGATTTGTATGGAATCAGAAGGCCCCCAATAGCCAGAGGAATATTGAAAAAGAAAACCAATGCTGGCGGCATCACAATGCTAGATTTCAAGCTGTATTACAAAGCTGTAATCATCAAGACAGTGTGGTAGTGGCACAAAAACAGACACAGATCAATGGAACAGAATAGAGAACCCAGAAGTGGACCCTCAAGTGTATTGGGAACTCTTCAACAAAGCAGGAAAGAATATCCACTGAAAAAAGGACAGTGTCTTCAATAAATGGTGCTGGGAAAATTGGACAGCCACATGAAGAATGAAACTGGACCATTATCTTATACCATACACAAAGAAACCAAAATGGATGAAAGATCTAAATGGGAGACAAGAATCCATCAAAATCCTAGAGGACAACACAGGCAACACTGTTTTTGAACTTGGCCACAGAAAATTCTTGCAAGTTACATCTATAAAGGCAATGGAAACAAATGCAAAAATGAAGTCTTGGGACTTGATCAGGATAAAAAGCTTCTGCACAGCAAAATCAGTCAACAAAACTAAAAGACAACCTACAGAATGGGAGAAGATAGTTGCAAATGACATGTCAGACAAGGGGCTAGTCTCCAAGATTTATGAAGAACTTATTAAACTCAACACTCAAGAAACAATCCAATCATGAAATGGGCAGAAGACATGAACAGAAATTTCACAGAGGAAGACATAGACATGGCCAACAAGCACATGAGAAAATCCTCCGCATCACTTGCCATCAGGGAAATACAAATCAAAAAACCACAATGAGATACCACCTCACATGAGTGAGAATGGTAAAAATTAACAAGACAGGAAACATTTTGAAGAGGATGTGGAGAATAGGGAACTCTCTTGCACTGTTGTTGGGAATGCAAACTGGTGCAGCCAGTCTGGGAAACAGTGCAGAAGTTCAAGTAGTTAAAAATAGAGCTACCCTATGACCTGGCAATTGTGCTACTGGGTATTTACCTCAAAGATAGTGATGTAGTGAAATGCTGGGACACCTGTACCTCAATGTTCATAGCAGCAATGTTCACAATAGCCAAAATGTGGAAGGATCCTCGATGTCCTTTGACAGATGGATAAAGATGTAGTGTATATACACACAATGGAATATTACTCAGCCATCAGAAAGGACGAATACCCACCATTTGTTTTGACATGGATGGAACTGGAGGGTATTATGCTGAGTGAAATAAGTCAATTCGAAAAGGACAATCATAAGGTTTCACTCATATGGGGAGTATAATAAAGGGATTATAAGGGAAAGGAGGGAGACTGAGTGGGGAAAAAGAAACCATGAGAGACTCATAACTATGGGAAACAATGGGTTATGGAAGGGGAGGTGGAGGGGGATAGGATAACTGGGTGATGGGCACTGAGGAGGCATTTGATGGGATGAGTACTGGGTGTTATATGTTGGCAAATTGAGCTTCAGCAAAAAATTTAGAAATTGACTAAATTCTCAGGAAATGCCTTAAATTGAGACGTTATAAATGAAAATGAAAACTCAATATACACAAAGGACTTAAATAGCACTCCTATGTGGAATGTAAGAACAAAACAGGATCATAGGGGAGGGGAGGAAAGAAACCAAACAAAAGGATATCAGAGAGAAAAAACCATAAGAGTCTTAAATACAGGAAACAAATAGCGTTGTTGGGGTGGGGGGAGGTGGGTAGGGGAATGGAGTAATTGTGTGAAAGGCATAAGGAGAGTATTTGATGTGATGAGCACTGGATGTTATATGCAACTGATGAATTACTACATTCTAATTTAGACTAATAATTCACTATGTTAATATGAATATAATTAAAAACTAGAAATAGTGGCAAATATTAGTGTGGAATAGGACCTACATTCCTTTAATGCCCTTTGAAAGACCTGAGTAGAGATGAAAATTGTGATTATTAATACTAGTAATATTTACCTGGACTATGTTATTTAAATGTATACTGCTCCTGACTGAGCCATATGGGTGATAGCTCAAACAGGTGGTCTCATGAAACTTATTGGGAGTCCAAATACAGGTAGGAGTGAGCCTCAAGAATTTCAGCTTGCGGGATCCCTGGGTGGCGCAGCGGTTTAGTGCCTGCCTTTGGCCCAGGGCGTGATCCTGGAGACCCGGGATCGAATCCCACGTCGGGCTCCTGGTGCATGGAGCCTGCTTCTCCCTCTGCCTATATCTCTGCCTCTCTCTCTTTCTCTCTGTGACTATCATAAATAAATAAAAATTAAAAAAAAAAAAAAAGAATTTCAGCTTGCTACTTGCTCACTGGTTAACTGCTATGCATCCTGACATGGGGGGTTCATTTTGGGAAATAAATGCTCATGCAATGAACTTTCATGTGGCATGAAACTTCAGAGCCTGCTCATCTCATGTTTACATGGTTAGATAGTCCTACAAACAGAAGGCTGACTTTCACAAGCAAAGCTAGTTGATCAAATAGTTAAGAAAACCCAGCTTTTTGTTCAGCCATCCTCTTTACTTGGGGTGTTTCACCTTGTGTGTGAATAACCCATTTGTTCACATCCTGGGTAGGGGCACTCATTGTTTTGGCTTTACAGCCCATCCATACTCCTTTTTTCTGTCAGGACTCAGTTGTTAATTTAACAAACATTTACTGAGCATTTATTGAGACGTGTGCTCAGTTCTGGCAGAATAGAGGGAAAATAAAGGTCCAGTCCCAGGCTTCATAAAGCTTTCATTCAAGAGGTAGAAACATATTTCCCAAGTAAAAACACATTTGAGATAATCAGACTGATAAGTACATCAGGACAATTAGAAAGGTGATTGGATACAATATAAGTGGATACTGTATATGAAGAATGAACCCTTTAGAAAAAACAGCTCAACGAGAAATATTCTTCTGTAGGAAAAGGTAGTTGGAGAACATTTTAGGCTAAGGGAATAGTCTGTACAAAATTTCAGTGTCAGACGTTGAGAATTTGCCAATATGGCTCCTGGGTTGCAAAGATCTACTTTGGGGACTCTTTCTTTTAACAACGTTGAAAATTTACTTAACCTTTCTAAGCCTCAGTATCCTTATCTTCATTGCAGAAGGATATATTTTAGTAGTGTTATGTAAGTTAGACAAAACACCTAGGCCTCTATCAAATAACAGGTGTTTAGTAACTGATCTTTAATGGTCATAATCCCCATTAGAGAAAAAAAATGGCAAGGAAAGAACTTATTTTACTACCACAAAAAGTTCACCTTAGGCTGAAATATCCTTGACCAATGCCATTTCAGGAGGCAAGAAACCATACTTCTAATGTTCATCTGAGAATGTTCTTGTTTTAGGATTTCTTTAACAGGTTCAAAAACAAGATAGGAGGTGGAAAATTCTCCAGGAGATTGCAAACCAAGTGCTCAACCCAAGGGTTTGGGTATTGCTCTGCCAGCTCCTAAGGTGGAGTGGTTTGCTGCCCATCAAAAAACCTGCTCAAAATGGCTTTGGGTACCTCACTAGGGGGAAAGAAGTCACTAGTAGGCAAGCATAAGCTTGTTGAATTTTCAGGTAAAATGACTACCAATAGAAGGACATTAAAGCAAATCCTGAAGGAATGCCAGTAGCATGCCTGAGAAGACTAAGGGACAGCAATAGAATTTCTGCTTCAGAAGTGTCTGGTATGGTTAATGTTGCCAAATGGACACAAATTGAAGCCTTATATCAGACTGATAAAAAGCTCTGGGACAAAGTGAGGTGGGGATCTGGAGATGGCTGGTTTCTCAAGGCAAGAGAGGCCAGGAGTAGTCACTTCTCACCTAAACCTATCCATGGTCCTACCATTAACCCTCTTGAAACACCATCTGCCTGTGGCTGTTTGTCCACTTGAGCTGAGGATATGGGAAAGGAGAAGGGGCTAGTTTATGGATATAGAAGGGTGGGCCTTCTATAGACCAAGGAGTTGATTACTTTGAGAATTGAATTGGGCAGAGTCCATATTTAGTCCTCTTTGAGGAGCTTCATAAGGCTCTATAATAAAAGACCAGAGACTGAGTCCCTAGCTTAAAGAGCACAAGTTTTATTATTTTTATTTTTCTTGACCCATAAAGGAGGTCATGGATTATTTATCTCTTCCCAGCCATACAAGGATTAATCTATTTGAGTCGGGATTCTAAGTATCAGTTTTGAATATTATTTCATGAAATAACATCAAGAATTCTGATTTGACTGGATTCAAGGAGGCTGGGAAACTTGAAGTTTAAGGCCTAAGACACAAGAGATATTCAGATATCCCTTTAAGTGTAGTAGATACTGACATGCCACCCAGACTTTCCTTGTGAAGGACATTGCCCCAACTGCGAACAAACCGCCTTTTGCTGTTGGCTATTCCAGGGATTATCTCAGCCTCAGAAACTCCAAGGCCACATCCCTTTTAGGGCAGCACAGTGACTGAGGGGATGAAACACTGAACTTAATGTGGCCCAATTTAGGCTAAAACTGAAAGGCCATTTTAGAAACAGCTCTTAGAGGAGTTGGTCAAGGCTACCATTGGATCTGCATTCTAGCTTGATTTTTTTTTCTCTGCAAACTTTTTCACTCCCTTCCATGGGGGCACTCTTTAAATATCCTTTACAACCCTAGTGTTTGGTACAGGAGAGATTCAAGAAAGTACACACTAAGGGTAAGATGTTAGAGCTGTAACACGTGCTACCTGTCTGTAAATGAAAACCCCATCTCTATTGTAGGACAAGCACAGTTAACTGTTAGCCGTCTGATCATTAAGATTTTAGTGATGGTGTATTGGGATAATGTATTGGTGAATAGTAATACATTTATTGGCATAGTGTAGCAGGCACTTGTCAAAGTTACTCTAATAACATGTGTTCCATATGAGCCTAGATTGAAGACCACAAGAGAACTACTCCATCTGTATGAAAATCAAGATGGTCAGGAGGCTAAGGGCAGTTTACCCAATCAATACTCAATCCTTTGCCTGGTGTGGAGACATAGGATATACTGATTGACTACCTCCCCCTCCTGGGAGGAAAAACTCAGCAGAGCCTTGGGAATGGTGCATGGTGAGGATTCCCCGAGTTGTCTCCCCTAAGGAACCTACACCATTTATTCAGATTATTGCCACTGGATAAAGGATAACCATTAGAGAACGTTGGACATGAGTCCTAGGTAACCTTGATACCTAGAAACCCAAAGATGCATTATGGCCCCTCTTGTCAGAGAGGAGGCATAGGAGAGCCAGATAATAAGTGGATTCCTGAAAAAAAAAAAAAAAAGTGGATTCCTGGGCAGTATATCTAGCTTTAGTGGGTCCTCTGGTTTTGGGATGCATCTTATGATCATTCAACTTACCTGAATGTATAGTCAGAAGGGATATACATATCTATCCAGGAGCTTGGCCTCGGAATCAAGAGGTATAGTGGAGAAGGCTCAACAGAAGCCTTTGGAATCTACCCTTTTCTCTGGATCAGAGAGTGACAATACTGTATACTTGAAAGGATGAAGTTAGTGACACTATAAAATGACCTGAAGGATGCAAGGGTGGTAGTTCCCATCACATCCTCATGTAGTGCATCACTATGGCACCCAAAATAGCTAGATCCTGGAGAATAAGCCTGCAGACTCAAATATTAGCCCCAATTTAACCATGTCCTCTGCTAGAGCATATTACCACCCTCAGGTACATGGCACACAGCCACTGATTTGGTGAATGCTTTTCTACAGCCCTGGGAAAGAGGCTCAGATACAGTTTGTTTTCATCCACCTGAAATCAACAGTGGGCACATTTATAGTTTTGCCTGAAGGCTAACTTTCACTTTGTTACAATGTAGTTCAGTCCTAAATCTGTGCTCTTCAGTGTTCTGTGATGGTGAATGGGATCAATAATCTATGCTGTTCAGTTTAGTATCCACTAGCCACACATGGCTTTTGAGTACTTGAAGTGTAGCTTGTCAGAGGCTTTAGATGACACACACACTTTAGAGCATCGGAGATACTAAGAACATACCTAAGTTTGACTCCTAGATCTACTTGGTATTTCAAGCCAAAGATGGATGGCTCCTGCACAGTCATGCCACTCAAAAGTAACCTTGAAAAGTGGAGAGGGTTAAGTCCTCCCATTGGGTAAAGCTACAGCCAATGCTCCTGGTTACCCATTTTATGTAAAGAGACGTCATTGTGAGGTTTAAATACATACAAATATACTAACAGGCAGTGGCAAATGGCTTGACTACTGGTCAGAGGCATGGAAAGAAGAACTGAAGACAAGTTGGTATAGAATAGAGATAGGTGGGTGGGCATATGGGAGTAGATCAAAGAGTTTTATAGAGCCCACTAACATCCATCAGAAAAGATCGAAAAAGACAAGTAGATACTATATGAAGGTCCTGCAATATTTAGCAGTTCTGAAACTGGCATCTCATTTTATATCACTATAGGCCAAAAGAACAATGTTTCCGGAAAGGTTAAGATAGCTGCCACTTACATGAGACCTAAGTCCATGACATTGCTGTTGTGTCTCCAAAGTTTGAGTCACAGAGAAGTCTATAGTAGGCCCATCTAGGAAACAGGAGTGTAAAACTCTATAGATATGAAGATAAACCATAAATTAATATACAACTGCTAGGTTAACCAGAAAGACCATGATTGGCAGAATAAGCATTTCAAAGTTCGACATTCACTCATGATAAACTCCCAACAAAGTGGGTTGGGGCAGGTGGACATGCCTGTACATAATAAAGGCCATATATGAAGAACACAGCTAGCATCTTATTCAATAGTGAAAAACTGCTTGTCCTCTATGATCAGGAATGAGACAAGGAGGTCCACTTTTATCATTTAATCCACACTGTATGCTCTCCAACAAGGACCGAGCGGGTGGGTAGGAAAATGGGATAATTCTGTTTTCTTAGTGGTAAGTTTATCTATACTTTCTCAAAGATGATAGGCAGCTTAATTTCATGCCTTTTACACAATCACTCCATATATATATTATCCCAATACTGGGTTTGTTCGATTTCCAGTTGTTGATCTTCCTTGGACCCTGTAAATTCAAACTTAAATGAAGTTGCCAAGTTCAAGCATCCATAATGGAAAGAGTCTTCCTAACTTATCTCAGTCAAGAGGCTTCGTCCAACAGAAGCCTCCACAATAGGGACACACTGCCCCTGAAGTAGTTCATTCCAAGCCTGGCAAGATTTAGCCAGCGTCTCTAGTAATGTCTAGTAACCCTCTAAAGAGGGTTCCCATAGCATCTGTCACAGATAAAGGTGTGAGAAATGGTAGATTGGAACTGAATGATAAACACTGCCTGGGCACAAATGAGCAAACTACTGGTAGAGGTAAGTAGGGGTCTTATGGGAGACTCTGGGATTTAAAAACTTGAGGTTGGGACATACCTCAAAGCTGCAATTATATAATTCTAGGTTGGAAGACTGCGCTGATCCATAATTAACTAGAAAACAGGATATCCTGGGTTTGTCCCCAGTAATCATCATGAAATAGATACTCAGTGACGTATTACAAGTGGTTTGGTTAACTTTGTGAGGGTTGAAGCTGAAGTATAAGAAATGATCGTTACCTTCCAAGGTAAGAAGAATCTGGAGTAAAAGAAAAGCATTTCCTGGGGTCAGGAACCCCCCTTCAGATGTAAGTATGGGCAGCCATACTTTCCTAGAGCTTTGAGTCCCACATGGGGAGTAGTAGCCTAGAAACTTCAATACAGGTGTCTTAAGGCATTGGCAGATGGCATTTTTGCTAACAGCTTAGTTTTCCTTGTTACTTCTAAGCCAGGATCACATTTTATGTTTAACCATTAAAAAGTTTTAGATGCATTCATCTTTTGATGGACACTGAGGCTCCTTCCACAGTTTGGCTATTGTGGATATTGCTGTTAGAAACATCGGGGTGCAGGTGTCCTAGCGTTTCATTGCATCTGTATCTTGGATAAAGAAGATGTGGTTTATGTATACAATGGAATATTACTCAGCCATTAGAAATGACAAATACCCACCATTTGCTTCAACGTGGATGGAACTGGAGGGTATTATGCTGAGTGAAATAAGTCCATCGGAGAAGGACAAACATTATATGGTCTCATTCATTTGGGGAATATAAATAATAGTGAAAGGGAATAGGAGGGAAGGGAGAAGAAATGGGTAGGAAATATCAGAAAGGGAGACAGAACATAAAGACTCCTAACTCTGGGAAATGAACTAGGGGTGGTGGAAGGGGAGGAGGGCGGGGGGTGGGGGTGACTGGGTGACGGGCACTGAGGGGGGCACTTGACGGGATGAGCACTGGGTGTTATTCTGTATGTTGGCAAATTGAACACCAATAAAAATAAATTTATCATTAAAAAAAGTTTTAGATGATCTAGAAGTCCATGGTAGGACATCAGAGACTAGTAAGTTTATAGAGCTATGCACAAGTAGGTAGCATTATGTTAGTTGGTCCAAGTTATTTCCTGATTTGAGAAATTTTTAGGAACTAAAGGAATCAAACATTATGTAAAAAGTAACAATGGATGTTTAAGAAGTACTTCTATAGGTCATGTTAGAACCAGGAGTAATTGTTACAAAGCTGGGCTCCTCCCAAACGAACTAGCATGGAATTACAATTGATATTAAGCTCAACAGTTGAGAAAAATTCAGAGCTTTGGACAGGAGAGCAGGAGGAAATCCCTGTTCCCTGCCTTTCCTGCTTTCTTCCATGAGAATTTGTCTTATTTTCCAGAAATGAACATTTGTTTCTTGGACTTATTCCTTCCCAGGAAGAAAAAAATTGTGTATTAATAAAGCTGATGTTCCATTCTGATCTGGTTCCTCATGCCTGCTCAATTGTTAGTGACAATTTCAGGAAGGGGAAGTTGTTTTGTGTTTTGGGAGGGCTGATAACATCTATTCCCAACTGTTTAGAGAAACAAGTTACTTACTCTGTGCAGCCCTCATGAAGACTGCTCAACTGTTTTCATTTCCTGTTCCTTTCAGGTTATGGAGCACAGTGAGCTTGGAGTAGCAAAGAGGAGACTATGCTTTGCTCCACTCTCAAGTGGCAGGAATCGCAGGATCCTAGGGTAGTCCTTATCAAGGGCCATCACAGCCTGTCTCAGAGGACTTCATTTGAGTTACACTGGATCCCAATCAGCTTGCCAAAGGAAGGTAGCTGCAGGTGAGGACAGTCTAACTAGCCCCAGTAATGGGATTGTGGGGCTAGCTAGGGATTGTTGTTAGGCATTAGTGATTGTTGAGAGGCATTTGTGAGCTGTTGTATTTAAGGATGGAGTGGTTCTCCGATTTCCTACAAGATACAATTATGAATCTTTGGAGTTTGAAGGTGATGACATGGGTAGACCCTCAAACATTCAGGAAGAATTTTTCATGTACCCCAAGGAAAAGTACTTGGGATTTTGTTGTTGAGAACCCATAAACAGATGTGAAGGCTGAGGAGCAGGAGGCCCAAATTTAGGTGCATAAAATTCCTTAACTATTTCATTTCTCCTGATCCAACTTACTGTATCAATTTTATCTAATTAGATCAGTTCTATAAGGTGGCTGGGTTTTCCTACTAAGTGGACTGTAGAGTCACTACTACATTGTTGCTGTTATGATCTGAGTTGCTTCCTGAGGGAAGAAGTTCTTGGGAATATAGGCTTTTAAGATTTCACTACTGCAAACTCTGGACTGCAAGCATAGCCCTTTCCTCAAGGGATAGAGCAGCTATAGCTCAGCCTTTCCTGGGCCTTCCCTGCTAGTCCAAACTCTGCTGCCCAGATATCACATCAAACATGGATCATTCTTGACCTTCTAAATCTAGGTTATCTCTCATTTCTGGTCTTTTGGTGAGACTCTCCTGCACTGGTTTTCACTTAGTCAAGATGTTGAAATATATTTTGCTGATATAATGTTCCAGCTATTGGTCATACAAAGGGGAGCATGTTCTCAATGTAAGTCTAGCAGAAGAAAGGGCCTCAAACATGGTTCAAACATTCCTCTGAAGGATAGCTCATAGCTAAGTGACATAGGATATAACTATGCTAAAAAATCTTCTAGACTAAAATTGGAAGTGTAAAGATATGGAGAACACAGCTTAGTATTTCCCAGGAAATAGAAACTTGGTGTGGTTCAACTGTTGAAGTGCTGGGGTTCAAGTGCAAATTTCTTTCTCCTATAGGTAAACAATTAAGACCTGGGAGCCAAGTCAATATTTTAGTGCCTGCTATCAATTAGCTAACTCTAAGCTCTTTATATTGGTTTACTCCTTTAGTTTTCATGACCACCTGTGGTTTAAGTACTATTATCCTGATTCTCTAGGCACTGAGGAGCAAAGGTTAGTTTGTTTCAAAGGACATACAAATAAGTAGTAGAGCCATGAAACAAGTCCAGGTAGTCGAATATCAGAATCCAGGGTTTTGACAAATATACCCTATCGTCTCACCATAGGAATTGAAGTATTTGTTTGACTTAAACTGGAGTACAGGACCAAGATCCAAAGCCATTCACTACTTGTCCACTTCTCAATCCAAGGGGATAGTTTGATTGGCTGAGCAGATATTAGCCTACTTCATAGAAGTCACTGGTCTTTCACCTACAGGCTACAGATGGCATAGATTAGAGACAACTACTTAGAACAATGCAGGTAATATTTGGCTTTTGTGATCTCTATGAAGCCAATGGATCAATAAACATCCCTTGTGAAAGGGTCAGTGGGAGATGAAGAGTTACAGGGGTTTCTTCCAATGCTGCTCCCTTCATGGGGAGTGTATTGGTCAGACTTCATGGACATGGAGATTAAGTCCCACAAAATGGTCATCTTTTCATTGATCTAACAGACAAGCAGGAATGGGATTCTTAGAGTATACCAGAGTTTTTGGATTCAGAAAATTAGAGACTGTTAAGCAAATTTCCAATTTCAGCAACCAAATCCAAAGTTCTAAAGGAACCTAGATAAGTCTGGAAATTGTCTTTGTGGGTAAGGGTAAGAAGCCTTTTTGAACATTAGCCACCAGTGAGGAAGGTGACTGCTTACAAGAGGCACTGTCAGTAGGATGGGTGTTTGTGGCTTGTTATTTGACAATCAATTGAATACACATTAAATCATTGTGGAGGAGATTACAAGTGTGGCCATGGACCAGCAGCTAGGAGGAAAAAAAAAAAAATCATGTACTACCTTTGTATTAACTGTATGTTCCAGTTTACGACCCCACACTTCATGGCTGTTGATGCCACCAGCTCTATAGAAGCTTAGAGTAAGGCAGGCAATCATAATTCTTATAGGAAAAGGAGAATAGCTTGCATCATTTCTCCCCTATTCTAGTTAAATATAGTCAAAATTAATTGAAGGTGGTAGGAATAGGTTCACAGATCTGTGCAACTGCAGTCATTAGTAAGGACAGGAAATTCAGGTATCCCTTTGCAGAAAGGCCTTTAGTGTAGCTTCGTAAGAGATTCTGGGCTTTCCTGTTCCCAAAAGGGACGCTTCCTATCTCCATCTACAAATGAAATCTTGGTACACAGGCAATATATGCAAACCCTGGAGAAGGCTTTCATGGGGGCTTGAGATGGTCTGTGACAGAACACAACAATGAGGGCTTAAAATGCAGTCACCACAGCATGATCTTTTCTGAGAATGACCAATATCCCTGCTTTGACCTGGACTGCTTTCACAAAACCAAACAGCACAAGTGTAAGTCTGTTCTAAAGCATTCTAAATTGAACTCCACTCAGGAACCATCAGGGAAGAACTATAAACAAAGCTCCCAGGTGATCTGAATAGTCTTCAGCTGAAGACATTACTTAGGTACATAAATCTAGTAAGCCACCACTGAACCATCAACCTTCAGTTATTAAGGGACAAGCGTCCTATGATAAAACTAAAGTAATACTGTTAGCAAAACAGGAAATAGGGAGAACTCCATTGGGATGTAATATTAGGTCTTAAGTGCCAGCTGCTAAGACACAGGTTAGGTTGAGCAGCAACTCCTCCCATAGCAGTGCTGCATTTCCTCAAGGGAATCCCTGAGGCTACTCATAGTTATGATACACTACAAGGGGTACCTTCTCTTGGATCCAGCAGGTCACAACTGTCCCCTGCCCTCATTTTCCCTGATGCAGACAACTTCAAAATTTATTCCAGGTTTTTACCACCTTCTCTTGCCCTAGAGGTCAGCTGCCACTTTCTATTACTCTAATTGACATTGTTAGGAGGTGGTTGGTTTGCTGTATGACCTCTTTTTTTTTTTAAGATTTATTTATTTATTCATTCAGAGAGAGCAAAGAGAGAGGCAGAGACACAGGCAGAGGGAGAAGCAGGCTCCATGCAGGAAGCCTGATGTGGGACTCGATCCTGGGTCTCCAGGATCACACCCCGGGCTGCAGGTGGTGCTAAACCGCTGCGCCACTGGGGCTGCCCATGTATGACTTCTTTATCTAGATTTAAGGTTCTGTAAGAATTACTAAGAAACAGATCCTAAGATATCCCTATCATGAGGCACAGGACCTGAAGAGTTTTCATTTTACACTGGATCAACATAAGCACCCCAGAGGATGCAGCCACAGGTGAGGCTATCCAACTCTGCTGAGTGGTCTTGTAAGTGATGAACAGCATCTGGGTTTCTGAGTTAAGGACACAGCTCATTCATACAGGAGTAACTGCTTATACACTTCAAGAAAAAAAAAAAAAGCCCTTAAATCCCCTTTAATGGGTAGACAAAGGAGTCCACCTATAGGAAAGAACACTTAGATTTCATCCCTTAATAGGTGCTCAAAGCATTTCATAGCATCATCTGCTTGTATCAGGATTCCTTCCTTGAATATAGAAACATGAGCATGAGAGAATAAGGAAAGTTTTGAGGATCAGCATCACAATCCCATCTACTGGTCCAACTCCATCCCATACAGAATTCCTACACATTCCAGGGATCTTGTCACTTAGATCAGCAGGTTACTCAGGTGGAGCAAGGTCTAAACAGAAAACCCTATGAGAAAATGGGTTCCCAGCAGGGGTTCTTGAAAGAAAGCATCTTTAGGTTCAACATGAGGAAGTAGGAAAGGGAACTCTTGGGTCTAGGATCCCACAAAAAAAAAAAAAAAAAGTTGAAGATTTGGGTATCCCCCAGTAAAAGCCATTACCTTAGAGCTTGCCTCTCAAGATCCAGCAAGACAAAATGAATCCAAACCTAAATGAACAAAGTATTTCTCAGATTTCAAGCTACCTTATTGAGAGGAAGAATAAGAAGTGTTCAACTAAAAGCCCTGGGGTCTTGAAGAAAAGCTTTGTAAAAGATGAATCTCAGACAAAGCAAATATCCTATAAAGCCATCTAGATACTAGGAATCATGCCTCGAAGATTTGAATGAGTTGGAGGCAGAAAGTAGCTATAAAGTAAGCCTACTTAAGTTACCAGGAGGATAATGGGCTACAGACCTAGCTTCTGACATGGATTGAGTTCCAATAGGAAAGATAACAGCCTGTAACCCTATCAAGGATGGGTGCTGTTATCTTTAAGAAGAGATTATACCAAAGTTAGAACCAAGCTTGGGCCAACTAAAGAAAGTCCTTCCTGCAACTTTATATCATAAAAGACACTAAATCCACAAGCTAGAAATACCCTTCCTAATGAAAGAGTTAATTTACTCATCCCAACCAGTAGCTAGCACCATCTTGGAGAGTTCCAGTCCTAGGTTTTCCAAAAAGCCCATAACGAAGTAAAGAAAGCCTAGGTAGGAAGAATGAGCTCCACCTGGACTAAGAGATAGTTTCTACTAGTTGATCAGCTCAAAGCCTTTCTCTCAGCTCAGTACCAAGTTTTTCTCTTTTGTTAGTGAAAGGAAACAGTGGAGTTTACTGCCTAAGTCTCAACTAAATTTTGTGATATAGTGAGATAAAGGTAACTAAATCTAGGTGAAGAGGGAGAGGGTGTAGAGAGAGAACAAGAATAGGTTTGATAGCTGCTCCTACTACACAACACCAACCCTTGCTTTAGTCAGCAACATAATGCCCTAGTCCAGCACGAAGTCTCACTTAAATAGAAGGTGAGGGGACATGATTGGTCAGAGTTGGAAGCTGGATATGACTGGTCAGGCTGGAGCCAATGAGCTTTCTGGGCCTTTTAAACCATAAGTTAAGTGGCAGCCCAGGAATGAGGCTGATTTTCTTAAATTGGAGACCCCTGAGTGTGGACACCTCTATGATAATTAACTCTCCAGCATTTATTATCAGGATTCACAAGGGGAAAAAAGTTGCAACTGTCAGAAGTGGGCTAGAATCTGAAGTTTGATAGTAAATAAAATAAACTCAGTACATAGTGATAGGACTCCATTCCCCATTCCCTTTTTTTTTTTGAAAGGAAATATTCAATATTTTATTTTTTAATAAATTTATTTTTTATTGGTGTTCAATTTGCCAACATATATAATAACACCCAGTACTCATCCCGTCAAGTGCCCACAGCCAGTCACCCCCACCCCTCACCCACCTCCCCTTCCACCACCCCTAGTTCGTTTCCCAGAGTTAGGAGTCTCTATGTTCTGTCTCCCTTTCTGATATTTCCCACACATTTCTTCTCCCTTCCCTTCTATTCCCTTTCACTATTATTTATATTCCCCAAATGAATGAGAACATATAATGTTTGTACTTCTCCGATTACTTACTTCACTCAGCATAATACCCTCCAGTTCCATCCACGCCGAAGCAAATGGTGGGTATTTGTCGTTTCTAATGGCTGAGTAATATTCCATTGTATACATAGACCACATCTTCTTTATCCATTCATCTTTCCATGGACACCGAGGCTCCTTCCACAGTTTGGCTATTGTGGACATTGCTGCTAGAAACATCGGGGTGCAGGTGTCCCGGCGTTTCATTGCATCTGAATCTTTGGGGTAAATCCCCAGCAGTGCAATTGCTGGGTCTTAGGGCAGGTCTGTTTTTAACTCTTTGAGGAACCTCCACACAGTTTTCCAGAGTGGCTGCACCAGTTCACACTCCCACCAACAGTGCAGCAGGGTTCCCCTTTCTCCACATCCTCTCCAACATTTGTGGTTTCCTGCCTTGTTAATTTTCCCCATTTTCACTGGTGTGAAGTGGTATCTCATTGTGTTTTTTTTTAATAAATTTATTTTTTATTGGTGTTCAATTTGTCAACATACAGGATAACACCCAATCCTCATCCCGTCAAGTGCCCACCCCAGTGCCTACCACCCAGTCACCCCCACCCCCCACCCACCTCCCCTTCCACCACCCCTAGTTCATTTCCCAGAGTTAGGAATCTCTCATGTTCTGTCTCCCTTTCTAATATTTCCTACTCCTTTTTTCTCCTTTCCCCTTTATTCCCTTTCACTATTTTTTATATTCCCCAAATGAATGAGACCATATAATGTTTGTCCTTTTCTGATTGACTTATTTCACTCAGCATAATACCCTCCAGTTCCATCCACGTCGAAGCAAATGGTGGGTATTTGTCGTTTCTAATGGCTGAGTAATATTCCATTATATACATTGTGGTTTTGATTTGTATTTCCCTGATGGCAAGTGATGTGGAGCATTTCCTCCTGTGCTTGCTTGCCATGTCTATGTCTTCCTCTGTGAGATTTTAAATAATATTTCCACCTCCAGCTTCTTTCATTTCATTCTTTCTTTCATCCTTGAAAGACTATTTCCCTTCAATTATGTTACTAGGATTAACACAAAATTAATATTTCTTTAAGTTATTTAACAAATATTTAACTGTCTATTACATGCTAGGAATTTCACTGGGGGAAAAGGGGAAAACCAGAAAGACACAGTACCTGCCTATATAGAGGACTATTCTAGAGTAGAAGCTTAAGAAGTGTCTTTGCCGGGGTTCTTCTGGAAGGAGAGCCTGAGTCATAGCTTATTTACTAGTGCTTTACTAAGGGTCATAATTTCAGAGACACAGGAGAGAGGAAAAGGGGAAATGATTTAGACAACATAGGTAAGTCAGTATAATAGTGTTTTACCAAGCTGGTCACCATTTTGTAATAAGTGTGACTGAATGTTACCATCATGGCACCGTCTTATCATTTTAGAAAACCAATTGAGAGTTGGGAGAGGAGGAGGAGAATTTATCTGCTAACTTCCATATCTTGTTAAAAAATAAAGGTTGGTTGCATTAGGAGTTAATTGGTCCTGCTTCTGGGTTGTCCCTGTATAAGCACCAAGTAGATTCAACATGATCTTATGACTCGGTGTCAACAAGAAAAACTAGAGGTGGGAAGTGAGAAATTAGCAGTTTGGGCATGAGGTGAAGGACTGTCTGGTAGTGCCCAAATGAACTTTTTCAGGCTTCATGCAGAGAAGCTGCCACAGCAGTGGTGGAATGAAACAAAGTTCCAGGGGACAGATGAAGATGAGAGGACCCAAAGTGGTATATATAAAGAGTTAGATATATTGCACTCCTTACACCATACATATCTACTCATGCCCCATTATATCTATCTCCTTTACCACAAAACAGCTGTAATAGAAATTCTGAGAACAATTGGAGAAATTTGAAAATGAAGTGATCACTATGGTTATGTAGGAGAATGTCCTTATGTCTAGGAGATGCATATTAAAGTAAAGGTACACTGTCCTTATATGTGTATCAGGTGTATGTATAACACATGGTTTGTATATATAAATATATATACATACATATATACACTCATACATCTATCCATATGTGCATTTAAAACAAATATGGCAAAATGTTAACAATCATTTAATCTAGATGGTGGGTTTACAGATATTCATTGTACTGTTTCAATGTTAATGCATATTTAAAAGATTTTATGGAGTTGAAAAAATTGTCCTACCACTCAGTCAACTTTGTTTTCATGATTTTTGTCTGAGAATGGATGACACTATCTTTAGAAAAGTTAGAACCCTGACCTTAAGAGACTTAATAAACTGATCCAACCCTAATGAGGATTATTCTACTGTTTGGAAAATTCTGCTTCATTTTCTATACAGAGACACTTTTGTGAAGAAGCAACTGAATTCTTGTAGGTTCTTCATTAGGTGGTATTGTGACTGGTTACTCATGGAACAAAATGAAATTCTTCCCTTGGAAGACATACCAGGGTCCTAATTAATATCTCAATCAAGCAAAAAGGCTGTGTGATTGAAATGGGATTGTGTATCCATGCTTATTTGCCTGCATACACATATGCACACAGAAACACTCATGCATATATACATCTTTTGCATACTTATTTGTCCTTATGCCTCAACTGCATGTTCAAATAAAGCTTTGGCCTAATGAATTATAGACAAAATTCCCTAGTTCCTCCAGTATAACTTCTGAGGTTCCAATGCCTGCAGGCAGTGAAGATTTCCACTGCTGCCAAAAATCCACCACCTGTTAACTAAACCCTCTCTTCCTTTCAGTTCTACTTTGTCTAATATGTGTCCTATACTAGTTAAGTGTCAGATTTCCATTTATAAAAAGACTGTGGAATAATATTCTATTGTATATATACCACATTCCTATCCATTCATCTACTGATGACACTTGGGCTGCTTCCTTAGTTTGGCTATTATAAATAATGGTATAATAAACATAGGATTTCCTTTATATTTTTGAATTAGTAATTTAATTTTCTTTAGTTAAATGTCCAGTTGTGATATTACTGGATCATATGACAATTCTATTTTCAATTTATTTTTTTATTTTTTAAATTTTTTTAAAAAATTTTTTATTGGTGGTCAATTTGCCAACATATAGAATAACACCCAGTGCTCATCCTGTCAAGTGTCCACCTCAGTGCCCGTCACCCCCCCACCCCCGCCAACCCACCTCCCCTTCCACCACCCCTAGTTCGTTTCCCAGAGTTAGGAGTCTCTCATGTTCTGTCTCCCTTTCTGATATTTCCCACTCATTTTTTCTCCTTTCCCCTTTATTCCCTGTCACTATTTTTTATATTCCCCAAATGAATGAGACCATATAATGTTTGTCCTTTTCTGATTGACTTATTTCACTCAGCATAATACCCTCCAGTTCCATCCACGTCGAAGCAAATGGTGGGTATTTGTTGTTTCTAATGGCTGAGTAATATTCCATTGTATACATAGACCACATACTCTTTATCCATTCATCTTTTGATGGACACTGAGGCTCCTTCCACAGTTTGGCTATTGTGGACATTGCTGCTAGAAACATCGGGGTGCAGGTGTCCCGGTGTTTCATTGCATTCGTATCTTTGGGGTAAATCTATTTTTGATTTTTTGAGGAACCTTCATACTGTTTTCCATAGTGGCTGTACCAGTTTGCACTTTCACCAACAGTGCATGAGTGTTCCTTTTTTCCCACACCCTTGCCAACACTTGCTATTTCTTGTGTTTTTGATTTTAGCCATTTAAAAAAGTTATTAGCTAGAGTATTAGCCTCTAAATTCTCCTTCCTGGCTGTACTCGGATTTAATGCCATACTCCTGGTGTGATTTTTAAAAAAGAAGTGGTCCATACTAGAGCTTCTCAAATGTTAATATGCATGTAAATCACCCGGGAGGTGTTGTTAAAATGCAGACTCTGGTTAAATGAGTCTGAAGTGAAAGATGAAATTTTGCATTTTTAACAAGCTCCCAAGGTGATACTTGTACTACTGGTTTGAGGATCATCCTTTTGAGTAGCAACAATTTAATAGACCCCAATCATTTCATATAGTATATAAACTCTTCGATCTTGAAATTTTGAAACTCTTATTAAACAACTCTGGGTGAAAAGGAAGAACTAAACAAATGCTGTATTTCAAAAAATGGTTTACACTGAAGATACTTCACATCAGAATATATATAATAAAAGCAGAAGTCAGAGAAAAAAACCTTAATTTTTTTAAATTTCCATTTTCCTTAGACAAGAGAGAGGGAAAGAGTCAGGAGGTAGGGGTCGAGGGAGAGGGAGAGAATCTTAAGCAGGCTCCATACCCAGCATGGAGCCTGATGCAAGGCTCAGTCTAATAACTCTGAGATCATGACCTGAGCTGAAATTCAGAGTCGGATGCTTAACCAACTGAGCCACCCAGATGCCCCAAATACCTATTTTAATAAAATAAGAAATAAAACTAAATTTAGAAAAAAACCCAAACTAAACTAAATTTACAAGGTTAGAACAAATTAAGCTAAAATAAAGCAAAAAGGATGAGGATTAGTGAATAAGTAAATAACATATATAATTTAAAAACAACTAATAAATAAAAATTCTGGTTATTTAGTACAATAAACACAGCAGAATAAACTAGCTGAGATAGGGAGACTTAAGGACTCTATAAAAATCTTTTTGCTCCTTTTCCTACTTCTGTTCTTGCTAGGACCTGCACCCCTACTCTATACATATGAGTAATGTATGTCCTTCTTGTAAGGGACAAAGAATTAATAATTTATTTGGAATTTTCCAGCATAATAGATAACATCTAAGGAATGATCATCATATGCATATTCCAGACCAGTGGCACTAGACATCAAGATGTCTAGATTCCCCGGCTCCAAGGAATAAATAACTTATGAAAGACACTTGGACCTTTCTCCTTGTTCTAACTGATTTCTGGATGTCTGAGAAGACACATACAGTAGCAGGCCACCATCCTCAATAAAAACCCCAAGCTCCAAGCAAAGACGAGCTCTCTTTTTCCTTTCTGAGTCTGTATTTGTTTCATTTCTGTCTGTGTCTACACCCTCTCACCTCATATCTTCAGTAAACTGCTCTCACTCCTTCTGGGCTCATGTTTGGTTTCCATCCTCTGTATAGACAGTCTGGCTGGTTCTGTGGGACCCCTCTGGGTATTTGGACCCAGCCTTCCTACATCATAGCTAATCTAACCAAGGATAAAAGGGATAGCCCAAATAAAAAAAAATTTAAAAATGACAAGAGGAAATAACCACTGAAGCTGGTTAAATAAAAATGACTAGAGATCACTTTGCACAAGTCTATGCAAATAAATTAGAAAGCCTAAATGAAATTGATACTGCACAATGCAATGCATTCTACCAAAATTGATCTCAGTAGAAAGCACAAATTTGCACTTAAAAAAAATAAAGTTAAGAATTACTTCTGATACCAAACTGAGCCCTTGGGGTCTATAAACAATAGAAATTGGTAGGAGGCCAAATGGGAGTTTCAAGCAAGGCTTTATTGGGTTTATGCTAGCACACAAGGGAGGCAGCACAAAGGAAAGAATCCTCAGGCAGATTTCCCAAGGAGAGGTCAGGGAGAGTTTTTTAAAGAAATATGATAAAAAGCTTCTGCACAGCAAAAGAAACAGTCAACAAAACTAAAAGACAACCCACAGAATGGGAGAAGATATTTGCAAATGATATATCTGATAAAGGGCTAGTATCCAATATCCATAAAGAACTTCTTAAACACAACAGCAAAGAAGCAAACAATACAATCATGAAATGGGCAAAAGACATGAACGGAAATTTCAAAGAGGAAGACATAGACATGGCTAACAAGCACATGACAAAATGCTCCGCATCACTTGCCATCAGGGAAATACAAATCAAAACCACAATGAGATACCACCTCACACCAGTGAGAATGGGGAAAGTTAACAAGGCAGGAAACCACACATGTTGGAGAGGATGCGGAGAAAGGGGAACCCTCTTACACTGTTGGTGGGAATGTGAACTGGTGTAGCCACTCTGGAAAACTGTGTGGAGGTTCCTCAAAGAGTTAAAAATAGACCTGCCCTACGACCCAGCAATTGCACTGTTGGGGATTTACCCCAAAGATTCAGATGCAATGAAACGCCGGGACACCTGCACCCCGATGTTTCTAGCAGCAATGTCCACAATAGCCAAACTGTGGAAGGAGCTTCGGTGTCCATCGAAAGATGAATGGATAGAGGGGGAGGGGCAAGATGGCAGAAGAGTAGGGTCCCTAAGTCACCTGTCCCCACCAAATTACTTAGATAACCTTAAAACCATCCTGAAAATCTACGAATTCGGACTGAGATTTAAAGAGATAACGGCTGGGATGCTACAGTGAGAAGAGTTCTCGCTTCTATCAAGGTAGGAAGACCTGGGGTGGGTTAGGAGGGGGGGGGAAGAAATAAAGAAACAAAAGGCATCCAAGGGGGAGGGGCCCCGCGAGGAGCCAGGCTAAGGCCGGGGTGAGTGCCCCCAGGACAGGAAAGCACCATCCCGAAGAAGCAGGAGTTAGAGCAGGACCCCAGGAGGGCGGGGATGCCCTCAGGCTCCCTGGGCCACTAACAGACACCTGCACCCCAGGGAGAGTGCGCGAGCTCCCTAAAGGGCTGCAGCGTGTGCACACGGCTGGACCCGGGAGCAGCTCGGAGGCGGCTCCGGCAGAGAAAGAGGCTCTGCGCAGAGGGGGCTGCGCGGCCTGGGAGCAGCTCGGTGGCAGCTTGGGCGGAGGCTCCACAGAAAGGGGTCTGCGTCACCGGGAGCACGAATCCAACAGCGCAGGCCCGGGAGCACAGGGCTAAGGGAAACAGCCCAGGATCCGGCCTCCCCCCGGGACAGGTAGAGGCCAGGAGGGCACAGGACAGCAAGGACGTTCCTGCCCCAACCTGAGCAGATCAGTGGCCCCGCCCCCGGAGCATCCAGGCCCCTGCAGACTGAGAGCTCTGTAGTTACTGCGGGAGCTGAAACCAGGGCTCCAGAGCTGGCCTCTGCCACTGTGGTTGTTCCTCCTGGGGCCTCATGGGGTAAACAACCCCCACTGAGCCTCACAGTGGCCTCACCGGATAAACAGGATAAACATTACTCACTGAGCCCTACACCAGGCAGGGGGCAGAGCAGCTCCCCCAAGTGCTAACACCTGAAAATCAGCACAACAGGCCCCTCCTCCAGAAGACCAGCTAGACAGGGGAAAAACAAATTATTGACCAAGCAGCACTGGAAAGTTCCAGGGGAAGTCAAGGGACTTACAGTATACAAATCAGAGGATACTCCCCCGTGCTTTTCCTTTTTTTTCTTTTTCTTTTTGATTTCTGTTTGCTTCCCAACCCCCTTTTTTCCCTTTCTTTCTTTTTCTTTCTCTTTTTATTCTTTTTTCTTTTTTTCTTCCTTTTTTTCTTTTTCCTTTTTCTCTTTTCTTTCCTTTCTCCTCTCTTTTTCTCCTTTTCCCAATACAACTTGTTTTTGGCCACTCTGCACTGAGCAAAATGACTAGAAGCAAAAACTCACCTCAAAAGAAAGAATGAGAAACAGTCCTCTCTCCCACAGAGTTACAAAATTTGGATTACAATTCAATGTCAGAAAGCCAATTCAGAAGCACTATTATAAAGCTACTGGTGGCTCTAGAAAAAAACATAAAGGACTCAAGAGACTTCATGAAAGCAGAATTTAGATCTAATCAGGCAGAAATTAAAAATCAATTGAATGAGATGCAATCCAAACTAGAAGTCCTAACGATGAGGGTTAACGAGGTGGAAGAACGAATGAGTGACATAGAAGACAAGTTGACGGCAAAGAGGGAAACTGAGGAAAAAAGAGACAAACAAAAGACCATGACGATAGATTAAGGGAAATAAATGACAGCCTTAGGAAGAAAACCTACGTTTAATTGGGGTTCCCGAGGGCGCCGAAAGGGACAGAGGTCCAGAATATGTATTTGAACAAATCATAGCTGAAAACTTTCCTAATCTGGGAAGAGAAACAGGCATTCAGATTCAGGAAATAGAGAGATCCCCCCCTAAAATCAATAAAAACCGTTCAACACCTCGACATTTAATTGTGAAGCTTGCAAATTCCAAAGATAAGGAGAAGATCCTTAAAGCAGCAAGAGACAAGAAATCCCTGACTTTTATGGGGAGGAGTATTAGGGTAACAGCAGACCTCTCCACAGAGACCTGGCAGGCCAGAAAGGGCTGGCAGGATATATTCAGGGTCCTAAATGAGAAGAACATGCAACCAAGAATACTTTATCCAGCAAGGCTCTCATTCAAAATGGAAGGAGAGATAAAGAGCTTCCAAGACAGGCAGCAACTAAAAGAATATGTGACCTCCAAACCAGCTCTGCAAGAAATTTTAAGGGGGACTCTTAAAATTCCCCTTTAAGAAGAAGTTCAGTGGAACAGTCCACAAAAACAAAGACTGAATAGATATCATGATGACACTAAACTCATATCTCTCAATAGTAACTCTGAATGTGAACGGGCTTAATGACCCCATCAAAAGGCGCAGGGTTTCAGACTGGATAAAAAAGCAGGACCCATCTATTTGCTGTCTACAAGAGACTCATTTTAGACAGAAGGACACCTACAGCCTGAAAATAAAAGGTTGGAGAACCATTTACCATTCGAATGGTCCTCAAAAGAAAGCAGGGGTAGCCATCCTTATATCAGATAAACTAAAATTTACCCCAAAGACTGTAGTGAGAGATGAAGAGGGACACTATATCATACTTAAAGGATCTATTCAACAAGAGGACTTAACAATCCTCAATATATATGCTCCGAATGTGGGAGCTGCCAAATATATAAATCAATTATTAACCAAAGTGAAGAAATACTTAGATAATAATACACTTATACTTGGTGACTTCAATCTAGCTCTTTCTATACTCGATAGGTCTTCTAAGCACAACATCTCCAAAGAAACGAGAGCTTTAAATGATACACTGGACCAGATGGATTTCACAGATATCTACAGAACTTTACATCCAAACTCAACTGAATACACATTCTTCTCAAGCGCACATGGAACTTTCTCCAGAATAGACCACATATTGGGACACAAATCGGGTCTGAACCGATACCAAAAGATTGGGATTGTCCCCTGCATATTCTCGGACCATAATGCCTTGAAATTAGAACTAAATCACAACAAGAAGTTTGGAAGGACCTCAAACACGTGGAGGTTAAGGACCATCCTGCTAAAAGATAAAAGGGTCAACCAGGAAATTAAGGAAGAATTAAAAAGATTCATGGAAACTAATGAGAATGAAGATACAACCGTTCAAAATCTTTGGGATGCAGCAAAAGCAGTCCTAAGGGGGAAATACATCGCAATACAAGCATCCATTCAAAAACTGGAAAGAACTCAAATACAAAAGCTAACCTTACACATAAAGGAGCTAGAGAAAAAACAGCAAATAGATCCTACACCCAAGAGAAGAAGGGAGTTAATAAAGATTCAAGCAGAACTCAACGAAATCGAGACCAGAAGAACTGTGGAACAGATCAACAGAACCAGGAGTTGGTTCTTTGAAAGAATTAATAAGATAGATAAACCATTAGCCAGCCTTATTAAAAAGAAGAGAGAGAAGACTCAAATTAATAAAATCATGAATGAGAAAGGAGAGATCACTACCAACACCAAGGAAATACAAACGATTTTAAAAACATATTATGAACAGCTATACGCCAATAAATTAGGCAATCTAGAAGAAATGGACGCATTCCTGGAAAGCCACAAACTACCAAAACTGGAACAGGAAGAAATAGAAAACCTGAACAGGCCAATAACCAGGGAGGAAATTGAAGCAGTCATCAAAAACCTCCCAAGACACAAGAGTCCAGGGCCAGATGGCTTCCCAGGGGAATTTTATCAAACGTTTAAAGAAGAAATCATACCTATTCTCCTAAAGCTGTTTGGAAAGATAGAAAGAGATGGAGTACTTCCAAATTCGTTCTATGAAGCCAGCATCACCTTAATTCCAAAACCAGACAAAGACCCCACCAAAAAGGAGAATTACAGACCAATATCCCTGATGAACATGGATGCAAAAATTCTCAACAAGATACTGGCCAATAGGATCCAACAGTACATTAAGAAAATTATTCACCATGACCAAGTAGGATTTATCCCTGGGACACAAGGCTAGTTCAACACCCGTAAAAAATCAATGTGATTCATCATATCAGCAAGAGAAAAACCAAGAACCATATGATCCTCTCATTGGATGCAGAGAAAGCATTTGACAAAATACAGCATCCATTCCTGATCAAAACTCTTCAGAGTGTAGGAATAGAGGGAACATTCCTCGACATCTTAAAAGCCATCTATGAAAAGCCCACAGCAAATATCATTCTCAATGGGGAAGCACTAGGAGCCTTTCCCCTAAGATCAGGAACAAGACAGGGATGTCCACTCTCACCACTGCTGTTCAACATAGTACTGGAAGTCCTAGCCTCAGCAATCAGACAACAAAAAGACATTAAAGGCATTCAAATTGGCAAAGAAGAAGTCAAACTCTCCCTCTTCGCCGATGACATGATACTCTACATAGAAAACCCAAAAGTCTCCACCCCAAGATTGCTAGAACTCATACAGCAATTCGGTAGCGTGGCAGGATACAAAATCAATGCCCAGAAGTCAGTGGCATTTCTATACACTAACAATGAGACTGAAGAAAGAGAAATTAAGGAGTCAATCCCATTTACAATTGCACCCAAAAGCATAAGATACCTAGGAATAAACCTCACCAAAGATGTAAAGGATCTATACCCTCAAAACTATAGAACGCTTCTGAAAGAAATTGAGGAAGACACAAAGAGATGGAAAAATATTCCATGCTCATGGATTGGCAGAATTAATATTGTGAAAATGTCAATGTTACCCAGGGCAATATACACGTTTAATGCAATCCCTATCAAAATACCATGGACTTTCTTCAGAGAGTTAGAACAAATTATTTTAAGATTTGTGTGGAATCAGAAAAGACCCCGAATAGCCAGGGGAATTTTAAAAAAGAAAACCATATCTGGGGGCATCACAATGCCAGATTTCAGGTTGTACTACAAAGCTGTGGTCATCAAGACAGTGTGGTACTGGCACAAAAACAGACACATAGATCAGTGGAACAGAATAGAGAATCCAGAAGTGGACCCTGAACTTTATGGGCAACTAATATTCGATAAAGGAGGAAAGACTATCCATTGGAAGAAAGACAGTCTCTTCAATAAATGGTGCTGGGAAAATTGGACATCCACATGCAGAAGAATGAAACTAGACCACTCTCTTTCAGCATACACAAAGATAAACTCAAAATGGATGAAAGATCTAAATGTGAGACAAGATTCCATCAAAATCCTAGAGAAGAACACAGGCAACACCCTTTTTGAACTCGGCCATAGTAACTTCTTGCAAGATACATCCACGAAGACAAAAGAAACAAAAGCAAAAATGAACTATTGGGACTTCATCAAGATAAGAAGCTTTTGCACAGCAAAGGATACAGTCAACAAAACTCAAAGACAACCTACAGAATGGGAGAAGATATTTGCAAATGACATATCAGATAAAGGGCTAGTTTCCAAGATCTATAAAGAACTTATTAAACTCAACACCAAAGAAACAAACAATCCAATCATGAAATGGGCAAAAGACATGAACAGAAATCTCACAGAGGAAGACATAGACATGGCCAACATGCATATGAGAAAATGTTCTGCATCACTTGCCATCAGGGAAATACAAATCAAAACTACAATGAGATACCACCGCACACCAGTGAGAATGGGGAAAATTAACAAGGCAGGAAACAACAAATGTTGGAGAGGATGCGGAGAAAAGGGAACCCTCTTACACTGTTGGTGGGAATGTGAACTGGTGCAGCCACTCTGGAAAACTGTGTGGAGGTTCCTCAAACAGTTAAAAATATACCTGCCCTACGACCCAGCAATTGCACTGTTGGGGATTTACCCCAAAGATACAAATGCAATGAAACGCCGGGACACCTGCACCCCGATGTTTCTAGCAGCAATGGCCACGATAGCCAAACTGTGGAAGGAGCCTCGGTGTCCAACGAAAGATGAATGGATAAAGAAGATGTGGTTTATGTATACAATGGAATATTACTCAGCTATTAGAAATGACAAATACCCACCATTTGCTTCAACGTGGATGGAACTGGAGGGTATTATGCTGAGTGAAGTAAGTCAGTCGGAGAAGGACAAACATTATATGTTCTCATTCATTTGGGGAATATAAATAATAGTGAAAGGGAATATAAGGGAAGGGAGAAGAAATGTGTGGGAAATATCAGAAAGGGAGACAGAACGTAAAGACTGCTAACTCTGGGAAACGAACTAGGGGTGGTAGAAGGGGAGGAGGGCGGGGGGTGGGAGTGAATGGGTGACGGGCACTGGGTGTTATTCTGTATGTTAGTAAATTGAACACAAATAAAAAATAAATTAAAAAAAAGAAAAAAAGAAAATTCTTATTTTTTCTTACAAAGGATTACATTGATGGCAATACCTGATAAAAATTGTACAAAAAAGGAAAACTAAAAACGAATTTCCTCGTATCGATATAAAATTCTTTTTTAAGATTTTATTTATTTATTTATTAATGACAGACACAGAGAAAGAGAGAGGCAGAGACACAGGCAGAGGGAGAAGCAGGCTCCATGCAGGGAGCTCAATGTGGGACTCGATCCTGTGTCTCCAGGATCAGGCCCTGGGTTGAAGGCTGCACTAAACCGCTGAGCCACCCGGGCTGCCCATCGATATAAAATTCTAATTAAATGATCATCAACACAGAATTCTTCTACCACATGAGTTCTTCTGCTCTTTTTATTCCTTTTCAGGCTATGTATGACAGCTTTGTTCAATAATTAATTTCACGAAGTGCTGGGTGTTCTTCCATATAATGTAGTCTATGACATTCTGAAAGTAGGGAAAAAAAGATGCCGAAAACTCTTGCTTCTATACAGAATACCTTTCCTTTATCATATTCCATTACCTTGGGTCTTTGCCTTTTGGGGAGTGCTTATTCTCCTTCTTGGAACTCTTCTGCATGGGACTGGGTACAATGAGCTGAAGGCCACCCCTTGTTTGTGGATCCACTACTGCCACTGATGCCTCAGCAGGAGCCATGGTGAATCCCCAGGAAAAGCAGTCCATCTGTCCCCATTGGCACTGTTGCAGCTTGGCTGCCTCATCTCATGTTGGGGCTACTTGCATTATCATCCCTTCTGAAATGCTTCCTGCATTTCACTGCCCGTCCATTTTTCCTACCTATATTCCACATTGCTGTTTAGATTTACATTCTCGCCTGTTCTCTGACTTATCCTGTAGAAAATGGGGACCCACAGGTTTTAGAGTTTAAACTTTTAAGCAGAGCAGACTAGTTCTCTTGCTGGTGTGAAGACTGGACCTTCTAATAGATGCTAAACCTAGTAAATTGAACTTAAACCACCCTATATCATTATTAGGAATATGCTAGGTCAGGCTGAGGAAGGCATGAAGCACCTTTTCCACTGTCAAAGGCAACAGAATGCCTCTCACCATTCACATTACTGAGAACTCTGTCTCTGATGAGGAATTGGGGAGCTGGGAGCATGTAGCATTGTCTCTTGATTTTTTGTATTTCCATATATCTCTGTATCCTTTGCCATTAAAAAAAGAGAAAAATTATAACTTGTGCCTCTTGGCATCTCTTTTTCTTTATTGGCTTCTTTCTTCTCCATCCTGCCTCACGATGATGCCTAGGCAGAAGTCATGGCCTTTAAAACATGGCCCGTTCAGCCATCTAGCTTCATTTATTTTCATTCTCTTTCAAGTACCCTGCACTCTATCTTCTCTGTTTTTTTGTCTGTTTGGAGAATATTTTGTCTTTTCCTATTTTTGTGCTAAGGTCCATGCCCTTCCCCTAGTTTGAAAAGCTTATCTTCCTTGGTCTACTTTATATTCTTTCCCTTCTCTTTTTAAATAAAACTTTATAACACAGTGACATGAGATATATTTAGCCAGTAAAGCCCACCCCAAGACCCCAGGCAGAACTAAGAAACAGTGAAAGGGACTTTAAAAGATTAAGTATTCTATAGCATGAAGAATTCTACAACAAAGTAAAATGAATTATGACTGCTAGAATTTGAATCCTGATCCTCTGGTTTACAAGCTTTATGACCTTCTATGCACTTCAGTGTCATCTATAAAATGTAGATGTGATGATGGCAGCTGCTTTAGAGGATTGTGTAAATGGAACAAGACCATCTTTCTAAGTTTTAAGAAGAGCACTTGGCACAAAGCAGGCTTTCACAAATCTAACTCATTGTGGGCCTTTTGTTTTCTTTTCAGGATTCACTCTGTATTCTCTGAGATATCCTCTGAGCACTTGAAACAAAGACTCTTCATCCACTAAGCATCTGCTTCCTTCTATAATCTGGAAAGCCCCAGAGACCAGAACACAGAGAAAAGAAAAAAAAAAAAAGAGTCTCTGGAGGAGTCGCAGTATTTGGCTGTTGGCAGAGGCTAAGGGAAGCTGGGGTGTCCAGGGGAAAAGCAGGATGATAGAGAATCTAAAGGGGAAAAGAAGACTCCAGTGGGAGGTCTTTGAAAGTGACAACATTTCTCATCGTGACTCTATGTTGTTCATCTTTGATTTTTTTGCTCTTCCTGCTCTACCTGAAGGGTACTGAATAAATCTCCTTTATTTTGAGTGAAAGAAATGTGGACACATCAGAGGAAGCTGAATAGAGAATGCAACAGGAATGTGGGTAACTGACCGTGCGTTGGGCTGATGGAGTCTCAAGGCCAGGGTCATCCTAGAAAGGAGGATGTAAGTCCTTCATCATACTGTAAAGGGCTAGCCAGGTCTGATGGGTAGTGCTGATAAGATCACCTCTTGGAAATGATGAGAGGACAGAGGGAGAAAGAGGGAACAAAGAACTTCAAAGCTGAGAAAGGAAGAAGTAAGTCTTACTTTTTGATAGAGGAGAGACAGTTTTCAGGGTCCAAAGTGAATTTTGAGAAAAGAAACTGAGCAGTAGAACGGATTTGGAGCAGGTTTATTTGGTTGTAGAGGGGAGGCATAGGATTATCATAAACACAAAGCCTCATAAATAAGGTATGCATTACTGCTTTTACCTTTAAGACAATTTCAATTTGAGTTGTGTATTTTCCACTCTTTAAATAGGAATAAAAAATCCTCACATATCCTCTGATTTAGTTATTAAAGTTGACTTGTGTAAACTTTTCTTTAGTGATTGGCTTCCATGTATTCATTTAAATGTTTGCAGGATTGAAGGAAGAGATAGATTCTGGGCTGGAAATGTCTTAGGAGAGCTTGACCAGAGCTTTCTGAATAGTGCATCTCAACAATCAGGAAGCAATTGTGTCTGTATATTGCTCTGGGTAGTGGCTATGTGGGTGTGTCCATGTGCTAACTTTATAAAAATTTATCAAGATGTATACTTGAATCTATGCATTTTACAATATGTATGTTATACTTCTTCAATAAAAAGTTAGCAAATGAGGAGCATCTGCTTCCTTCTATAATCTGGAAAGTCCCAGAGACCAGAACACAGAGAAAAGAAAAAAAAAAAAAAAAAGAGTCTCATCTCAAATGAGGAGCAGGCAGTTATGTTAAATGTTTTAGATAGGGCAAGTAAAATAAGAAGGAAAAATCACTGGATTGGCTACACATGATTGATGGGGACCATTGTTGATCTTAGCAAGAAAATTTTCAGTAGCAATAAAAAGTGAAATAAAAGTGAAAAAAGATGACTAAACCTGTCCTTTGAAATACTAATAAAATATATAAACTTCCAACTATGCTAATTAAGGAAAAGATATATAGTAAAACCCTCAAAGGAATGAAGGGTATGACCAGCTACAAGTTGTGAGGGCTAGACAGAGGAGAGATGAGCAGGGTACCAGCTAAGGTTGCCCTCAGAAGAAAGGTGCATTTAAATAGGGCATTGTGCTAGGAGAGGAGGATCCTGGATTAGAGGTGAGTGGCGTGATAGGAGAAGGCATTCTGGTTCCTCAGGCTCTTCTTTGGCTCTTTAAGCAATGAGTTTGTGGCATCCGGAAAAAAACATGACAATCTTAAGGATATGCTGAACTATTAATTTTTCCCATTCTTTGCTACCATTCTACTTCAAAAAGCTTCCCATTGTCTTCTCATTAGACAACGAAGATGACCTACCCAGTGGCTATACAGAGCAAAGTTCTTTTAATCTGACTATGAAGCAGAGCTCAGCACTTTATTCAATCTGTTCCATTACAAGACATTTCTATGTTTAGGGATTTTTGCTGTTGGTGGTGGTGATGATAGTTTGTCTGTTTCAATAAAGATTAGATAGCAATCATCCCAGAAACCTGGATTTTCAGAAAACTTCTGAAGACTCCCATCAAGCTGCTATTGGTGCCTGGGTGTGAAGTCAATTAGTGCTAGATTCTCCAGGGCGGGTAAATGGAAAGAGCAAATGTATGTTCTATGGTTAGGACTGGGAATCAGGTAAGTGTCTACTGCTTGGTTAATAGAGAATATGTCTACTACAGTCTGGGATTCTGGAGCCAGTACTCTCCATCAATCTGACATACCCAATTATTTAGGGATACATCCCTGATGAGAAATTAAAGGGGAAGGTAGAGATCATAAATATTTTCAGTTTATTATCTCCTATGGAAAGTGGTAATACTGTTCTCTCATGGTAAATGGTAATCTCTAAGTGGTAATATTGTTCTGCTTTTTTCCCTGAATCCATCAATCTATTTCTTTAAGGATGCTTCATTTATCTATTGTCAAGGCACTATACTGAGGACACAAAATGTGACATGTGCAATCTTAAGTTCATTGTCTCATTCAATAATTATTAAGTATCAGGAAGTGAACATATAAAGAAGACAAACTCCTCTGTTTTCTCATTCATTCTATGGAAACTGTTTGCTATGAGTACACATATCTTCCTTTTTTTTTTTTAAGATTTTATTTATTTATGACAGACAGAGAGAGAGAGGCAGAGACACAGGCAGAGGGAGAAGCAGGCTCCATGCAGGGAGCCCGACGTGGGACTCGATCTGGGGTCTCCAGGATCCGGCCCCGGGGTGGAGGCCACGCCAAACTGCTGAGCCACCGGGGCTGCCCCAAATATCTTCCTTTAATGGACCTATGCACTCTAGCTATGGGTCACACACTTGGTATAAGGCCATGAACAAGACAACATAGTTGACCTCATACAATGAAGTCATAGGTAGAATATTAGGATTGTCAGGTCTTTCAGAGGTCAACATGGGAGATTCCATGAAAGCTCAGAAAAAAAAAAGATACCTAATTTAGTCTCAGCCTGGGATGGGGAAGGAGGAAGAGAAGACTCCAGAGAGAGGCAGGCCATGAGCTGATACTTTAATAGTAAACATAAATTAATAAGGCAAAGAATACTGAGGAATATGGAAAGTGAAACAGGATAAATTTGACAGATGTCAGTTTCCTGATCCACTGAGCTGAAAATGCCACCAGGTGTTCCTAGCACTATACAGTTGGGAATAAGTCTTATGGGATTGCATACGTTTCTTACATCATTTTGTGTGTTAACAGGAATGCAGTCTCATCTGTAATGTTGGGGATACCTTATAACCACACAATGGAAACCCCTGCCACCTTCTTCCTTGTGGGTATCCCAGGTTTGCAGTCTTCACATCTTTGGCTGGCTATTTCACTGAGTGCAACGTATATCATATCTCTGTTAGGAAACACACTCATAATGACTGTTATCTGGATGGATTTCACTCTACAAGAGCCCATGTATTGCTTTCTGTATGTTTTGGCTGCCGTTGACATTGTTATGGCCTCCTCTGTTGTACCCAAGATGGTAAGCATCTTCTTCTCAGGAGATGGCTCCATCAGCTTTAATGCTTGTTTCACTCAGATGTATTTTGTCCATGCAGCTACATCTGTGGAGACGGGGCTACTGCTAGCCATGGCTTTTGACCGCTATATAGCCATCTGTAAGCCCCTACACTACAAGAGAATTCTCACACCTAAATTGATGCTGGTAATGAGTGTGGCCATCACCATCAGAGCTGTCATATTCATGACTCCATTGAGTTGGATGTTAAGTCATCTGCCTTTTTGTGGCTCCAATGTGGTTCTCCATTCCTACTGTGAACACATAGCTGTGGCCAAGCTGGCATGTGCTGACCCCATGCCCAGTAGTCTCTACAGTGTAATTGGCTCCTCCATTATTGTGGGCTCTGATGTAGCCCTCATTGCTGCCTCTTATCACCTAATTCTCCGGGCAGTATGTGGTCTGGCCTCAAAGAATGCTCAGCTGAAAGCATTAAGCACATGTGGCTCTCATGTGGGGGTTATGGCTCTGTACTATCTACCTGGGATGGCATCAATCTATGTGGCCTGGCTAGGGAGGGATACAGTGCCTCTGCATACTCAAGTACTGTTAGCTGATTTGTATCTGATCATTCCACCCACCTTAAACCCTATCATTTATGGCCTGAGGACCAAACAAATACGGAAGCGAACATGGAACTTGCTGATGAACTGCCTCTTTGACCACTCCAAGCTGGGTTCATAAACACACATTCTATTCGAATCTTGAGCAATCAAGAGGACTCAAGGTCAAGCAGAGATGCCTTAGAAATCTGTAGAGCTGGTTTGGTTTGCCTAGCACCGTAAAGAGTTCTAAGATGAAGTTGTAGTATTCATGTCGAATTTTCCAAATTCTAGCAAAATACATATTAAATGATTTTCTGATAGTATTTTAATGATTTCAATCAACTAATATCTGTATACGAGGTAAGTCTGGGCAGAGAATATAGATTTGCGGATTTTCTTTCCTTGGCTTCTGAATTTTATTTTCAACTTAGTACCTGATCCCCTGCCCCCACTCCGCAGAATAAATCAATTTTTTTGTCTCCCAGCTGACACCTGGCTGCTTTTCTCAGAATTATTCATTTACTCATGTGATTATTATGGAAGGAACTATTCTTATCTAACCCTGCCTTCTGGCCCAGTGATGAATCCACTCAACTTGGGTCATGTGCTTATACCCAGACCAAAGTTCTTCTCTAGCCAAATTGGATCCCAGTTTATCTGAGGAGATATAAACTTGGGATCATTGTCTGTGACCATTTTCTAACACATGAATTTATAATGAAATCTGTTCCACAGTGAGATAACCAGATTAGCAAGATGGGATAAAGAAACAAGAGTCTCTGGTTTTCTGATTCCAGTTCATTTTGGACACCCAGGTGCATCCCTGTTATTAAGTTCTGTAAGATACCTCTATGTCCTTTTAATTTATTCCCTATTGTTAAGCTAGTTGGAGGCAGTATACTCATAATCATCAGCCTTTTGCTTTGAAGCAATAGAAGCTAAAGCAATGTGAGTTTCATTGTGGACATCTTTCTCTTTGCTTCCATTCTGTTCTGCATAACTTAACTGTAAGGCATAAAAGAAAGGGATCAAATATAACATAGGTCTCTGTCTGGACACCACCATGGAACTGTGCTCTAGAATGGGAAAGTTAATATAAAACAGTATCAATAATGAAGCTGCAATGTCCCTATTCTTCTCTAGTTCACCAGATATGTATTTTGTACTTGCTTTTATTTTCCCTTCAGAAAATCTTAAACTGAATAACCAGTATATGTTAAAAGAAAAAATTTCAAATGTAAAAGATACATATATTACATTTGAAATTCTTAATAAAAGATCATTTCCTAATAGTGTTCTTAACAAGTTATTATATCAGAGTCTTACTATTTCCTTGCTACTACTGATGGAAGATACAATGTTAATTCATAGAGGATATTAAAGAAAATAATGAATAGAAACCACATAACACAACATCTGACATAGTCTGTGCTTAAAAATATCCCTCTCAAATTTCTAATTCCATACTTTAAAGGAGTTCTAGGCACTACTGAAAATGTATTCCTGTGTAGGTCAACATTCATGTGATAGCTGTTCAAAACAGTAGGTTAGCAACTTGGCATCCATACCTTTTGCTAGTACTAACATTATTTACCTACCTAGTATGTATTCTATTTCCAAATACAAGTGAAGTAGGAATCAGTTTCAAAAAATCTAATAGTGATGCACTGAGTTCCCAATGAGTAGGAAAAAGAAATCAAGATCGAAAGACTCCTAACTCTGGGAAACAAACTAGGGGTGGTGGAAGGGGAGGTGGGCAGGGGGTGGGGGTGACTGGGTGGCAGGCACTGAGGTGGGCACTTGACAGGATGAGCACTGGGTGTTATTCTGTATGTTGACAAATTGAACACCAATAAAAAATAAATTTATTTTTAAAAAAGAAATCAAGATCATGAGATTTGGTTAAGTGCATTTAGTAAGATTTCCATTTTGGGAAGTCACACTATCCTTTCCCTATAAGCAACCCAAATAATTGACTATGTTCATCAAATACAAGAATATTAGATGTATTAAAGAATCTGATGTAAAGTGACAAAGGCATAATTCACCCTGCACTCAAAACAGAAATTCCTTCCCAGTATTTCCCTCAGAAATCTGCTCTGCTTTGTGTTTCATTTACACTGGTATTCCCTGAAACTAGCTGGGACCCACTGTTAGCACTCAGATATTGAATTACATACTTCCAAAGTAAACTAGTTTCCTGCCATGGCTATCCCAAGACAGAAAATCCTGTGCCTCTCCCAATAGATCAGATACCACCCCAGTCCTATTACACTAAGTAATATATCCCAGAGTCTGGGACTCACACAGATTCTCAGTGTTTGGATTTTAGATTAAAATCAATTTTGTTTGAAAAATGGGAGACTGGATTTCCTATGGAGAGTCCAAGAATTTTCCCTGTCTCTCTGCAGGACTATTTATTTTCTCCTTTCACAGTCTTTCACCTCACAGCTCAGGCATTGCACACCTTGTTTTTCTGCTAGTGAAATAAGGATGGGCAAAGCTCATCCCTGCCTTGTAGTAAGTGATCTCACCAAGATGGAGGAGATACCCTAAGTATTCCAGGGAGTGGTGCAGACATTCTACCCTCTGCATGACCACCTGCTTCCTCCCTTTCTGGAACACTTTTGTAATTACCCATTGAATCAGTATTTTATTTTTATTTTTTAAAGATTTTATTTATTTATCCATGACACACACACACACACACACACACACACACACACACACACACAGAGGCAGACACAGGCAGAGGGAGAAGCAGGTTTCACGCTTGTGGGACTCGATCCCGGGTTTCCAGGATCACGCCCTGGGGCTGAAGGCAGGTGCTAAACAGCTGAGCCACCCGGGCTGCCCCTGAATCATTTTTTTTAAACAAAAATATAATTAAGTACCATCCAGTTGTTCATGTCCCTATGAGACAAGAAGAGCTTATTTTTGTTTTGATTCTAGGCATGAGAATGAAAGGTCCCTCACTTAAATATTTATACACACCAGACAAATAAGATTCTTAAAAAGGAAGTATAAGCAACTATTCTAGAGAAACAGATTTCATATACTTAAGAACTTCAAGATTGTTGCCTGGTCCTAAAAATCAGGCAATATGAAATAAACAGTGTTTAACCTTGTACTTCTCACAAGTAATCATAGCACCATCAGCTTATAAATGTAAAACAAAAACAAAAACAAAAAACCCTCCCCAAAAACCTAATAATCCTTTTTCTAAGAGATTCCAGGATTTGTCCTAGTAAAACCATACTAAACACTGATTTGGTCCCTAGCCTCTTCCGCTAAGTGTCCATGGACATAACTGGGAGAACTTCATAAAAGTTGGATTTCTCAGGGCACCTGGGTGGCTCAGTGGTTGAGTGTCTGCCTTTGGCTCAGGTCATCATCCCAGGGTCCTGGGATTTAGTCTCACATCAGGTTCCCCACAGGTAGCCTACTTCTCCCTCTGCCTATGTGTCTGCCTCTCTCTGAGCATCTCTCATGAATAAATAAAATCTTAAAAAAATCGATTTCTCAAGTCTATAAATAATTCCCCAGGGTGTCTCCCCATACAGAGTGGTCCTTTTAATGTAGGTTAGCTCAGCTCAACCTTTTGCCAAGACCAGGTCTGTGACTTACCAGTTCATTCTTCTTGAAGCAGAAAATGGAAACTTCTCCCCCTTTGTTAATGCTTCTCCCCCTTTGTTAATGCAACTTGGAAGGATGGTGGGCAGAATGAATTTATTTCTTCATTTTAGCCTGTTTTATTTCCTCCAAAGATGAACAACCAATACAATTAAAGTAGAAAGACAATTTCTGCTATTCTTTATTACAGGAATTACTTTGCTTCTGCCTGTAGCTGACCTAGTATCTATTTTGCTGCTCAATCCTGACTCAACAGTCACTACTTTCAAGCTTAAACCACATCAGAAGCTGTGTTCCACAGCATCATGGTGACAACACGTGATGTACCCATCATAGCCCCTCACAACAGGCAAGGCCACTGGTTTCCACATGTTTGCCTTGCAATTTGTCTCCAGGCACAAGCATTCTGACCTCATACTCTTAAATCCTGTAATGAATTATTTTTGGCACACATAACTGTCACTCTTAAGGCCAACAGCCCAGATATAATTTTAATTCCCTTTCATTATAACGTATGGCTCCTAAGCTGGATTTTTGTGTCTTGTTCTTCTTCTGTCATAGATTTAGAAGAGAGAAAGGCAGAATATTATATAGATACCAGAGCCATGAAGATTTCCTTGGTGACAAAAAGATCCAAAGTTTAGTCCAACTAGCTTGTGGATGAGCCTTCTTTCCAGTGCATCTGTTTTACATTTTCCTTTTTATTATTTCCATTATCTAGCCTGATGTCACAGTCCTCATTCTAATCTAAACACAGACGCATATAACAGTTGTACAACATATCACTGTGGCCCAGAGCCTACCACTGGCATGGGCACCTTTCTCTCTAAATGGCTGAGACTGTCCGCAGAAGTTCTAAGAAACAAAGGCACTGCTCTAAATATGCTAGCTCTAAGGTGAGGCAGGAAGGCTACCGCAGGTGAAATCCACAGCCTACCTTCCTTCATCCCTGAGAAAGGGACAAAAGTACAGGATGGATCTGAGATCTTCACAATAATCCTGTGAGGTAGGAGAGTCTGCAATTACTATACCAATTTTCCCACTGAGGACACCTAAAACCCTTCCAGCATGTGGGATGTTTCAGACCCAACCACAATGAATGATACGCAGACAGGGGACCTGAGAAGCCAGTTTGTCCATCCTGTTTCATTTGAATCTTCTTTCAACAGTTTTGTGAGAAGTAACTTACTGCACTAAGGCCACCTCAGTTTCTTCATCCATAAAATGAACACAACAATAAGACTCATGGGTTTTCTGATCCTGACACTTGGAGAAAAGGGCAAGCCAGAACACAGGTTTCTTAAGAGTCTGAGAGAGGGTGATTTTACCAGCTTCTGTTCAGAGAGAAGATGCACACTGAGGTGGCCTGGGCAATGTTGCAAGGCATTTCTCTAGTTAAGGGAATCAGAGTTGGGTTCAAAAAGGGTTGCTCAATAGCAGCAAACCTCAGGCAGAGCATCCTTTATTGGTATCAGGACAGCAGCCAGCTCTGGACATGAACAGTTCTATCTTTTGGCTTTTTGGTAAGCCTTATGCAAAGGGTCTCCTGTAGGCTGGATCTACTTCAATCGTCCTGACTGACTTCATCATGGCACCCAACAAGGACTGGGCTTAGAGGAGCATGAGCTACAGAAAGGACAGAGTCCTGACTCTTACACCAACATGTTATCTTACCACTGCTCTGATCCTCGCTCTCAGCCCCATTGTGCTTCCCTCCCAGGGATGCCATGCTCATCTGACTGAGCCTCAGCTTTTTCACTTGAGTAATTTAGTGAGAGATCTTGGCCCAGTAGCAGTAGACTATGGGGTCAGGCAGAGGACACCCTGAATCCTAGACTCAGCTCAGTTCAAGGGGATCCTTATTGGTGGCAGGGCCCTCCAAGGCCCTAGTGGGCCAGGCAAAACTTTCACGGCCTCTAGCTAGGATGGTGTCCCTCTTAGTCCTCCCCATCCAAGGGGCAGATGGCCAGAGGAGCCGTGTTGTTTTCTCCAATGCTGTAGCAAGGACTAAAGTAGGGCAGGAGACGTCCAGGGAAGGGATAGTGAGGGAAAGTGAAAATGTGGGAGCCGTTGTCAGTCACATTGTAGAAGGAGATATCATGGGCCTCATAATCCAAGAAGACCCCCACCCGGCGGGGAGGGACTGGCAAGGACAGGAGAGGGTATTCATCGGTGCCTGCTCGGTACTCCTTTCCCTTCCGCAGCCTGATCACCCAGAATCCGTAGTGGGGAGATAAATAGACCACCTCCTTCCGGTCTACATTTTCCTTACACACTCCCAGGCCCCATTCTGACCTGTCTCCCACTTCCACCTCCCAGTAGTGCCGGCCTGAGGAGATGCACTGGCTTCCCAGGACGATATTGTAGCGGTAAAATCTCTCAGGATTGTCTGGTAGATTCTGCTTGGTGTCTCCATAGTGCACACATTTTCTGTCCTCAGACACAACGAGGCGAGAATAGGCGGTGTCTGGATCCAGGCGCACATCAGCTAGGGAAAAAGACCCTGGTTGGTGATACTGACACACAGCAGAGGGCATGGGTGTGTCTTTCTGGTAAACACAGCCACAGGTTTCTCACAGATGAGCAGGACTAGGGAAAGCTGGGGCATCTAAAGGGCACCGAACCATTTTCATTCTCTAGAAGAGGTCCCTCTCACTGCCCACCATAACCTTTCCTAGCTTTCATTACCTGCATATGTCTTCAAAATCTCTCTTAGCCCCAGCACTCGGCAGTCTGTCTTCAGCTCCAGGGAGATTGTTTCTGGCCTCTGCAGACTCCAAGACTTGCTCCTGGCATAGAAGGGGTAACGTCTTGGGGCCAGAAGTCCTGGTTCTGCCACATGGACCTTCCCTTACTATAGGAATGTCAAGGTTGGCCAGAGAGATAGTTAATGGGGTACCCATCCCTAGCAACACCAGGTAAAGCAGAGATGTGATGACCATCTGACTGTGCCTGAATGGTGTGTGGCACAGTGAGAATACTCACATTCCTGTGCTGGGGGGAGAGTTAGATGTGCATTTGGCAATGGGAGAGGAAATAGTGTGCCACAAAGAAGGCAGGCCATACTCAGCTAGAGCAGGAATGGAAATACCTGTGGCCTTTTTTTCCCTTTCTTGGGCAATCTACTTGAGACTGCACGTTTTATAACTTTACCTGAAATTTTTATGAGTGATACTTGCAATGAATTTGACCAAATACAAAGAAGGAAAAAGATTCATGAACACAGCATCTTTAGCAAATACAATGAAAGATGATGCTTATCCATCAGTAGCCACTCTTCTGTGCATACTGGGTTTATGTTCCCTCCCCATTTCTGCCTCTGGTCAGGCCCCACTATTCCTTATAGGGGTGCGTAGGGGCTATAAGGATGGGAACATACCTGTTTAAGACTTCCTCAATACCCTGGAAGGAGAACAACAACAAAAAGCAGCACATGAGTATTTACCATTCGTCAGAGGGACCAGACAACACTGAGCTCTGGGAAGGTGTTTCTCTGAGGGAAAGAGAGGCACAGAGCAAGGCTGGACTGCTTGACTTCAGGCTTCAGCCTGACTCCCAGGCCAGAGGGGAGGGACTGGTCTTATGCCAGAGCTGCCCGAGTGCCATCTCGTCTACATAAGGCTACAAAAGGCCATGCCAAGGATAGAGCAGAGAGAGCAGGGGGCAGTATATGGGACCATTATCTGGTGGGCAGAGTGCTGACAGACCCCACCAAAGACTAGCTAATCCTCTCCTGAAGTCCCATACCATCTTCAGCTCTCATCCAAGAGTTCTCAGAAAAACACACCATCTACCTGTAGCATCCAGTGGACAGGCCTCTGAGATCTCTCTTCCAGCTCTGCAATCATCTTCCACAGCGCCTGTCTCTGCTGGATGAGCTCATTGTGATTCTGCTCTAGTTTCTGCATGGTCTCCCCCTCTTCCTGCTCCAGGCTGGCCAGAGCTGCAGCTGCTTCTACTTCCAGTTGCCGACCTGGTGGCTGTTTTTTCTTTAGTAATCTCCGGTATTTCTCAAACTCCCATGTAATACTCTGCTTTCGGATTTCTACCTGTATCTGTAGAGCCAGGGCCAGAAATCAGCACTGACACTGTACTTGTAAGAGCCACCCAGGACTGAGTACACTGGCACTTGCTTACACACACACACTCTGGAATGTTTTGGTACCAATCGTGTATCCAGCACCACAGAAGCCAAGAAAAAGATACTGTTTTGCCTACCTCTGTTCCCAGAGCTCCAGTACATACTTCTGGGTCCCTATCACTACTCTTAATGACCCTAGTAAGGCCCAGGATAGTATCTTGGTACTATATGCTCTAGATTATTTTCTATTTTCAGAATCATATATTCTATTGTTAGAACAATGACCAGAAGGATGACACGTAAGCCTCTAAGGCAATGTAACTTAACTACACTGTGAGTTTTGTTCCTTACTGATATCATATCAATTCAATATGCTTAATTAGACTGGCTCTATGTTATCCTCTATGGATCAAAGTCTGATGGTTTGGCAATTATGGTCCTGAAATTTATTACAGAGTTGATTTTCCAATATTTTAATAACTTAACTTTTAGTAAAAATGATCCACCTGGGGAAAGTGAAACAGAAACCACGTTTTACTAAGCATTACCTAAGTGTTACCACTGTGAGCTAATGTATACCTGAATCACATAGTTCTCCTTTCTCATATATGAGGACATAAACCTAGAGGTTATCCCTTTATCATTAAAAAGCAGCTGGAACTGAGAGGGCACATAGCTTCCTAAGGCCATGCACTTGATAGAGAATACTGGCTGGAGAACCTTGGGCTCTCTGACTTCAACACCATATTCTCTCTTACAGAGACAAAGAAGAGGAAGCTACCACAGGCCAGCTCCAGGAGAACACAGGGACCATATAGCCTCCCTCCCCCAGGTGGCAACCTGCCTTCCAGCTGGCAGTTCGTTTCCTCTCATCAACTTCCAGCTTCCAGGCCTCATCTTGCTCTTTCCTCAGATGTTCCAGAGCCTCGTGGAGTTTCCACTGAAAGAAATAAACACCTTGTGAGGACATTTTAGTCAGCCCAGGTTGATGATGAGGCTTCCTAGTGTTGGCAGGCGATGGGAAAACAAGTGTCCCTTGGGCAATGGGTCAGAATGAATGCTGGAAGAAAAAGGAGTGCCTCAGAGGAGAGTGATTTCTGCCCAGATGACATCCAGGGCGGCTCTCCACAATCATTTCAACTTCCACAGTTTCTAAGTTTCTGTAAAGTAGAAGAAAAGGTCCATTTCCAATCTTAGATATTCCCATCCATGTTTATTATTATTATTTTTTAAAGATTTTATTTATTTATTAATAGACACACGGCGGGGAGAGGGAGGGAGGGAGAGAGAGAGAGAGAGAGAGAGAGAGAGAGAGAGGCAGAGACACAGGCAGAGGCAGAAGCAAGCTCCATGCAGGGAGCCTGACATGGGACTTGATCCCTGGTCTCCAGGATCAGGCCCTGGGCTGAAGGCGGCACTAAACCGCTGAGCCACCCGGGCTGCCCCTCCACATTTATTTTTATCCTTACCTGCCCTGTTATCTCATGGCCTCTTATACCTTGTTATTCAAAGTGTGGTCCAAGTGAGTGAACAGCATCCATATTACCAGAGAGCTTGCTAGAAATGCAGAACCCCAGCCTCACCCTAGACCTACTGAATGAGAGCCTGAACTTAGCGAGACCCTCCAGTGGTCCACACATGTATTAAAGAAGCACTATCCTAGAATACTACAAGAGTTTATTGCTGGAAAGCATAAAGTGTTCTGATAAAAATATTAACTATTTCATTAAAGAATTACCAGGTGCCACACGTAGCTTTAGCACTAAACTACTACATTTAGTGCTCACAATCCCTTGAGTATTATCCCTATCTTATAGATAAGGAAACTGAGGCTTAGTGAGTGAACTACCCAGTCATTCAGCTAGTTAATGGTTGGACTGGGATTTAACCCAGCTCTCTAACTGCTATACCTATATTTCACTGCCTCCCTATTTTAAAACTTGAAATAAAATAAGTAAATACATCTAAATTTTTAAACATTACTCTTGCATAGGAAAACACCTAATTCAAAGAATTTGTCTTACACTGTGACCTTCTATTCTCAACTTTGAGAAAGAGAATTAAGACCAGTAAGTACTAGATCAGGGGATCACGGAATCACTGGGATAATGAATCTGATAAAGATATTCAGTATGGACATCTGAGAAAAGAGCAAGCTGGAAGCTGATGAGAGTAGCATGAACTCATCCATGGCACTAAGAACCCCAGCTAAACCAAGTTGGTTTCCTTCAAATTCTCAATATGGAAAGCATGTTTGGATTATACATTAAGCCATCCTGGGATCAGGGAAGGGGTGTGAAGTGGGAAAGAAGGAAATGCAAGGAGAGGTGTGGCTCACTGCATCAGGTCCCCAGGATCTGTGGGTATGAGGAGCCAAAGGAATCAGCTCTCATTTATAGTCCCTGGGATTCCTGGTCAAGTCTTTGATTTAGAGATAGCCAAGAACGGGGCAGGGGAGAGACTGGGGTGGCTGGCCTCCATCTCCCACCTTATATTCCCAGGTGACATCCTCCATGGGCACAACACTGTGGGCCTCATGCTCAGAGGACTGGCTGCAGGTCTCACAGATGATCAGGCCATCCTCTTTGCAGAACATCTTCAGCTGTTCCCCGTGGAGCTCACACACATCGCCCTTCAGCCCCATTCCTGGATGCAGCCCCAGCAGATGAACTTTTTCTACAACATTGGCCAACTGCCAATTAGGCCGCAGGTTCCTTGGCTGGACAGGAGCCCGGCAGAGGGGACAGGTATAACCCCAGTTCTGGGATTCTCCTGGGACCTCCCATAGTCCAGAGAGACAGCTGTGGCAGAAGCTGTGGCCACAGTCGATGCTCACAGGCTCCCTTAGAAAGGTCATGCAGATGGGACAGGCCACTTCTTCCACAATGGCTTCCACCAATGCTGCAGGATCCATGGCTCCTTCTTACTCCTTCCTCAAAACATGAATAAAGCCAGGCAGAAGTAGTCAAGGCTGAGAAGAAAACAAAAACAAAAACAAGTAAGATAAAAATGTTCTTCTGTTGAAGAGCAAAGGAATAATTAGTGACTGAAAAAAGCAACTTTCTCCTTTGGATCTTTTACTGACTCTGTTTAATATATGTGTTGGGGATACATGGGTGGCTCAGTGGTTGAGCATCTACCTTTGGCTCAGGTCATGATCTCTGGGTCCTAAGATTGAGTCCTGTATGGGGCTCCCTGTGGGGAGCCTGCCTCTCCCTCTCCCTATGTCTCTGCCTGTCTCCCTGTATCTCTTATGAATAAATAAATAAAATCTTAAAAAAAAAAAAAAGAACTTCAGTTGGGAAGGCCAGCACTTATGTATATATATTTTAAAGATTTTGTTTATTTATTCATGAGAGACATAGGGAGAGAGAGGCAGGCTCCCCACAGGGAGCCTCATACAGGACTCAATCCTAGGACCCAGGGATCATGACCTGAGCCAAAGGTATCCGCTCAACCACTGAGCCACCCAGGTGGCCCCCCAGCTGAAGTTCTGACTGGGTCATATTATTCATACCATTGTAGAGACATCTGGGGATGCTTACATGAGTGGATATTAGGAGTTTTCAGTTTTCATCAACTAGCTTATCTCTGACTGTCCTGAGTTTGCTTACCAGACCATTCCCATGCTACTTTAATCACACTCTCCAAATCAGCATTATTTCTCTTGAGCTTGGGAAACGTCTCACAAAATGTGGTGCTTCAGTATCCAAAATAAGGCCAGGAATACCCCTAGCATTGCTCTCTAGTATGCTTATATGTTTATATACTTTAAGGTTCAGAAAAGGTAATATGCCAGAAGTCCATTGCTCATATGCTGTTTGTTTTCTTGTGCTGCACACTTAAGTATATAGTATAAGGGAACTAGCAATACTTCCTCCACATGCTCTAAACCCCTGCCCATTTCCTGGCACTAACATTCACTAAGATGCCAAGACACTCTCCTCAGCCTTCAGTGATATATTCAAAAGCAGAGATGAAATAACACCCATTGGAAAATAAAAATACAGGTCAACTGATCACAGTCAAACCCACATTGATGAAGTCATTACCCCAGCAAGAAACCTGAGATTTTTGCCAGGGACAGACATAATGTGGAACTTGAATGATCAATAGCAGACTCTTGGCTCAGTAGACAATATTTCTTTGTTCACTTTCCAAGTTTGTGTTAAATTGCTAGAATCTATAAAGGGAAGAGCCATATTGGTCTTGGTCACAGAGGCATCCTCTGCACCTAAACAGCGTGCCTGCCACGCTGTTGTTGTCGAATATCTGTTGAATGAATAAACCACCTAAACATAGGAGATAGCTTCTAGACCCAAAATGCTTTTAAAACTTGTTAGGTAACTGACAGCATATTATACAGTAATAACAACAATAGCAAAGATTCCTTAAGCGCTTACATTGTGCAGCAGGCACTATTCTGCGGCCTTAATACAGATTAACTCAGTTTATTTCACAACCCTCAATGGAAACCATTATTGTATTGTTTTCATTTTACAGATTCTTGGTCCTGGGCTTTACCCTTGTATCTTGGGCAAATTACTTAACCTCTCTAGCTTCAAGGTAGAATAAAAATTCAAGAGAGAGAAATCACTGTAATTTAGGGTAATCCAATAGGCTTCCTGAAGAAACTGGAGTAGTATGAAGATTTTGCAAGGCTCTGTTACAGGCCAGCAGCAGGTCATTCCTTCTCACTGACCTATCCCCTGATTTTCCACCTCTCACTATCACTGCCAAACTGTGGGATCCAGTGTCCTAAAAAGTAGTTTTGTGAAATGCCTAACCTACTGAGGGCCTCACCTGGTTCCTCGCCATCAGTCCAATAGGGAAGCTCTCTCTCTTCAATCCTAAAACAGCAACTGTGCCCAGTTAAGCAAGGAGAGAAACTTCCCCACTTTCTTGCAGACCCCACGGCCATTTATTCTACTCCAACCGGGTTCCTGCTGTTTTCACAGGTTGAAATGACTTCTCCGTGATCCTGCTCTTAACATCATTTGAGGCACACACGTTTATTATCTCACTTCCCACTCTGGAAGCTTCATGATAAGGCTATTCTCTTACTTTGTTCACTACTATATCCCTAACATCAAGAAGAAGGGTTCCTTTAGCATTTTTTTTTTGAATATGAAAGAATTAAGCATAAACGTTGAGATCTGATAGTAGGTTAGTACAGCAGGGCACCAAGAGCTACCACATAAAGTCGACATGAGAGAAGTTGATATCCGTGATTTAAAGCTACAAACATCAGTAAGGGAATGTGACTAGAAACCGAAAACTGCGAAGACGGTGATAGTAGGGAGGTGAGGTAAAGAAACATTAAAATGATAAATCAGGAAATGCAGCAAAAGCGTATTTTTAGGTTTCTGAGGCAAAGATTTAAACATGAAAAAGTTCAAAGTGGTGGCCTCTGCAAGAAGAACTTAGGGGCTGGTAGCTACTATTGCTATTCCATATAAGACCAGCTTTATTGATTTACTATTATTATACATAAATTACTTTGACAAAACCGTAATTATTAAACGTTTAATTGCTTCGATCTTGCCTTTGCCAGGGTGGGGGGCTCGTCTGGAAAAGACATCTGACGCAGGAGACGGCGTGGGGAAAAGCCTCGAGAGGAGAGACCGCCGCGGAGAGAGGGGCGAGGGAGGCGGTGGCCCCGGGGGTTCGGGGCGCGGGGGGATGGTAACCTCCCCGCCACACGACGGGGAGCAGAAGAGAGTGAGCCTGCACGACCTCCGACTTCAGAACGCACTTCCCGCCTCAGCGGCGGAAACCGAAAGTGGGGACGCCGGGTTCCCACAGCCGAGCGCCCCGGCGGCCTAGACGCCCGGCCAAAACCCCGCAGCGCTTACCGTCTGACGGAAGGCGAGGGCTCCCCACGGCCGGCTCTTCCGCCTCTCCCTCAGGCCTCCCAGGCCTCGCCCACATGACCGGAGCCAATGAGCAGCGGGCAGGGCGGGGCACTGGCCTCGCCCGCCGGCGTCTTTGAGGGAGCAGCCAATCACAGACAGGGATCAAGACAACCCTAGCCAATCGGAGATTGGCTCTCGGCGTGCCAATACCTTTTCTCTGCTACGTGGGTTTTTCTGGCTCCTTCTGCGGCTCGGAGTCACTTAAGCTGTGAAGGGTCCCGGGACTTAGTCCCACGACAGACGGAAGCGTTTCGGCTCCCCGATGAGCGCTCGAGCCCTGCATTAGGAGAGGCCCTGCTGACTCTTGACCCAAGGGACGCCCTCGGTCTCAGGCTTCCGCTCTGGCTGTCTAAAGACTCTGCAGAGCGAGCCTTGTTCCTTCCAGGGAATAGCCCCGGACCTAATGCTGTTCCTTTGACAGTTTTCTGTGTTAAACTCAGCAGCCTGTGAGGTCAGTCGCGTTTGGTTCTGTGTCCCAGTGTAGCCGCGGGCCTGGGCACACATGCAGTTTCTGTAAGATGAGTGACCTCTCGGCTTCAGGCTGCACGTACTGGGTTCTTAGGGAAAAAACTCCCCTGCATTTTCCTGGCAAGCTCTTATCCTTTAATACTTAAGCAGGCAGCTTCTCATCACTTATTGCCACAATCCACTTTAAAATTAGAAACAGAAGGGGTCCCTGGGTGCCTCAGCGGTTTAGCGCCTACCTTCAGCCCAGGGCGTGATCCTGGGGACCTGGGATCGAGTCCCACATCGGGCTCCCTGCATGGGGCCTGCTTCTCCCTCTGCCTGCATCTCTGCCTCTATCTGTGTCTCTCATGAATAAATAAATAAAAATCTTTAAAAAAAAATAGAAACTGCACTTTTCCTGAAGAGCACAGGGCGTTGTATGGAAGGGTTGAATCACTATGTTGTGCACTTGAAATAATAACACTGTTAACTAGCTGGAAGTAAAAAACTTTTCAAAAAGGTTAGAAACAGATCCTGAGATATGATAGAGTGGAAGTGGACTGCCTGGTCACAAACTGTCATTAAATACGTATTTTTAAATTTTTAAATGACTGGTACCCCTCCCTAGCCTAAAGACATACGCTTAGTCTTGTGCACACACAAACTGCTACTTAAGGTAGTGATTTGGGTTTTTCTTTGCATTCACAGCACCTTGTGCTTTTTCTAATACTTAGGTGTTTACTGAATAAGCAAAGGCATATCCTGTCCATGTGGAGAAAAACCAGGAAATGCTCCAATTGAAGCCCAGTTCTGAACGATTTCATCGTTGGGACTGATAACTGGATCCTCATGCTAATGTCAGGGCTTAGTCCCTAGTTGAAATTCTGAAGAGTGAGGACCAGAAAATTCTTGCAAAAAATGGGACAGTGAGCAAAGGAAGAAGAAAAGAGGTAACTGCTGTCTCAGTCGGATCAGCTTACTCACCTTGATCAGGGGAAAAGGCTGCTGCAACAGAAGAGGGCTAAATGAAAGAAGCCATTTTAAACATTATTTTTGTTGGAATTACAACTATGAGCCATTCGTTCAGTCTCTGCTCGCAAGAACTCAAGATGAAGTTGGTTGTATTCTGGAGCTTCTGTGAAATTAAAATAGTTAATGAGGAGATCATTTTCATTTGTAACTTCCAATTGTCTATGACCATGAGTGACTCTCAAGGGCCCAGACAAAGGAGCAGCTCAGAGTTGCTGGGGAAGAGGGCTCGTGTTCACCAAGGGAAGGCTAGCCAGAAAGCTTTTGAAAGCCTATCAGCCCATCACCTCTGCAGAGAAGCTGTCCTTCCCAGCCTCACGTATGGTGCCTTGTTTGCTGTGAAATGCAGACATGTGTGTGCAGGCGAGGCTCTGTTTTGGAGACATTCCAGGGCAGTAACTGCAGATCACAACCCTCTACCTGAATCCAAGACAGACCAGGACAATGAGGTGAGTGGCTAGCTGTGAGATGATATCTGTGCTGTGGGTGAGGAATGTTACCATAAGAGAAGTAAAGACTGAGAACTGATTAGGGAAGCAGGGAAGAAGGTGAGGGCATAGAAGAAGTAAGGCCAAGGAATGGGTAGGAAGTTGGTACAAACCCTGGGGCCTCACTAAGCTTCATACAAACTTAGGCTTAAACTTTAGAGGGTAGGAGAGAGTTGCCCATGGTAATGGGATAACAGTTGGAAGAAAAATTTGCAAGGCGTGGAGGCTACGGAGGAGTGCAGCTCAGACAATGGGTAGTTACTCTCTCTACCTCAAAGGTCTCTTTACGGACCTTTTATGATAGAATAAGACTTCCTGTTCTTCCAGTATTCTAGATGGTCTTCAGTTTCCAGAAAGCAAGGCTGATATTTCCTCAGAGTCCAAGTAGGGGAAGTTAGGGCCTCCCTCCCCCATCTGCCCAGACTAAGAGGGAAGAAATCTCAGCATAGAACAGCAAAGCCACAGGCCTTTGTTAATTCTCTCACTTAGGCAGGGAAAGAGAGTCAGGGATAGAGGAGCATGGGGAGCCTAGAAGCTAAAACCTAGAATTCTGTCTAGAAGACGTGGAGAGACTTTTTGGAAGTGCTCCTATGTCACTGGAGGCAAGTGAAAGTGACTGGGGAGTCACTGTCCCAAGAGACTGAGAACAGGGAGTAGAGAGAAGGGAGCAAGTTTAGAAGGTTAAGAAAGGAGCAGTAGTAGGAAGAAGATGTACTTCAATGTGGCTTCACTGTGAAATGCCATGGATGGGAATATAGCAGTATGTATACATGGGTGAGATATTTTCAAAACTAAATAAATATGTAGTATATTATTTTTTATTTATAGTTACCAAGATATGTTTATAGCTTTGTGTATTTATATATGAAAATTTAACTATATGTGACAATAGCAAATGTTAATAGTTATATAACTATAACTATATAAATAGTTATATGTTAACAGAAGGGTATCTGGATGGTTGGGTGAGGAACTGAGCCAGATAAATACTGTTAATTGGTTTTGATATTAAGTGTTATGTTGGATTAAAAAAAATAAGAAATAGCTTTACAGTTCATTGTATTGATAGCTATTTAGATTTCTTTCAACTTTTAACCTCTTTCAGTAAGTTATTATCCTCAGAATGTCAATGTTTCTATGATTTATAAAAGTATAAGTATGCAAAGTTGTAAAATTGTGATTTATAATAAGAAATATATATATATTTGGCCTTCTTTCCTGTGTTTGGCACAGAGCTCCTGAAACCCTTGGAATTTCCTATGTGGTGAGAGCTGTGAGGTTGTCTTTTGTTGTGTTCATGAGATCACTTTTGGGCCTCACCTAAGGATGGGAGCTTATGGCCAGGAGAACCCATATTATGATTAGAGGGTTGTAAGTTTCAGTCATACTCTCCCCCTGCCTCTGATATCCAGGGGAGGAGAGATGGGTTGGAGATTGGATCAGTCCCCAATGGCCAGTGATTTAATCAGTCATGCCTATGTAATGAAGCCTCCATAGAAACCCAAGAGGACAGGGTTGGGAAAGCTCTGGATTAGAAACTGTGTGGAGGTGCTGGGAGAGTGAGTGGTACACCTAGAGAGGGCATGGAAGCTCTGCACTCCTTCCTGTATCTCACCCCAAGTATCTCTTTCATAGGGCTGTTCCTGAGTTGTATGCTTTAATAATAAACCAGTAATCTAGTAAGTATGATGTTCCCCTGAATTTTGTGAGCCCCTCTAGCAAATTAAATGAATCCAAAGAGGAACCTCTGGTTTATAGCCAGTAGGTAGAAGTATAGGTAACAACCTGTTGGTGTGTGTGTGGAGGGTGGTGTGTGTGTGGGCGGTGGAGATCGGGGGCAGCAGTCTTGTAGGACTGAATGCTTAACCTGTGGATCTGATGCAATTTTGGGGTAAATAGTGTCAGAATTGAGTTGAATTCTCACTCTGCTAATGTCTGAGAATTGCTTGTTCACCACCCCCACTCCTTCACAGGATAAATTGGGTCCAGCAACCCAAATTAAAAGTATAACTTATTTTTCTCCATTTCTAGGCCTTTTCTTGATTGTGATCTCTAATATTATGTGTTTACCACTATTTTTTTTTCTGAGAGATTTATCTTTATTGCCAAAGGTACTTATTGTTCTATTCAAGGAATCTGTTAATTTATGATTATTTTAATTTGCTTTTTTTTCCCCCCTGATTTTATCCTCACTGTATTTTTCTTTATTTTACTTTTGGTCATTCTCTTTTTTTTCCCTTGTTTCTTGCATTACTTTTCAGTTTATTTATTGAGGAGTGTAAAGTTTTCTCTAAATTTATTGTACATTGTAATGGCACTCTTATTGTATTAAATAAGCTGTTTTGAACTTAGTTTTCTCCAGAAGTTGTTGGGTTAGGTTTTGTTTGTTTGTTTGTTTGTTTTTGTTTTTTTAATGGAGCATAGTTGACACACAATGTTACATTAGTTTCAGGTATAACATAGTGATTCCACAAGTCTATATGTTATGCCATGGTTACCACAAGTAAAGTTTTAAATATATAAGTACAGGAGACCTTGAACAACACAGATTTGAACTATGCAGGTCCACTTATACACAGACTTTTTTAGAGTACACTATTATAAATGTATTTTCTTTTCCTTATGATTTACTTAATAATCTTTTCTTTGGCTTACTTTCTTGTAAGTACAGTATATAATACATATACAAAACACGGGTTGACTGTTTATCAGTAAGGCTTCTGGGTAACAGTAGGGTATTAGTAGTTAAATTTGAGGGGAGTCGAAAGTTAAATGTGGAATTTTGACTGTGCAGGCTGTATGTGCATACAACAACCCTAGAGGGTGGCTAGTGCCCTTAATGCTTACATTGTTAAAGGGTCAACTGTAATTTTTTTAAGGCTTGCTATTATTTTATGACCACAATGCATAAAAATTTATTTTTAAAATACAATTACAATCTTGCTTTGGGAAAATATTTTGTGCTAACTATATAATTACAGGTTTATTCAGTAAGTGATGGAAAAAGGTATATTTCTAGAAAATATTAAATTAGTATAGTCTCTTTATCAAAGCATGATAGAGTTTAGACATATTTGGCCAAAGTTAGTGCCTTGGACGTGGGTAGCAGAAGACTGAGTCAGGTGCCAGGCAGCCAAAATAATAAGAGTTGAAAATCATAGAGTTGAGATAAGGTATAGAAAAAAGATAAGAAATAAGATAAGAAATAATAATAAGAGTTGAAAATTCTGGAAACGTAGTTTAGTCAGAAAAAGGACTTATTAAGGAATATTAGGTAGCTCATGGATGATGCAGGCAGGAACATCATCAAATTACTCTGTAGGTTCATTCTGGTAGAGATATCACTGCTCCCTCCACTGAGCAAGGTCAACTCAGATCTTACTCCCAAACAAGGGCACTAGAAGCTATCACTAGAATCTCTATCTCTACTTTCTCTAGAAGATGGACTCTTCTATTAATGATTTTCACCAGTATGATTCAATGTGGCATCTGTTTTTTTTTTTTTTTTATGTTATTAGCTTCTGAGTCTTCTTCTTGCTGGTTTACCTTATTGATTGCATTTAGATCACATACTTTCACCCATGGTAGTAGATTGGATTATTGTTTCCATCTATTTTCTTGTAAAGGCAATGTCCAGCCTCATCCATGGCCTTATGACTCATAGTGCCTCCCTATAGGTGGAGGATATGTCCCTAGGCCATTAACAGACTTGGCTATGTGACTGCCTTGAATCATCAGAATGGGAGCTAAGGAAGTGTTTCAGTTCCCTACAGAAGATGTGTGAGATGTGCTTGCACCACTTCTTTATATTTTCCCTCTGCCACAGTAAAAACAGATTAGAAAGAGGAGCTCCTCCTTAAGCTAGTGTCCCAGGTGAGAAGACCTGTGGATAAGAGTCACAGCAGTCTACCTGCAGCTAAGAACATGATGTATAAATGAAAAATGTTTGTGGAAAGCCCCTATGATTTTGGAGTTTTTATTATGGTGGAAAAACTGATCAATTAGCCAGGAACTTGAGTTTATGGCTTCTATCTTGGGGAGATGTAGGATCATAAGGAGGGAAGTTCCTCAAACAAGAAGATCAATCCAAATGCTGAATGGCTGCAGTGAATGACAAATACCCACCACATACACTAACTCTATATTCATAAAATTTAGAAAACACACATAAGCTCTTGGAACGAAGTGTGGCTACCACACTGTACAATAGCGTTTCCCTTGTCGAAAAGAAGTTCAAATGCACATTGCCATCACAGGCCATAGTTCTTAAACAGAAATATAATGTCATCTTTGGAGGGGCAAGGAAGGAAAAACAAGGATTGATGGTTTCAAGTTTTTGAAATTGAAAATTTTCTTTGTTAGTTTGTGCCCATTGTTTGTTGTCTAGAGCCAGACCCAAGAGTGTCTCTAAGAAGTTAGGAGTGATGCTATGATTCCTATACAATGTGAGAAAACAAACAAACACAAAACTTATTTATATAAACAATTTTTTTGAGAATGGTTTATGAAAGACTTGTTTTCTCAATTTGGAAATTTCCAATATCCCATTCTTCCCCTAAGTATTATTATGCGTATTATAAAACCTCTACATTTTCCTTTCCATCTCCTCTTTGTCCCCATACTTTCCAATCATCCCAAATGCAGCATGGAGAGTATACTTTTTCTGAGGATACAACATCTACTTTCTTTCGAGCAGGATGTATAATATTCAACAAAAACAAATTTCAGTCATAGGTTAGGGCTAAACATTTTCCACACTCCTTATTACCTGTTTTTTTTTTTTCTTTGTGTTTCTCTGTATCTACTGTGGGATTACAAGGACTCCCACTCTTGCCAAAGTGGCTATCACAGCTACTTACTGTGCTGGACTTCCTTATATCTGTGAATCTGTTCTTCTTGTGAGGTTTCCCATTGTTTTTTAATATTCATGTGCTAGAAAAATCATGATCAGCTCATTCTTGAGCCAGATGCTGTTTTATTCCAGAGCTTAAGTCTTCAGGGACCCAGAGTGGCCTATCCTGGTCTAGCTTCGTCTTCCTATATTCTTGCTCCTTCTCGTTGAGCTTTTAAATTTTCTGGGACTTCTATAAATATTGTCACCTTTTCTTGGTTAGTAAGATATGACTCTAACTGACTTTACTATTGCATTTCCTTCTTTCTTTTCCTGTCAGTTCAAGGAGGTACAGCATTTTTAAAAAGCTTCTAACATTAGTTCCATATTTTTTTTACCACTTGTAGAAGCAATACACTTACTGGATCAGAATGTTTTCCAGTGCTCCCTCACTTGCTTTTTCAACTCAACTCCTGAGGCCTCTTTTCCTTCAATTTCTGACATACCCTTAGTTTGTTTATTATTACTTTCTCTTTTTTTTGTTTATTATTACTTCTAAAGTTCATAGGTATCTCTCTGTCTTGTCATGAATACAAACCATAATAATTTTACGTGGTAAGATGAACGTACAACTGCCACTGTTGTTTCTATGCAGGGAAAAAAGAAGGCCATTTTGAAATAATGCTAAGGAAAGGTCAAGATTCAACATTGCACTCAGGAGCATTTTGGGAAGTTGGCAACTTAATTTTGATTTCTGCTTTCTAATTTTGTGTGTCCAAAAATTCAACTAAGAAGATAAAATTTATCAAGAATGTATAATCCTGTCACATAAAAGAGAGCAAAATTTATTAAAGTTTGGAATTAATGTGAATCTGTTGAGAATAAGGTAGAGGGAAAGCTCTCATGAGACCATGTAGGAAGGCCCTCACTTCAAAGCCTCCAGTATTTGGCACCTGTGGAAAGAGCTCTGCCTCATGTCTCTATAGGTCTTAGAGTAGGGGCTGGCCAGCTCATATGCACTATTCCTCATAACCCTTCTAGGAAGAATCCCAATCGACAATTCATTGAAAAGGCAGAACATTATGAGAACCTAAGTCAGCTAAGAAGAGTAATTTGTCAAACCATAATTCATAACCATGAACAGATCAAAGGAACCTAATAATGTTCCTAATAATGTTCTGAAAAATATCAGAGCTTAAAAAAAGAACAAATATGAGAAATCAAATCAAATGGCCCAGTAAAAAACAGGGAACAAGTGAGAGAACCTTCAAAAACAAATGCATAACATTAGTTAGACTGAAAAAATCCTGTTGTCTTATTTTTTTAAATTTTTATTTATTTATGATAGTCACATCAGAGAGAGAGAGAGAGAGAGAGAGAGGCAGAGACACAGGCAGAGGGAGAAGCAGGCAGGCTCCATGCACCGGGAGCCCGACGTGGGATTTGATCCCAGGTCTCCAGGATCGCGCCCTGGGCCAAAGGCAGGTGCTAAACCGCTGCACCACCCAGGGATCCCAATCCTGTTGTCTTAAAACAAGAAGATGACTACAGAAGAAAAGCAATGTGCAAACAATTAGAAATAATAACAACCATAAAGCATAGTGTGCAAATTTTGTGGGCAAAGTTTGGTTGTTTGGAACGAAGAGGGAGAAGAGATAGGAACATTTTCTTGAATCCCTAAAACTCTGAGGTGTAAATTAAAAAAAAAAAAGAGAGAGAGAAACTAAATAGGAACAGAGTAGCCATTGTCTTTTAGCACAGTATTCTGGGAAAATCTCTCAAGTTGATCATGCATATAGTTCTTTTTTTTTCAGCAAATACATAGACTTGAGCAAAAAAAAAAGACAATACACGTGGAGGGCAAATATAGACATTCCAGAAGAAAGAAAAAGAGGGGTTGGAGTAGATGGAATGAAATCAATAATCAAGGAAATAACTAGGAAAAATTTCCATAAAGACTCAAATCTTAAGATACTCTCTCATTCATAAAATGAAAGTTCTATACTTAATTTCAGATAAAATTTCTGAACTCTAAGAAAAGTAGACTATTTGGCATACATCTAGACAGATATACCTACAAAGTAATGCTAAATCAGAGTAAGTAGTGTTTAAGTTCCACAAAAGCATTTATCTTTTCTGTTCACTGATGTATTTCCATCAATTAGATGAGCTCCTGTCACATATAAATAAATATTCATGAATGAATTGGCTGGCATTAAGAAATCAATCTTTACCTGATGTCATGAAAATATTCTTTTATATTACTTTGAAAAGTTGAATTGCTTTGCCTTTTATAATTCCATTTATAATCTATAAAGAATTGATACCCGTGAGTGGTATAACCTGAGGGTTCAAATTTAATTTTTTTCATATGAATATTCAGCAATTCCAGTATCATTTATTAAAAATACCATTTCCTCATTGTTCTGTTGTACTACCATTGTCCTGTAACAACTGGTCCTTGGGGTGCCTGGGTGGCGCTGTTGGTTAAGGGTCTGATTCTTGGTTTTGGCTCAGGTCATCATCTCAGGGTTGTGAGATTGAGCTCTGTGTTGGGCTCTACACTCAGTGCAGAGTCTTCTTGAGATTTTCCCTCTTCTTCTGCCTTTCCTACTTGTGGGGTTGCACATGCTCTCTATCTCTTTCAAATAAATAAATTGTAGAAAACAAAAATGAAAACGGAAAAACCCAACTTGTAAATGAGTAGGTGTGCTTCTGGGCTTTTATTTCTGTTCATTGGCCCAATTGTCTACTCTGCACTAGTATCAAACTTTCATAATTACTATAGCTTTAAAGTAAGTCTTGCTATTTGATATATCAAGTTTTCCCATTTGGTTGCATTCTTCAAGAGAGTTGTGGCTATTTTCAGCCATTTATATTTTGCAATAAATTTGTGGTTAATCTTAACAAATCTTACAAAATGAGCTGTTTAAATATTATTAAGATTGCATTGAATATGTAGAAAAATTTTTGGAGATAATTACTCACATTATTGAATTTTCCTATAAAAGAACATAGTTTTTTTTCTTCCATTTATTCTTCAGTTTCTCTTAAATGCCTTCTGGTTTTCTGTGTAGAAGGTCCTCTGTATCCTTTGCTAGATTTATTCTTAGATACGTGATTTTTCTATACCATTGTACATGTTTTAAAAAATCATGTGTATTTTATAAAGAAATATAGTGTAATTTTATACATTGACTTTGGATTCAGTAACCTTTATATATTATTAATTCAAATTATCAGTGTTCAGCAACCTTTATATACTTTCTTATTAATTTAAATTACTTGTCGATGGATTCTTTGGATTTTTATACATATACAACCACTAATCCATAAATAATGATTAATATTTTTTCCTAAATCTCAGCATATATTTCTTTTTCTTGCCTGATTATTGGTTGTTAATGCAAGAAATCATTTTTATATTCAGGTAAAATCATGCTCTCCTTTCATGGTGAGCATTTGTAGCTTTGTATCAACACATCCATCAGTATCTTTTAAGAAAAATGAATGGCTTTATTCATCTACAAATGGAATTTGGATACCCTTGGAAGTAAGAGTACATTTTCTTAAGGAGAGATTTCCTTGTAGAAGCATCACCTAAAATGTAATGGTTGCTACTGAAAATGGTTAGTATATAGAGGAGAGAAACAAAGGGATTGACCTTCCAGACAAAGCTAGAGTTTGAGCGAATGCTTGATAATGGGTGTAAGAAAAGAGAAGTTGCATTTGAGGAACTGAAAGAATGAGAATGCCAGTGCAGGTCCATATTTATGGACAGTTAGAGTGTTATGAGATGGGACTGGGGAAATATTATTGGTGAGTTCCTATCATTTAGGACCTCCTAAGCCAAGAATTTGAGTACTCCTTGGCCAGAGTTCTCCACTATTGGATGGATCTTTTAACACTGTTTTCATTAAATGATTTTTTCTTTATTTCTTGTGAAAAATATAGAAAAAATACAGGGATATGCTATTATTTTAAAAGTCATACCATGGGGATCCCTGGGTGGCGCAGTGGTTTAGCGCCTGCCTTTGGCCCAGGGCACGATCCTGGAGACCCAGGATCAAATCCCACGTCGGGCTCCCTGCATGGAGCCTGCTTCTCCCTCTGCCTGTGTTTCTGCCCCTCTCTCTCTCTCTGTGACTATCATGAATAAATAAATAAAATCTTTAAAAAAAAAAAGTCATACCATGGCCCACCTTACTAGAAAGATACTATTCTTATTACTGTAACGAGTGAAAAAATGTTTGAAAAGTTCCTGTGAAAAATCTCTATTCTAAAATTGTGCTGGCTTGTTCCTTCATGTTGTTACCAAAAATTAAAGGGGTCTTGCCCATTAAACATGCCTCAGTTGAAGTATAGAGTTGAGAGTTATTAATGAACATCAAGAAGAGGACCACTATTACAAGTGAATGAAGAATGACTAAATATTTTCTTAAACATGTGCATCAGTATCCATCCCCCTACAAAGAAAAGGATGATAAGATCTACTCATAAGTATGAAAATAATCTGATAATGCTAAATGCTCTAAGTGAAACAAAGAGAAAAGAGTAAAGTAGTCTCACCAAGGTTAGGGGTCAATAAAAATCTTCCTAAGAAAGGAAGATCTGAAGGCTAAGAGTTCATCAGAACAGGGAGTGGTGTGAGTATTCTTACCATGGGAAAAAAAAAAAAAAAAACACATGAAAGCTGAAGGATGAGAAAAAGCATGGACATTGGAGTGATGACATAATTTCAGTGCATCTGGGACTTGGTAGGCAAAAAATGGAGATAGAGTAGTTGGAGATGGAGATGGTGAGGTGCACTGAGATGGCATGGTGGCATTATGAACTTCATCTTTGCATTCTAATCTCAATGGAAAGGCGCTACAGAGTGATTCATGTTTGGAAGATCGTGCTAGCCACAGTGTGGACAGTAATTGGTAGGAAAGATCTTAAGTGGAGTTGGTCAGTGAAAGTTATTCTGATCATCAAGGTGAGAGATTATCATGGCTTGAACTGGACTGAAGGCAAAGGAGATGGAGAAAGATCATCTGTTTCATAAGCTCTCCTGAAAGTAAAATGAGGACTTGGTAAATGATTGTATGTGGCTAGAGAGGGAGGTATGTGTGTGTGTGTGTGTGTGTGTGTGTGTGTGTGAGAGAGAGAGAGAGAGAGAGAGAAGCAAGGAGAGGGAGGGAGAAAGCAGAGATTATGACTTCTAGGTCTTTGGCTTGGGTAACAGTTATTTTGTGACAGGCAACAGAAAACAGATTGGGAGCATAGACTGGGGATCAGAGATAATGAGCTTAGCTTGATGCATTGAGTTTGTAGTGCCTAGGGAGCATCAAAATAGTGATTTCCAATAGACATTACCGTGTCTGCAGTTCAGAATATTGGTTCTGGTCTGTTTTGGAAATAGAAACTAAGAATAGGCAAGATTCCTCATGGTTACTAAATAGAGGCTGAAGGGTCATAGCCTTGAAGACCCCCACCAGGAATGTGGGGAGAACAGGGAGATTCTCTATTAACTCCGTCACATATACTTGTGTTCAGTCTCTTGTAGCTCCAAAAAACACACTTAAAAACTCCTGAAAGCTATCAGTTCTTCACATATTGCCCATGTCACTTCTCTTCATATGCAAACTTATTCGGAGTAATCTACATCCACTTTCTCCCTTTCTTCCCAACATGCTGACTCACTTGCTGCATTCAAGATTTTCTTCCCACAAGCCTTTCTCTAGGTAGCAAGTAATCTTTTCTTTTCAGTTCCTGTAGTGCTTGATCCCTCAGCAGCCTCCTGTACTGCTGTCTGCTTTTCCTTCCCAATGTATTTTCTCCCTCTGGCTGCTGTAGCACTATCTCAACTGGATTTCCTATTTCTTTGGGTCTTCCAGTTGTTTCAAGTAATAAAAATGAACACATTCACTGGAGAATTGCTAATATCACATTAAATTGAGGCTGAGGTGGTCATATGATGAACAAGTGTTTGGACTTCAATTTGGAGACCTCTGTTTCTGACAGAGCCCCACATCTAAATAACCACTGTACACTGTCCCATTTCTGGTACTACAACAGCCTTGGGATTAACGGCCCAACGAAGAAAGAGCTGACTTGAGAGGGAAGAAGAGCTAAGGGGCAGTATACTGCAATGGAAGGAGTTCAAATTCAAGACCATGGAGTTAGGTCCAGGAAGAGACAGTCTCAGAGCTAAGGCTCCATTAGCCATGAGACTGCAGTTTCCCAACATGACCACAAGGGGACAAGGTAAAAAAAAAAAGGAGGCTGTTATTTTTATTTTTTTAAGAATGTATTTATTTATTCATGAGAGAGAGAGAGGCAGAGATACAGGCGGAGGGAGAAGCAGGCCCCATGCAGGGAGCCTGACGTGGGCCTTGATCCCAGGTCTCCAGGATCACGCCCTGGGCTGAATGCAGGCACTAAACCGCTGAGCCACCCGGGGATCCCAAAAGAGGCTATTATTGAGCACAGTCTGGATCCCCTTGGATAGCACTGTTGGGGAGTGTGAGCATAAGTATCCTTGGCTGTGCATGTCCACGCCTTTCTTCCAGTGCAGGTAATCCCTCTTCTCTCTGCCTCATGGCATTCACCTTTCCTCTAGTCTTCTGAACCTTAGAATAGTGTGGAGGCCAAGAAAAGACCATTCCACCTCAAGTTTAGCATTAGCACAAGTACAGCCATCTTAGGCCCCTGTGAATAAGACCTGAACTTTACAAGAAAAACTGCAGAATGTCCTTGACAGGGAATCCCATATCAGAAAGACAGCAGAGCTCAGAATGCCCTCGGCAGAGAATCCCATATCAGATCTTAAGAAACTCCCCCACCCTTTCCCCCATATTGGAATGGGAAAAATTCCTCCACCCCTTCTGAAAATCCCCTAGACCAGCCCATAAAAAACCCAGCTGTAACCCACTTCGGGGTCCAAGCCCTTGCTCTGCTGTGTGGAGTATACTTGGACCCAGACTCGAGCTTGTAAATAAACCCTCGTATGTTTGCATCGGTGTCGGCTCCTTGGTGGTTTCTCTGATACGTAATCATGGGCACAACAATAGTAGTAACAGAGAACAGCCACTTTGGGTAGGGTCAGGGCTCAGCCTTTCTTGGGCACTTGAGTGGAGTGTGGCTACCAGGGAGCTCAGACTAATTTTTTTTTAATAATAAATTTATTTTTTATTGGTGTTCAATTTGCCAACATACAGAATAACACCCAGTGCTCATCCCGTCAAGTGCCCCCCTCAGTGCCCGTCACCCATTCACCCCCACCCTCCGTCCTCCTCCCCTTTCATCACCCCTAGTTCGTTTCCCAGAGTTAGGAGTCTTCATGTTCTGTCTCCCTTTATGATATTTCCTACCCATTTCTTTTCCCTTCCCTTCTATTCCCTTTCACTAGCTCAGACTAATTTATTCTTCATCATCCCTCACACTCCCTAGGGCCCGGGAGAAGCTATAAACATGTGGGGACCTAGGTCAGAGGCACTATTGTTGAGTGAGCCAGGCTCAGCCCAGGGAGGGGAGGACGGGACGGGAGGGGAGGGGAGGGGAGGGGAGAAGAGGTGTGGCTGGGAGGCTTGCCCCCAGATCCAGCCAGGAATCACTGCAGGAGAAGCCCAGCTTCTGTTCAGCTCACTGGATTGCTTGGAGAGGTCTGTCTGCAGCACACGTCCCAGATTACAGCGGCCTGGATCCCAGACCTTGTTCAGCCATCTACCAAAGTGGAGTTTCTTCAAACATTGTGAGGCCCATTCCAAACTATGTCTTAGAGCCAATAAGGATTCCTCAGTTCCAGCCTCCTACCCTTCACCTAAGAAACAAGGCAAGGGGAATGAATTTATCCAGGGAAATTACACGTGTGGGACAAATACATGTCCGGTGGTGGTAGTGGTGGTGGTGATCGATAATGAAAAAGGAGACTGAGAAACATGTCTAGTTTTGCTGTTGGAAAAGTAAAATCCCAGTGTGGAGTTAAAAGAGCAGAAAAGTCAAGATGAGACTAGCTGCCCTGACCTGGATAACCTGGGTGAATGGGTGGTACCATTTAGAAGGGGTTTTATTTGGGGCAAGATGAGTGTGAGGTCTATAAGCTATCCAAGTAGAAATATGAAGAGGGAACAGATTATAAGGTTGGATCTCAGAACAGAAACCTAGAACAGAGTGGTATGTGAGACAAAGGAATTTGAGCCTGGTGGTTATGTGATCACTGGGGAGAGTAGTGAGTGGCAGAGGGGGGCGATGCCTTGTGGATACCACACAGCACCAGCAACAGCATAGACTGCTTTTCTTTCCATGTCTTAGCTGTATCTCCTTTCCATGTCATACCCCAGCCCTGCACAATCTGGGACTGACTCTCATGTGGCTCTCCAGAGATCCTGATGAAAAATGCTGTTTATTGAGGGCTGGAAAAGATCATTTTTCTTCACCCCCATCTCCCCACCTCCCAGAACACCAGAACTGCTTTTCACAAATCTCCCTGATTAAAAACAAAAATCACCTGGGGAGAGGGGAATTACTGTTTTTTAATTAGGTTCCTGGACCCTCTACCCTGGAAATTCTGATACTGTGGGCATGGAGTCAGACCTTAGGGATAGTGTTTTCAGTAACTGCTTCAGATGATTCTATCAGGGAAATTTGGGAATGTTCCTCAGGCCTAAACACAAACCTGTCTCTTGAAACCTAATGCCAGACCAAACCCCTGCTTTCTGCCCTAAATCAGATTAGAGTGGGTCTTAGCAACCACAGTCAGAGTCTTATACTCTGGTCCCAAACCAACTTTGAACTCACATGCACTAGAAGAGCTGGGGTCAGTGTGAAACGTTCTGGGCAGGTCCACTGTATTGAAGAAGAAGTTAAGAGCAATGCCCTGATCCACAGCTTCAGTTCTGGAAAAGCAGAGCTATTGTCATACACTGAGATTAATGGGACTTCTAGGAAGTGTGTATAAGGAGAATCAGAGCACAGAGAGGCTGAAGTTCAGAATCACAAATACTTAATTTTCTATTTGCTACTGTCATCATGACTCCAGTGCCTTTTCCTTGTAAGTCCTTTCTCTCTTCTGAGCTGTGACTAAATGGTGTTTCTCCTTTTCCCCTTCATAGACCCTGGACTTGGCATGCAGAAGCCTCAGCTCATGGTTCCTGTCATGGCCACTCCAAATGGAACTCTGGTCCACCCAGCATATTTCCTGCTGGTGGGCATTCCTGGCCTGGGGCCTAACATACACTTTTGGCTAGCTTTTCCACTGTGTTTTATGTATGCCTTGGCCACCCTGGGGAACCTGGCCATTGTCCTTATCATCCGTGTGGAAAGGCGCCTGCATGAGCCCATGTACCTCTTCCTGGCCATGCTTTCTACCATTGACCTAGTCCTGTCTTCTGTCACTATGCCCAAGATGGCCAGCCTCTTCCTGACTGGCATCCAGGAGATAGGATTCAATGTTTGTCTGGCTCAGATGTTCCTTATCCATGCTCTGTCAGCCATGGAGTCAGCTGTCCTGCTGGCCATGGCTTTTGACCGCTTTGTGGCCATCTGCCATCCACTGCGGCATGCTTCTGTGCTCACAGGGCCTACTGTGGCCAAGATTGGACTAGCTGCCCTTACCAGGGGATTTGTTTTCTTCTTCCCACTGCCCTTCATCCTGAAGCGGTTGTCATATTGCCAAACACATACTGTCACACACTCCTTCTGTTTGCACCAAGATATTATGAAGTTGTCCTGTACTGATACCATGGTTAATGTAGTATATGGACTCTTCATTATCCTCTCAGTGATGGGTGTGGACTCCCTCTTCATTGGCCTCTCCTACATCCTCATACTGAAGACTGTATTGGATCTGTCTTCTCGGGGCGCAGCACTCAAGGCTTTTAACACATGCGTCTCCCATCTCTGTGCTGTCCTGGTCTTCTATGTGCCCCTCATTGGGCTCTCAGTGGTGCACAGGCTGGGGGGTCCTACCTCCATGCTCCATGTGGTTATGGCTAATATCTATCTTCTGCTACCACCTGTGGTCAATCCTGTTGTCTATGGAGCCAAGACCAAGGAGATCCGTTCACGGGTCCTCCATATCTTCTCACAGGGTGGTAGGTGAACAGAATAACGTCCCCAATGCCTTCAGTCCCTGCCAGAGCTGAGAGGATTAGGATCTTGTTCAATGTCTTAGTGATTGGAGCATCCAACCCACTGGACTGTTTCCAGATATCTAAATAGATCTTGGATTCCTCTTTCCAGGAATGTGTTAATACAGAAGTATGGTTCTGAGAAGGTTTTGGCCAGGCCAAAGAAGCAGGCCCAAGCAAAAATTTCTCATTAGAAGACTCCTACATTGGCAAGAATGGGTCAGTACTGTCATTAGCAGGGGAGGGGGAGTAGCCTGGGCAAGTGTGGCCTTCCTGCTAATATGGTGGTAGAGCCAGGGAAGCAGCAGCTGGCACTGTCAATCAGCTGTGCTCCCAGCAGCAGGCTCTTGTGAAGGAGATGAACTTCACACCTCCATGGCTGCTACAGCATCTGACCTTAGACATTTCAACCACTTAAGACCTGTGGAATGGGGACTTAGGTATTTTCAGGTATTTTCTGCCTTCAGCCCCTGGGTGTATTTAGTTTAATCTTTAATAGTTTACTGATGTATAATGGACATACAACAAAGGGCACACATTTAAAGTGTAGAGTTTGATAAGTTTTGACATGTACATAACCATAAAATCACATCACAATCAAGATATGAACATATTCATCACCCCTAAAAGTTTCCTTATACCCTTTTACAATCTCTCACATCTCTCTCTCCTGGTCACCCCCCACCCCCGCTCCAGTCCCCAGACAACCACTGAAATGCTTTTTGCTACATGAGTTTGCATTTTTTAGAATTTCAAATAAATATAATCATACAATATGTACTCCTTTTCTTGCCTGGCTTATCTTACTCAGCACAATTATTTTGAGATTCATCCATGCTGTAGCATATATAAGTAATTTAATTCTTTTTATTGCTAGATAGCATTCTATTTGTAATTATATCATAATTTGTCTATCTATTCGTCTGTTAATGGACATTTAGGAGGTTTCTGAATTGACTGTTACAAATAAAGCTGCTATGAACATGTAAGTCTTTGTTGGACGTGTGTGTGTGTGTGTGTGTGTGTGTGTGTGTGTGTTTTCCTGCTGTGTAAATACTTATGAATGACATGACTGGATCATACTGGAGGTATGTGTTTAACTTTTTAACTGCCAAACTGTTTTCCACAGTGGTTGTACCATTTTCCAAAGTGGTTGTACTATTTTACATTTCCACTGATATTATATGAGAGTTACAATTTTTTGGCATCTTAGCTTACATTTGGTTGTAGTCTATATTTTTAATTTTAGCCATTTTAATAGGTCTATAGTAGTATCTCATTGTACTTTCAAAATGTACCTAAGTCACATCTGTTCATGTGCTTATTTGCCTGTAAGTCTTTGCCACTTTTCTATTGTTTTTTGTTATTATTGAGTTTGAATTAAAAAAATATGTTGCATATAACCACTTTATCAGATATATACTTTACATTTCCCACCAGTCTGTGACTTGTCTTTTGCTCCTCTTAATGGTCTTAAAAAAATAAAACATTCTTAATTGATAAAGTCCAGTTTATCAAGTTGTTATTTCATAGCACATGCTGTGTAAAAACTCATCACCACAATCACACACACATAAAAAATCCACGTTTTTTTTCTTCCCCTAGAAGCATTATAGTTTTGGGTTTTACATTTAGCTCTGTGATCTATTTTGTGTTAGTTTTTGTATCTGGCACAAGGTATGGATCAAAGTTAATTTATTTTCATATAGGTATCTAGTTATTTTAATGCTACTGGACTATCCGTGGTCAACTATATTGTTTTTGTGTCTTTGTAGAAAATCAGTTATCTATATATGTGTGGGTTTCATTCTGATTCTTCCTTCAATTTACTGACCTATTTTTCTGTTTTTATGTCAGTAACATTGTCTTGACTACTGTAGCTTTATAAGAAGTCTTGAAATCAGTATTGTCAATCCTTTCACTTTGTTATTCATTTTCAAGGGTGGTTTCAATGTTTGTACTTTCATAGGAATTTTAGTAGCAGTTTTAAAATTTATACAAAATAGTCTTTTGGAATTTTGATTTGAATTGTACTGAATTGATATAGGTTAGTTTAGAAAGAATTAACATCGTTAAGTTTTTCAACTCACAAACAAGGTATATCTCTTCATTTTAGGGTTTCCCTCAATTTCCTTCAGAAATGTTTTTTAGTTTCATTGTACAGGTTTTTCTTTTTTTTTTTAAGATTTTATTTATTTATTTATTCATGAAAGACTGAGAGACAGAGAGAGAGAGCGCGCCAGAGACAAAGGCAGAGGGAGAAGCAGGCTCCATGCACCGGGAGCCCGATGTGGGATTCAATCCCGGGTCTCCAGGATCGCGCCCTGGGCCAAAGGCAGGCGCTAAACCGCTGCGCCACCCAGGGATCCCTGTACAGGTTTTTCATGTCTTTTAGTAGACTTACCTGAATTTCATATTTTGATGATATTATAAATGGTATTATGTATTTGAGAAAGAGATGGGGGTGGGGAGAGAGAGAACATAAATGGGGTGGGGGCAGAGGGAGATGGAGAAGCAGGCTCCCCACTGAACAGGGCTCCATTCTGGGATCCTGGGATCATGACCTGAGCTGAAGGCAGACACTTAACCTACTGAACCCCCCATATGCCCCTGATTTCAATTTTTAAAAATATCTTTCATGTCTCTACTTAACTTTTTAATCTATTTAGTGCTATTATGATTATCATCTTAATATCTATCTTATAGCTCTAATAATCTGTTTTAGTTCTGGATTAATCTTAATTATTCTTTTCATTATGGGTAATTCTTTCTTGCTTCTTTGCATATTTGGCAATTTGATCAACTATGAGACCTTACAGATTTTATTTTGATGCTGCATAGTTTTGCATCCCTCTAGATATTCTTCTGCTTTGTTCAGGGAATCAGTCAAGTTACCTCTACATAGTTAGGTCATTTGGGTCTTGCTTTTAAGATTTGTTAGGTAGAACCAGAGCCATGCTCACTCTAAGGTTAATTATTCTCTGCTACTGAGACAAGATCCTTCTGCATTCTCTAAAGCTATGTGAATCTTGAAGTTTTCCAGTCTGGCTAGTGGAAACAGTCACTGTCCTTGGCCCTGTGTGAGCACTGGATAGTGTTACCTTTCATCTTTTCAGGTGGCCCTTTCCCCAGCTTTAGGTAGCTTGTTCACATGCATGTGTTGATTGGTACCTCAGCTGAAGGAGGGCCCTCTACATCTCTGGAGTTCTCTCTCTCTGTAGATCTCTCATCTTTGATACTCTCTTCAAATCTAGCTGGCTTGATCTTCCTGAACTCTTCATCTTCATGTCCTTAACTTAGGGTGTCTTCTGGACTCTACCTGGACTCTCCTTCCCTGTACTGTAACATGGAAGCTTTCTTAGGACAGTAAGCTGGGAATCCACAAACAAAACTATTTGTTTCCCTTATCTCAGGGCTCACTGTACTTTCTTGCCTGATGCCCACTGTCTTGCATACCATTGTTTATGTATATTGTCCCTTTCTTGGTTCTTTCAGGGGAATTTTACTTCTTGCTACTCCATTTTAGCTGTTTGGAAGGATTAGGGAAACAACAGAGATAGCTCAAGGATGATGGCAGTGAGTGTCAGGCTATACTTCTGCAGGTACCTAGAGCTCCTGTCATCACTAGTTTTGACATGGTTTGAGATGGAATGGCCTTATCTGACATGGTCTATTTTTGCATAGTTTGAGTTAGTGTGCTCTGGGTTGTAAATACAAAACTTAAGAGTTGTAAAACTGATAAGTAGACAACAAGGAGAAGCCAACTAAAATTCGCTTGCTTTATTTATAGACTTTTAAAAAGCTTACTCAAATACATAAGGGATTTAGTTTTACATTAAAATTGTTCTCTAGCTCTCTAAAATATTCTCTCACTACTTTTTCTCTTAAAAGAGAAACCAGATGGCATTGGTCTTATATGGTTAGTGTTGGAGGCAGGGGAGGGTTAAGGAAACCACATCCTCCTTCCTCAGCCAGAAGTTCAGAAACCCAAGGCCAGAGAGTAGAAGATAGCATGGTCCCCAGGGATCCATGTTATGAGTTAGCTAGACACAGGGCCCAGAGCCTGGGAGACAAAGATAATGCAGCCCTAGAGCTTTGAGGAAAGGCAAATGGGTCCATTGGGATCCAAACTCAGCAAGGACCCAAGCAGAGGACACCAACAGGAAGAAGGCAGAGGACAGAGAAAGCTCCAGGAAGAAGAGGGGCTGGCACTTAATTATGGGGCCTCACTGAAAGGTTATTCTGTTTTTCCTCTGGCTGATTTTAATGAGCCTGGGAAGAAACTTGGAAAAAAGCCCCTCATAAAGTTCATGGTAACACAAATGAATTTCTTCTAGCCTTTCCTTACTCATCCCCCTGTCTAACTTTACACTGGGAACTGGCCAATATCCAGCTTGGCACAGGGCCCATCTTGGGAGGACTCCAGAGACCCTCTCTACCCACTGCCCCCCCTTCCCCATACCCAGCGTATACTTTCCCAGGACACAGAAGCCAAAAAGAACACCAGATCCACAGTTGGCTATTGAGGAGTACCTGCTAATAGACCCTCTGGGCAGTACCTCCACTCCCCCAGAAGGGAGAAGAAGAAGAAGGGAGGAGGTAAGACAGGGAATAAATAATGTTGATCAGGCTGGCCCAAAGGAGGGGGTGGGGACAGAGAGTGCTGTACTTCAGCGCAGTCTGCCAAACCTCTTTGGGAAGAGGACTGGAGAAAAAGACACATTCCTTCTAGGCCATTGAGGTGAGTGCAGGAGACCAGGGGGTATGCATAGGTGTGTGGATTTTTTGCAGCTAAGGGATTTCCCGGTAGACCTGCCCAGTGAAGGAAAAACCAGGCTGTGATGAACTAGAAGTATAGGAATGGAGCCAGGGAGCATGAAGAGGCTCCTGACTCAAAGGACAGTGTTAGCAGTTTCTATGTGGAATGAAGGGAAGCATGGACAGTGGTAGAAGCTGCCTATGGGTAGTTTTTAAGCAGCTTTTTAACTATCAGTTTCCTGGGGTGCTCATGTAGGTCTTACAGGAGTTGGCCTAAATGATTAAGGTAAATGGCGACAGAGAACAGACTGGGTTGGGATTGGGTTAGAGTTAGATTAGGGTTTGTGTGTTAACAGGACCAGTTCCAGGTTGTTAGTGTGGTGGAAGCTCAGTTTGTGATTGGGGGATCGTGCTCATTCTGTAACCTATATCAGGCATCAGACTATGGCTGATATTGGAATTTAACAATCCTCTGGGGCTGTGGTCCTGACTCAGTCTGTGCCTAGGATCAGGGTCCAGTTTTCATCCCATATAAAAAGTGGATTCCCACCTACACTATGACTTCCACTGTTGTGCATTCCATTCCCAGCCCCACTGAACTACTTGCAGCTTTCCAAACAAGGTATGTTCTCTCTGGGTCTTCAAATTTGCCAGTGTACACTTTTAACAACAAATAACATCCAGTCTGTTGCTTTACTTCCCCCCACATCACTCAGAATTAAATCAAAGCCCTTCACCATGTCCTATAAGCTATTACATGATCTGGCCTTTGTCCTCCTTTCTGACCTCATCTTCTAAACCTCTCCTGTGCTCTTGATACTCTGGCTATATTGACATTCTTTCTGTTCTGTTAATCCCCAGAACAGAAAACCTCTTCCTTTTGTTGTCTCCTTTGATCTTTCCCTAGATCTCAGAATGGCTGGCATGTTTTTATCATACAGTTGTCAGCTCCTATGTCACCTCCTCAGATAGGCTGTCACTGATTCCTTCTCAAATATGGGTGCCCTCCTTGTCCTTTTCTGACCTCTCACTCCACTTTATCTTCAGTGCACTTATCTTTACCTAATATGCTCTTGCTTATTTATTTGTTTACTTTTTGTTATTTCCCTCCTAGTACATGAGCTCTATGAAAACAGTGATCTTTTCTGTTTCATCCTCTGTTTTAACTCCAATTTTGGGTACTGGTAGGTACTCAATATGTTTTTATAGTCTAACTGAGTGCTGCTGTTCCTGTACTCCCAATCATGCATGGTTAACTGTGATTGGCTCCACAAGTCTTGGTTCAGAGGTCACCTCCTCAGAGAAGCCCTCTGAGCCTGACAACTTGATAAGATATTGTCTTCTTTGCTCTTGAGGCCCATACTTCACCCTGTCCTAGCATTTATCACATGTTGTAATAGCTGCATGTTTTGTCTCAATTTCTCCCCACCCCTGAAATTCTGAGCTGTGCCTTGTTTATTCTGTGTCTTATTATCTCCAGTGCTTAGCACAGGATCTGGCACATGGCAATCACTCAATCAATAATTACTGGAAAAACATCAGTATATCAATCAAAATCCAAGATCACACTTTTTTATTGCACTGCATTTCCCCAGGTGAAGGCAGCAGAGTAGCTCTGATGGGCACTGATTACCAGTTCAAACTTTGCAAGTCTGTGGGACTTTTATTGACTCTGGTCCTATGTGGGAAGTGGAGGGGCAGGGACTTGAATCCCTGGAGCTCTGTTTAGGGGTGGTTTTTGGGGGCAGGCTGACTTGAGTGAATAGAGTGGGACAGGGAACCTCACTCTACTTTTTTTGAGTTCGGAAAAGAGAGAATTTCTGTTCTCATTTTGGCTATTCTAAAATGAGTGGCCAAGGCCCTACAAGGGTTCATCTGCTTTATCAAATCCAAACAAGGTAGGGGGGAACTGAGGATGTGGATGATTTGGGGTGGAAGTGATTCTAGGGCTACCACACTCATGAAGTATTTTTAAAAAAAAATTTTTTTTTTATTTATGATAGTCACACAGAGAGAGAGAGAGAGAGAGGCAGAGGGAGAAGCAGGCTCCATGCACCAGGAGCCCGACGTGGGACTTGATCCTGGGTGTCCAGGATCGCGCCCTGGGCCAAAGGCAGACGCCAAACCGCTGCGCCACCCAGGGATCCCACACTCATGAAGTATTAAGGAAAGCGCCCCCCTCTCATGAACTGAGTGATGAGATTCTATAGTTCTTGTCCACCACAGTATTGGCTTCATTGCCCCTGAAGTCAGCCTTCCCTCTCTGTGCCTGGGAGTAGGAGTCAGAAGCTTCCAGATATTCCAGGATCCCTCAAAGGATATTCTCTTCTAGATGTTCCCACAGAGGCTGGCAAGGGCACCAGAGATCCCTACACTGCTGCATAATTTGTCTCAATGCATGGTGCATTCTGTGTGTTTAGCCCAGACAATGGCAATAACTATGAATCCCTTCTTCCATTCTATGCTTGTTTACCTTCCCTGCTGCACCTAAACAGGGAGAGCTGGTTAGGTATCCTGAATCCTGGAGAGGCCTTCTCGACTCATAGGTTCTCAGAGTTTAGATTTCTTAGAGATTTACATGAAAATAATCCTTATAAAACATCGGTCCATTCTTAAGGAGACTGGGAAAGGACAGGGCAGTAGCCTGGTCTATTGGAAAGCATATGGATTTGGCATGGAGAGCTCTAATTAGCCCTCAACATCCTTATTAGTCAAATGGGATTAATAATACCTGCCTATCAAAAAAAAAAAAAAAAAAAAAAAAAAAAAAAAAAAAAAAAAAATACCTGCCTATCAGATTGATGAGAGACTCATTATATAAGAAGGAAGTACTTGGTAGAGGATAAAGTTTTTTAATATCCACTGTGGGACCTACCCAGAGTCAGCCAGAGGAATTGGGGCTGAAAGGAAAGTTCCCAAGTCCTAGTTCAGGGAGGTCCTTTTTGCTGCCCTCTTGAGTTCCCTTCCAAGCATCTACCAGGGCCAGCTGTCCTACTTACTAAGCTCTTCTACCCTTCCTCTTGGGAAGATTTTATTACTTTCAGAAAGTGCAGCACAATTAAGGGCAGCCCAGAATAGTAGAAAAAGTACAGGCCTTGATGTTAGACAGTCCAGATTAAATTTCCGCTTTACTAGTCAACTGTTAATAACACTCTGGGAATATTATTTAATCCCTTGGGACCCTGTTTTCTGAGCTTTAATATAGAGAATAGAATTCCTATCATGTAGAATTGTTCTTAGTTTAGAGAAAATCTTTTTACAGTGTCCAACATTTTGTAGACATTGAGTTATTTCTGTTATCATAAAAAGCAATAAAATCAGCATTGAGAATGACCTCATTATTATTCTCTTGGATCAGAAGAAGTAGAGTTTTTAGCCCTGGTCAACCTCCCTGACTGCCTTTCCATCAGTCTCTGAGAAGAATGTGAGGATGGACTGGTCATAAGGGCTGAGCTGCCACTGGGGGACAGAGTCCTGGAAGCCAGGAGGAAGGAATGAGGATTGAAGGACTCAAAGTGTATTTTTACCCTGTGTAGCTGACAGCTTCTGCTCCCTCCATCCTCAAGAAAGATCCAAGATGTCCTTCATAGTTCTCCAAGGTATATGGCTGGGACTTGCTGAGATAGTTTAACTTTTTCAGAGAAAATCCCAGGTCTATTCCCTGGGGCTAGGGGAGTGCAAGCTTTCAGGAAAAAAAAAAAAAAAAAAAAAGGAAGAAAGAGAAAAAAGAAAACAAAGAAAGAAAAAAAAACTTTGTTTATTTTCCTTGAGTATTTTTTATTTCAAAATAGAGTGACGTAGTTCCGATTTCTCTCTGAGTGTGTGCAAATGGTTTTAATTACCAACAGCCCATTTATTTTTTTCACACGTTTTATTTATTTTTTTATTGGTGTTCAATTTGCCAACATATAGAATAAGACCCAGTGCTCATCCCATCAAGTGCCCCCCCTCAGTGCCCGTCACCCAGTCACCCCCACTGCCTGCCTACCTCCCCTTCCACCACCCCTTGTTCGTTTCCCAGAGTTAGGAGTTTCTCATGTTCTGTCTCCCTTTCTGATATTTCCCACTCATCTTTTCTCCTTTCCCCTTTATTCCCTTTCACTATCCTTTATATTCCCCAAATGAATGAGACCATACAATGTTTGTCCTTCTCCGATTGACTTGTTTCACTCAGCATAATACTCTCCAGTTCCATCCACGTTGAAGCAAATGGTGGGTATTTGTCGTTTCTAATGGCTGAGGAATATTCCATTGTATACATAAACCACATCTTCTTTATCCATTCATCTTTCGGTGGACACTGAGGCTCCTTCCACAGTTTGGCTATTGTGGACATTGCTGCTAGAAACATCGGGGTGCAGGTGTCCCGGTGTTTCATTGCATCTGAATCTTTGGGGTAAATCCCCAGCAGTGCAATTGCTCGGTCGTAGGGCAGATGTATTTTTAACTCTTTGAAGAACCTCCACACAGCTTCCAGAGTGGCTGCACCAGTTCACATTCCCACCAATAGTGCAGGAGGGTTCCCCTTTCTCCACATCCTCTCCAACATTTGCAGTTTCCTGCCTTGTTAATTTTCCCCATTCGCACTGGTGTGAGGTGGTATCTCATTGTGGTTTTGATTTGTATTTCCCTGATGGCAAGTGATGCGGAGCATTTCCTCATGTGCTTGTTGGCCATGTATAGACATGCTTCCTCTGTGAGATTTCTGTTCATGTCTTTTGCCTATTTCATGATTGGATTGTTTGTTTCTTTGCTGTTGAGTTTAATAAGTTCTTTATAGATCTTGGAAACTAGCCCTTTATCTGATACGTCATTTGCAAATATCTTCTCCCATTCTGTAGGTTGTCTTTTAGTTTTGTTGACTGTTTCTTTTGCTGTGTAAAAGCTTCTTATCTTGATGAAGTCCCAAAAATTCATTTTTGCTTTTGCTTCTCTTGCCTTCATGGATGTATCTTGCAAGAAGTCACTGTGGCCAAGTTCAAAAAGGGTGTTGCCTGTGTTCTCCTCTAGGATTTTGATGGAATCTTGTCTCACATTTAGATCTTTCATCCATTTTGAGTTTATCTTTGTGTATGGTGCAAGAGAGTGGTCTAGTTTCATTCTTCTGCACGTGGCTGTCCAATTTTCCCAGCACCATTTATTGAAGAGACTGTCTTTTTTCCAGTGGATAGTCTTTCCTGCTTTGTCGAATGTTAGTTGACCATAAAGTTGAGGGTCCACTTCTGGATTCTCTCTTCTGTTCCATTGATCTATGTGTCTGTTTTTGTGCCAGTACCACACTGTCTTGATGACCACAGCTTTGTAGTACAACCTGAAATCTGGCATTGTGATTCCCCCAGCTATGGTTTTCTTTTTTAATATTCCTCTGGCTATGTGGGGTCTTTTCTGATTCCACACAAATCTTAAAATAATTTGCTCCAACTCTCTGAAGAAAGTCCATGGTATTTTAATAGGGATTGCATTAAACGTGTAAATTGCCCTGGGTAACATTGACATTTTTACAATATTAATTCTTCCAATCCATAAGCTTGGAATATTTTTCCATCTCTTTGTGTCTTCCTCAATTTCTTTCAGAAGTGTTCTGTAGTTTTTAGGGTATAGATCCTTTAGCTCTTTGGTTAGGTTTATTCCTGGGTATCTTATGCTTTTGGGTACAATCCAACAGCCCATTTAGACTGGATAACATTGGTTTCTTCTGCGTGCCTTCTGGCAGGACTGTCGGAGATTGGGATGCTTCAGGGCTTGTGCCTTCTGGCTGGTCCCCCTACTACTCTTTCATTTTTCTTTTGCTGGAGTGTTCTGTGGCCTAGCCTGATATTTTCCACCAGTAGTAGGAACCCACTTTATAACACTGAAGTGCCTCTCTTCCCAGACAACTGAGTCCTCTTCTTGTTGTCTGATTTCTCCACATCAGTGCTTAGTCTTTGCCATTGTGAGAGATCAACTGCTAGTTACCGTGTGTGTGTGTGTGTGTGTGTGTGTGTGTGTGTGTGTATGAGTATATGCCCAGGGTGGGGTGGCAGTTTAGGTGATGAATAGGAGGAAATGAAGTTTTTGGAAACTTTGTACATACTCAGGGACCTTGTTCCCCATTTTAATGGAAAAAAATGTAAAAAGTGCTTTCTTTGTACATTGTGATACAGTTTTGCAACATCCTTTGACATGCCTTACCACATAATTTTGCATCAGCAATATAAGGTTGTTATTGTCTTCTGCATTTATTCTGAGCTGAGACTTGAATTTCCAGCCTCAGAATTCTGCTAACCACATCACTTGGCCCTGAGAAGTAATAGGGTGGAATATGCCAATCCATGATTCTTTCCCAGTGTTTCCTAAGGTGGCACATAGTGATCCCATTCTACCATGTGTGCTCATGTGAAATTTTTGGATGGTGTAGATATCTGGCCCTCTGGAGTAGCAGAGCATTCTTGCTGATGTCTGCAGAAAAGGGATCCTAGGTCACCCCATATTTCAAGCGTAAACTACACTGCATGTCTACTTTGCAGACACTACTTTGTCTCTATTTATGTAGAGCCAAGGCTTTGTACCTGCCCCATTCTCTGTGTATTCTCTCATGCCTTCTGGCTCCTTGGGTAAGAAAGGCCTTTTCTGTTTGACCCTAAATATTCTTGTTCCAAAATTAAGGCTACTCTGCACTGACCTTCTAAACATTCTTTCATTCTCCAGAGTCTCTATAGGTCATACAACTGGCAGTCCTTCCTACCTCCTTGTCTGTGCCATCCTCATTAGATGTCTGTTGAAGGTTTCTTCTTTTGATAAAACTCACTTTTATTTTCAATAAATGTTAACTAAATACTAATTAATAAATATGGTAGGATTCCTGCCATTCAAGAATCCATAATTCAGGGGAAAACAAACATAGTAATGATTATAGTTCAGGAATGTAAATGCTTGAAAAGAGACCTAAAACACGTTCTTGGGGAGCACAGGGCAGTAAATATTTAATTATACCCAGGGGTAGAAGGTTAGCAAAACAGCATAGGAGAAAGACAGTAAACCAAGTTGTGAAAGATGAGTAAGATTTTGCTCAGTGGGAAGTGAAGAAAGGGGATTTAGGAATATCTTGAAGGTATGAGAAGTAAAGAGGACAAAAAGACATAGAAGCATGAGACTGAATGCCACCTTCAAGAAACAGCATGCATTCTACTGTGGCTGGAGCACAGAGGCCATGGTCAGCAGTGGCGAGAGAGAAGCCTAGGGCCAGATATTGGAAGACAGAGTTTTTGCAACAATCTTAATCTTTTTTTCTAGAATTAATTTGGAACTTTGAGAGGTATTTTTTTTATACAATAGATAGTGAGCTGATTTCATTTGGTTGGAAGATTGTTGGAATTGTGCAGATGAAGAAGGATGCACTGGAGGCATGACAGACAGAATCAGAGCATCTGAGCTTGTGTGGCTGTTCAGGCCACCCCTACAGAAGAAAGAACATGCTAGAAGAAAACAGTAAACAACATATGTAATTATTGGCACATTTACTGTGTGTCAGGCATTGTGTTAAATGCTTTATAATCATCATCTGACTGAATCCTTACATTGAGCTCTGTTAGGCAGCAACTATTTTCCTCATTTTAATGATGGGGAAACTGAGATTTAGAAAGATTAAATGGTTTTCTCAGATGGCACAGCTAGTGAAATTGTCTACTAGGATATGAATCCAGGATTAATTTCAAAGTTCATAGTCTTAACAACCACATAATACTGCCTCTGGAAGAGTTGTTTTTTGGACAGGGAGAATTTGATGTGTTTGAGAGACAGAAAGGTGATTCCTTTCAGTAAGACTTGGCACATTGTGATCCTGTTCTACCATGTGTGTTCATGTGAAATTTTTGGATGGCATAGATATCTGCCCCTCTGGCATAGCAGAGCATTCTTGCTGATGTCTGCAGAAAAGGGATCCTAGGTCACCTCACCTTTTGAGCGTAAACTTTACTGCATGTCTACTTTGCATTTATGTAGAGCATAAATTCTGTGATCCAGAATTATGAATCTGGATCACAACAGACAATTCAAAGCTTGCTAACAAATTTGGGAATCAGTAGTTCATATATAACAAATGGATTTATCAAAAGAAACAAGATGGCCAAGGTGGAGGGTATGTAACAAGAGGAGAATGAGGGATAAAATACTGAGAGCATTATTATCTAAAAGTATACTTAAGGGTCAAGGAGAGGAGGCTGAAGATCCATAAAGGAGACTAAGAACTGGTAAAGAGAGAGAGATTAGGAGCAGCAGGAAGAGGAGGGAGAAATTTTTGAGAAGGAGGGAACTGCTCATAGTGTCATAGATTACAGAGAGGTCAGTAGGAAGATTAAGACACTGATGGCTTTGGCTTCTTTGCCTGAAATTCTAGGTTAAATATGGCTCCTTCTACCATCTCTCTCCAGCAGTTTGGATTAAACTTTCACTATCTGTTCTAAAACTCATGTTCCCAGTGCTTTGCTCTCTGGATGGTTTGAGGAGACCTCTGCATAATAGCTCAATAGTGAAACAGAGATTACTGACACATCCTAAGCCCAGTGAATGGTATAAATCTTTCCTGATGCTGGCCATAAGTTCTTTTTCACACTTTGCTGCTCTCTGGCAACTTGTCTCAGTATTTCGCTAGTTTTCAGGATTGATTTTAGTGATATTAGTGATTAGGCTGGGCCTTGAGTTATGAATGACATGCGCACAACTGCTCTCTGGCAATTCCCATCCCAGTTGTCAAGATCTTAGGAATCTGACCTTTCTTTTTTCTTCCCAAGATAAGATTATCTTAGATATATCCTAGCAGTAAGTGACATTATATCCATAATGGAAAGAGGAGATATCTTGTTCCCAGATTATTATTTTCATATATATAATGAGTATAGTATAAATCTATATAATCATAATATAATAAATCATAGAAGTACATGAATATTTATGGATGGAAAAATGGAAAGGAAGAAGTAAGTTAACTCTATAATTATTTCAATAGAGAGAAAGGATCTGAGAAAACTCAAGTCTGATATTTTCCATCTCAACAGTATCTACTTAGATCCATCACTTTTGTAGCCAGATTCAGGGATCTGCTATAGGATTGGTTTTTCCTGCAGTGCTTCTAATGCTACCATCTTTCAGATTTAGTTTCCTGTGTCAGTCCTACTCTTACACTTGGTGGATCCCCTAGAAACAGAGCTTGAGATGGTGATTCTTTTTTAAATGATACAATGACAAATGACTGTCTTGAGAAGAGGAGTGAGAGAAGCAGGATAGAGGAGAGGAAGAAAGCTAAGCAAGGCTGTGGTCTCAGCAAGGTCTGGTTCTTCAGGAAGTTCTGAAGAACACAGTACAAGATTTGGTCTTACCTAAAGGCAAAGCAGTTGGCCTTTTGGCCCTTTGAGTCAGACAATCACTGACCTCTAGATTTGTCCTAGAGGATAGTATAACTTCTGGGTGAAGTGTCTCTCATTTGATCAAGGATAATTTTGTGGGGAAAGGGAGAACTGTGAGCCTTTATCACTCAAATGGATATATATATATATAGGTTTGGTGATGGGGATTTAGTGGGATACCAGTGGCATCCAGTGCAGCCATTGTTTGTTTTGTGATATAAACTGGGTAGTCTGGACAATGTAAGACTCCAGATGGACATTTGGGCAAGAGTAAAATGTAGAGTTAGAGTTTAGAATAAAGTTAGTATGTCAGTTTAAAACTGTAGATTAGGGTTTATCATAATAAAATAGGCAGTATTAAGTTTTAGATCAAGTTTGAAATAGCTACCAGAATTAAGTGTTAGATTAATGTTCAAGTTAGGGTAAAGGTTAGAATTGGAAACATCATTAATATTAATGATAAAATTAGGTTACAGTGTTGCTCTGTGTTAGTACTGCTACATTTGGATTGGAATTAGTTTTATAGAATTACAGTTGGTATTGAGCATAGAGGAGCATATGGGTAGGAAAGGGTAGAGGAAGTGATGGGATTTGTTATCATCTAAGTCTGATGTATACTCAGTCAGTATAGTCAATAGTCAACAACCATTTTTGGTGAATTAAATGACTTAAAATATACTTAGAATTTTTGTCCTAGTATTTCTGTTGTTTTTAGAATTGACTTTAGAGGTAGGATTAGTAATTAGAACTGGGTCTTGAGTTACAAATGGTGGTTAAATTGAGTTTAGAATAGAATCAGAGTGTGGATAGGCAATGAAGTTAGTTTGGGTCAGAGAATAGGACATCAAGTTGGAGGGGAAAAAGCATGATATTGAGATCCTGGAGCATCTGACAATGGCTTGTTTTTGTATTCCAGTGTCTAATTGCCTGGCACTGGTTGAGGCTCAGTTTCTTCACTATGGTGGACCCCAATGGCAATGAATCCAGTGCCACATATTTTATTTTAATAGGCCTCCCAGGCTTGGAAGAAGCTCAGTTCTGGTTGGCCTTCCCCTTGTGCTCCCTCTACTTTATTGCTGTATTGGGTAACCTGACAATCATCTACATTGTGCGGACTGAGCACAGCCTACATGAACCCATGTATGTTTTTCTTTGCATGCTTTCTGGCCTTGACATCCTTATCTCCACCTCATCTATGCCCAAAATGATGGCCATCTTCTGGTTCAATTCCACTACCATCCAGTTTGATGCTTGTCTACTACAGATGTTTGCCATCCATTCTTTATCTGGCATGGAGTCCACAGTACTGCTGGCCATGGCCTTTGACCGCTATGTGGCCATTTGCCACCCACTACGCCATGCCACTGTACTAACATTGCCTCGTGTTATGAAGATTGGCATGGCTGCTGTGGTACGGGGTACTGCACTTATGGCACCCCTGCCTGTTTTTATCAAACGACTGCCTTTCTGCCACTCCAACATTCTTTCCCATTCCTACTGCCTACACCAAGATGTCATGAAGCTGGCTTGTGCTGACATCCGTGTCAATATCATCTATGGCCTCATTGTCATCATCTCTGCCATTGGCCTGGACTCACTTCTCATCTCCTTGTCATATCTACTTATCCTCAAGACTGTGTTGGGCTTGACACGTGAAGCCCAGGCAAAGGCATTTGGCACTTGTGTCTCTCATGTATGTGCTGTTTTCATATTCTATGTACCTTTCATTGGATTATCTATGGTGCACCGCTTTGGCAAGAGACATGACTCCTTCCTGCCCATCATTATGGCCAACACCTACCTACTTGTACCTCCTGTGCTCAACCCCATTGTTTATGGAGTCAAGACAAAGGAGATCCGGCAGCGTATCCTTCGTCTTTTCCATGTGACCAACCATACTTCAGATCTCTAGGTGTCAATGAAAACTTCCTTTTTACTCAGTTTTTCAATTCAGATTTTAATATCAACATTTTGGAAGACAGTATTAGGAAAAAAATCTTCCCTAGTAGAAACACAACTGATTCTTTTTTTTTTCTTTTTACAACTGATTCTTTAAATATGAAACTGGTTGGAGAATTTCTCTATAGGATAGGGGCAGAACTATATACTACTGATCCCCATTTTAAAATATTATTTTCCCTTTATAATTCTCTCTATATAATTATTAGAACCCTGAGGTAGTTGTAGCTGGAGGGTTATTATTTCCCACTTAACCATTTAGTACAGATCTCTAATTGCTTTCACTGATAGTCCTTAGCATTCTAAGTTGAAGATGGCATTCTAAGATGAAGATGGCACATCTTTGATTTTGATCAAAGGATTAAGCATGGCAAAGTAAAATAAACACAAGAGCATAATACAGTCATAATCTGGCTTAAAACTGTTATTTCTTCTTCAGAATGCCTAACCATATTGGATCCTAGGAAAAGAAATATAGCTTGATCTCCTTCTTCAAGATAATCTTCACAGAGAATAAATACTTTCTGTTCTCTTGGGCACCAGCCCTTAAGAGGGGAATTAGAAATGGAACCTTGAAAAGACTAGTTACCTACAAAACTCTGTTTTGAGAGTTTTCACAGCTCATGGACACTTTTCTATGCTTATTTTCCTTATCAACTTTTTGATCTAGGCAGTAATATGTTTAGTATCACTATTATGCTAGTGGGGAAACTGTTAACGGGGATCAGTGGATTATATGAGGTCACAAAGAATTGTCTTTTGATGCTCAATCCCATACTGTGGGGAGGGACTATCAGAGAAATCCATGAGGTAGTAAGTTAGACATTTCCAGAGCCTTGTATTTTTTAGAGGAGGTATTTAATTTCCTTCCTAACTCATTTAGCATTGCATATAGGAATTTCCTGTTATTTTCCACCTACCTGGGTAGCAGCAGCAGAAGTATGTTTGGGTCATTCCCAAAAAGTGGCTAGTTTGGAAAATAGTGTAGTTAGAAGTGGAGGAACTCACTGGATACCTGGAGAGACACTTTATGGAGAAATGCAGTTGAGAACACCTAGAAGCACATGTCAGAAATGGTGGGTCTCTCACAGACCAGGACCAAGAGCAGGAGGCATCATGAGGCTGAGCAAAGCCAGTGGCCCATGTGGCTAGCCAGAAATCAAGATTAGGACAAGCATGGCTCCAAAGAAACTGAGTAGTTCATATAAATGGACACCACATATCTCCTAGGCTCTGAATGGCCTGCCAGGGAAGCCCAAGCATTAGTGCTTGTAAAACAAGACTGTAGGAGAAGTGCTAGCTATACTTAGCATGAATATGGTCCCAGAGGTCTATGTATGAGCCTCATAAGGTAGACACGACACTTCTAGAAGGAAGCAGAATGGTAAGGAGAAGGTATGGGTGCAGTGGGAATAGACGGGGCAGAAATGAGACTACCACCCATGAGGGTGCCATAGCAGGTCCAAAGAGAAGTACATGAGTGTGAGAAGCAGGTAGTATAGTAGAAAGCATAGTACAGAGCCAGCCAGAAATTCCTGGCTATAGCTGGAAGATTGCTTGGTAGAGAGAGTATGGAGAGAACACATCTGATTTCTTGAACTGGAAACTAAAAGATGAGAATTGTGAGCCATATGGAATCTGATATGCTCCGATGTGTGGTGGCCAGCAGGACTAGGAGTATAAACTAGAGTCAGTGCAGACTTTGGCTGTTTTAGATGGAGAAGTAGCCTCTTACCCAGTAGTACCCTGATACTGGGATTGAGAGAAAGAGAATGAAAGAGAAAGAGACAGATCCTCTTTCTTATTAGGAAAGCAGTATATGATCACTGTAAATAAACTTTTACACTCTCAAGATATAAATGTAAACTTATTACATTAAAAGACAAACACTCAGGATCCCTGGGTGGCTCAGCAGTTTGGCGCCTGCCTTTGGCCCAGGGTGCGATCCTGGAGACCCGGGATCGAATCCCATGTCGGGCTCCCAGTGCATGGAGCCGGCTTCTCCCTCTGCCTATGTCTCTGTCTCTCTCTCTCTCTGTGACTATCATAAATAAATAAAAAAATTAAAAAAAAAGACAAATACTGTTAGAATTTTGGTGATTATTTGTCCAGATTTTTGTTTTAAGTAGGTTCCATGCCCAGCATGGAGTCCATCATGGAACCCAACTCCAGGCCTGAATCCACCACCTCAAGATCAAGACGAGCTGAAATCAACAACTGGATGCCTAATTAACTGAGCTTCTTGAGGCACGCTTCTCCAGATTTTTTATACATGTTTGTATGCATGCTTCTGTATGGACATATGATGAATGAATGTATGCATCCTTCTGTACGGACATATGATGAATACACTCATATGATGAGTGTATCTGTTTTTATATTTGAAAGCCTATTGGAGACGTGGATAATAAACAGATGAATCAGACACATTTTAATTTTTTTCTAAAGATGCAGCCACTAGATTTTAGAAGGGATTTCAAGTTTGTGATAGTTTATATGTTCAGGAAAAGTTTCATGGCTTTGATCTTAAGTGACATAGCCATTTTGTGAGTATAAACACACATACACCACCACCACCACCCCTACCACCACCTTATTTATGTAATTTCTTAATAAATACTAAATGCCAATTATAGAGACAAAACTATAGAAGGGCTCCTTTGGCTTCTTCCTCACTTATTTCATGAATACTCACTGGGTCACCTGGAAGGGCCTAGAGTTAAGGACTAGAATGAGAGGGATTGGCTGCCACTTTTAGGAGATTTGGCTGGAAGTTATGGTATGTTCTGGACAAAGTCCTTCATCATGTGCTTTTCACATGGGTATCTTTTTACCTTCCCCATTTCCTTTGTTTGGACATTGCTATTTCTGTCCCTACCATCTCAGCCACTTGGATCTTTGTTAGGTCCTGGAGAAGTCCGAATGATATTAGATCTCAGTCTATAAGTTACCTGTTTTTTAGGTTTATTTAGAAATGTATCATAAACATGTTTGTGTTCTCCATTTTGACAACTAGTGCTCTAGTCCAGACAATTACCTCTTGCTTAGAGGATTGCTATATCTCCACATTTGTCTTCTTGCCTTGAATATCTTTGGCATAGTCCTAAATCCCATGTAGTTTGCTGGAGTTTTTCCAAACACAATTCCGATTATCTTGCTCCCCTACTTAAAATCCACTGAGGATGGGGAAAATTAACAAGGCAGGAAACAACAAATGTTGGAGAGGATGCGGAGAAAAGGGAACCCTCATACACTGTTGGTGGGAATGTGAACTGGTGCAGCCACTCTGGAAAACTGTGTGGAGGTTCCTCCACTGAGGGTCTTTTATTGCCTACCATATAGCATAACATTTTAGAATGACAGTAGGCCATTCTTTTTCACATTTACACCTGTTCGCATCTTATTTTTTTCAGTGTAATATCTCTAATTTTTCCATATAGTATGTTTTTCAGTTACCAGCGCTTGCTGTCAATGATTTCATTCACTTTTTTTTTTAAAGATTTTATTTATTTATTCATGATAGTCACAGAGAGAGAGAGGCAGAGACACAGGCAGAGGGAGAAGCAGGCCCCATGCAGGGAGCCCGACGTGGGACTCGATCCCGGGTCTCCAGGATCACGCCCTGGGCCAAAGGCAGGCGCCAAACCGCTGCGCCACCCAGGGATCCCTCATTCACTTTTAAATCCTCTGTTTCACTATTTCCTTTGAACTACTTTTTGCCATTTTTTCTTTGTTGTAACACCTTAATTTTTTTTAAATCTTTACTTCTTTAATATTTTTTTATTGGAGTTCGATTTGCCAACATATAGCATAACACCTAGTGCTCATCCTGTCAAGTGCTCCCCTAAGTGCCCATCACACAGTCACTCCATCCCCCCGCCCACCTCCCCTTCCACTAGCCCCCATTTGTTTCCAGAGTTAGGAATCTCTCATGTTCTATCATCCTCTCTGACATTTCCCACTCATTTTCTCTCCTTCCCTCTTTAATCCCTTTCACTACTTTTTAATATTCTTATTATTTCAATTGAACTTTATTTATTTAGTTTTTTAAATAAATTTATTTTTATTGGTGTTCAATTTGCCAACATATATAATAACACCAAGTGCTCATCCCATCAAGTGCCCCTTTCAGTGCCCGTCACCCAGTCACCCCCACCTCCTGCCCACCTCCCCTTCAACCACCCCTAGTTCTTTCCCAGAGTTAGGAGTCTCTCAATTTCTGTCTCCCTTTCTGATATTTCCCACTCATTTTCTCTCCTTTTCCCTTTATTCCCTTTCACTATTATTTATATTCCCCAAATGAATGAGAACATATAATGTTTGTCCTCCGATTGACTTGTTTCACTCAGCATAATACCCTCCAGTTCCATCCACGTCGAAGCAAATGGTGGGTATTACTCTAAAGGCTGAGTAATATTCCATTATATACATAGACCACATCTTCTTTATCCATTCATCTTTCCATGGACACCGAGGCTCCTTCCACAGTTTGGCTATTGTGGACATTGCTGCTAGAAACATCGGGGTGCAGGTGTCCCAGCGTTTCATTGCATCTGCATCTTTGGGGTAAATCCCCAGCAGTGCAATTGCTGAGTCGTAGGGCAGATGTATTTTTAACTCTTTGAAGAACCTCCACACAGCTTTCCAGAGTGGCTGCACCAGTTCACATTCCCACCAACAGTGCAGGAGGATTCCCCTTTCTCCACATCCTCTCCAACACTTGCAGTTTCCTGTCTTGTTAATTTTCCCCATTCTCACTGGTGTGAGGTGGTATCTCATTGTGGTTTTGATTTGTATTTCCCTGATGGCCAGTGATGCGGAGCATTTCCTCATGTGCTTGTTGGCCATGTCTATGTCTTCCTCTGTGAGATTTCTCTTCATGTCTTTTGCCCATTTCATGATTGGATTGTTTGTTTCTTTGATGTTGAGTTGAATAAGTTCTTTATAGATCTTGGAAACTAGCCCTTTATCTGATACGTCATTTGCAAATATCTTCTCCCATTCTGTAGGTTGTCTTTTAGTTTTGTTGACTGTATCTTTTGCTGTGCAAAAGCTTCTTATCTTGATGAAGTCCCAAAAATTCATTTTTGCTTTTGCTTCTCTTGCCTTCATGGATGAATCTTGCAAGAAGTTACTGTGGCCAAGTTCAGAAAGGGTGTTGCCTTTGTTCTCCTCTAGGATTTTGATGGAATCTTGTCTCACATTTAGATCCTTCATCCATTTTGAGTTTATCTTTGTGTATGGTGAAAGAGAGTGGTCTAGTTTCATTCTTCTGCATGTGGACGTCCAATTTTCCCAGCACCATTTATTGAAGAGACTGTCTTTTTTCCAGTGGATAGTCTTTCCTGCTTTGTGGAATATTAGTTGACCCTAGAGTTGAGGGGCCATTTCTGGATCCTCTATTCTGTTTCATTGATCTATGTGTCTGTTTTTGTGCCAGTACCACACTGTCTTGATGAACACAGCTTTGTGTACAACCTGAAATCTGGCATTGTGATGCCCCTAGCTTGGGTTTCTTTTTCCATATTCCACTGGCTCTTCAGGGTCTTTTCTGATTCTACACAAATCTTAAGATTATTTGTTCCAACTCTGTGAAGAAAGTCCATGGTATTTTAATAGGGATTGCATTAAACATTAAATTGCCCTGGTAACATTGATATTTTCACAATGTTAATTCTTCCAATCCATGAGCATGGAATGTTTTTCCATCTCTTTGTGTCTTCCTCAATTTCTTTCAGAAGTGTTCTGTAGTTTTTAGGGTATAGATCCTTTAGCTCTTTGGTTAGGTTTATTCCTAGGTATGTTATGCTTTTGGGTGCAATTGTAAATGGGATTGACTCCTTAATTTCTCTTTCCTCAGTTACATTGTTAGTGTATAGAAATGCCACTGATTTCTGGGCATTGATTTTGTATCCTGCCACACTCCTGAATTGCTGTCTGAGTTCTAGCAGTCTTGGGGTGGAGTCTTTTGGTTTTATATATCCAGTATCATGTCATTGGTAAAGAGGGAGAGTTTGAGTTCTTTGCCAATTTGAATACCTTTGATTTCTTTTTGTTGCCTGATTGCTGAAGCTAGGACTTCTAGTACCATGTTGAAGAGCAGTGCTGAGAGTGGACATCCCTGTTGTGTTCCTGATCTTAGGGGAAAGACTCCCAGTGTTTTCCCCATGAGAATGATATTTGCTGTGGGCTTTTCTTAGATGGCTTTTAAGATGCTGAGGAATGTCCCCTCTATCCATACACTCTGAAGAGTTTTGATCAGGAATGGATGCTGTATTTTGTCAATTGCCTTCTCTGCATCTAATCAGAGGATCATTGTGTTTTGTCTTGTGATATGATCTATCACATTGATTGCTTTACAAGTGTTGAGCCAGCCTTGCATCCCGGGGATAAATCCCACTTGGTCATGGTGAATAATATTTTTAATGTACTGTTGGACCCTGTTGGCTGGCATCTTGTTGAGAATTTTTGCATCTGTGTTCATCAGGGATATTAGTCTCCAATACTCCTTTTTTTGTGGAGTCTTTGTCTGGTTTTGGAATTAAGGTGATGCTGGCCTCATAAAACGAGTTTGGAAGTATTCTGTCCCTTTCTATCCCTCGGAAAAGCTTAAATAGAATAGGTATTGTTTCTTTTTTAAATGTTTGATAGAATTCCCCTGGGAAGCCATCTTGCCCTGGACTTTTGTGTCTTTGGAGGTTTTTGATGACTGCTTCAGTTTCTTCCCTGGTTACTGGCCTGTTCAGGTTTTCTATTTCTTCCTTTTTTTTAAATAATAAATTTATTTTTTATTGGTGTTCAATTTGCTAACATACAGAATAACACCCAGTGCTCATCCTGTCAAGTCCCCCCTCAGTGCCCACCACCCAGTCACCCCCACCCACGCCCTCCTCCCCTTCCACCACCCCTAGTTTGTTTCTCAGAGTTAGGAGTCTTCCATGTTTTGTCCCCTTTCTGATATTTCCTGTTTCGGTTTTGGTAGTTTTTGGTTTTCCAGAAATGCATCCATTTCTTCTAGATGGCCTAATTTATTGGCATATAGCTGCTCATAATATGTTTTTAAAATCATTTGTATTTCCTTGGTATTGGTTGTGATCTCTCCTTTCATTCATGATTTTATTGAGTCTTTTCTCTTTTGTTTTTAATAAGACTGGCTAATGGTTTATCTAATTAATTCTTTTTTATCTAATTAATTCTTTCAAAGCACCAACTCCTCGTTTTGCTGATCTGTTCTACAGTTCTTCTGGTCTCTATTTCATTGAGTTCTGCTCGAATCTTTATTAACCCTCTTCTGCTTGTTGTAGGTTTTATTTGCTGTTCTTTGTCCAGTTCCTTTAGGTGCAAGGTTAGCTTGTGTATTTGAGTTTTTTTCTGATTTTTTGAGGGATGCTTGTATTGTGATGTATTTCCCTTTTAGGACTGCTTTTCTTGTATCCCAATGATTTTAAACCTTTGTATCTTCATTTTCATTAGTTTCCATGAATCTTTTTAATTTTTCTCTAATTTCCTGGTTGACCCTTTCATCTTTTAGTGGGATGCTCTTTAACCTCCATGTGTTTGAGTTACTTCCAAATTTCTTCTTGTGATTTACTTAAAATTTCAAAGCATTATGGTCTGAAAATTTGCAGGGGGCAATCCTAATCTTTTGGTATCCTTTAGGACCTGATTTGTGACCCACTATGTGGTCTATTTTGGAAAAAGTTCCTTGTGCACTTGAGAAAAATGTGTATTCAGTTGCGTTTGGGTGGAAAGTTCTGTAAATATCTGTGAAATCCATCTGGTCCAATGTATCATTTAAAGCTCTAGTTTCTTTGGAGCTGTTCTTAGAATATCTGTTATTTGCAGAAAGTGCTGTGTTGAAGTCTCCCAGTATTAGTGTATTATTATCTAAGTATGTCTTTACCTTGGTTATTAATTTATTGATATACTTGGCAGCTCCCACATTACGGCCATAAATATTCATGACTGTTAGGTCCTCTTGTTGGATAGATCCTTTAAGTATGATATAGTGTCCTTCTTCATCTTTTACTGCAGTCTTTGGTATAAACTTTAATTTATCTTATATGAGAATCGCTATCCCTGCTTTCTTTTGAAGACCATTTGTATAGTAAATGGTTCTCCAACTTTTAACTTTCAGGCTGGAGGTGTCCTTACTTCTAAAATGAGTCTCTTGTTGACAGCAAATTGATGGGTCTTACTTTTGTGTCCAGTCTGAAACCCTGCATATTTTGATGGGATCATTTAGCCTATTCATGTTCAGAGTTACTATTGAAAGATATGAATTTAGTGTCATCTTAATACCTATTCAGGCCCTATTTTTGTGGATTATTTCTTTGGGCTTCCTCTTTCTTTTACAGAGTCCCTCTTAATATTTCTTGCAGAGCTGGTTTGGTGGTCACATATTCTTTCAGTTTCTGCCTATCTTGGAAGCTCTTTATCTCTCCTATTCTGAATGAGAGCCTTGCTGGATAAAGTATTCTTGGATGCATATTCTTCTCATTTAGGACCTTGAATATGTCTTGACATTTATCCTGCCAGCTCTTTCTGGCCTGTGCGGTCTCTTTGGAAAGGTCTGCTGTGAATCTAATATTTCTCCCCATATAAGTTAGGGATCTCTTTTGCTGCTTTAAGAATTTTGTCTTTATCTTTGGAATTTACAAGTTTCACTATTAAATGTCGAGGTGTTGAACAGTTTTTATTGGTTTTTTTTGGGGGGGAGGAACCTCTCTATCTCCTGGATCTGAATGCCTATTTCCCTCCCCAAGTTAGGGAAGTTCTCAGCTATGATTTGTTCAAATATGCTTTCTGGTCCTCTGTCCCTTTCGGCACCCTTGGGTGCCGAAAATTAAACATAGATTTTTCCTTCTGAGACTGTCATTTATTTCCCTTAACCTATCCTCATGGTCTTTTAATTGTTTTTCTCCTTTTTCCTCAGCTTCCTTGCCATCAACTTGTCTTCTGTGTCACTCACTTGTTCTTCTACCTCATTAATCCTCGTCATTAGGACCTCCAGTTTGGACTGCATCTCATTTAATTGATTTTTAATTTTGGCCTGATTAGATCTAATTTCTGCAGTCATGGAGTCTCTTGCATCCTTTATGCTTTTTTCCAGAGCGACCAGTAGCTTTTTTTTAAATTGGAGTTCAATTTGCCAACATATAGCATTACACTCAGTCCTCATCCCATCAAGTGCCTCCCTCAATGCCCGTCACCCAGTCACCTCCACCCCCTGCCCACCTCCCCTTCCACCACCCCTTGTTCATTTCCCAGAGTGAGGAGTCTCTCATGTTCTGTCTCCCTTTCTGATATTTCCCACTCATTTTTTCTCCTTTCTCCTTTATTCCCTTTCACTATTTTTTATATTCCCCAAATGAATGAGAACATATAATGTTTGTCCTTCTCCTATTGACTTATTTCACTCAGCATAATACACTCCAGTTCCATCCACATTGAAGCAAATGGTGGGTATTTGTCATTTCTAATAGCTGAGTAATATTCCATTGCATACATAGACCACATCTTCTTTATCCATTCATCTTTCAATGGACACCAAGGCTCCTTCCACAGTTTGGCTATTGTGGACATTGCTGCTAGAAACATCGGGGTGCAGGTGTCCTGGCATTTCATTGCATCTGTATCTTTGGGGTAAATCCCCAGCAGTGCAATTGCTGGGTCATAGGGCAGATCTATTTTTAACTCTTTGAGGAACCTCCACAAGGTTTTCCAGAGTGGCTACACCAGTTCACATTCCCAGCAACAGTGCAGGAGGGTTCGCCTTTCTCCACATCCTCTCCAACATTTGTGGTTTCCTGTCTTGTTAATTTTCCCCATTCACACTGTTGTGAGGTGGTATCTCATTATGGTTTTGATTTTGTATTTCCCTGATGGCCAGTGATGCGGAACATTTTCTCATGTGCTTGTTGGCCATGTCTATGTCTTCCTCTGTGAGATTTCTGTTCATGTATTTTGCCCATTTCATGATTGGATTGTTTGTTTCTTTGCTGTTGAGTTTTTTTTTTAAATTTCTATTTACTTATGATAGTCACACACAGAGAGAGAGAGAGAGAGGCAGAGACATAGGCAGAGGGAGAAGCAGGCTCCATGCACCGGGAGCCCGATGTGGGATTCGATCCCGGGTCTCCAGGATCGCGCCCTGGGCCAAAGGCAGGCGCTAAACCGCTGCGCCACCCAGGGATCCCTGCTGTTGAGTTTAATAAGTTCTTTATAGATCTTGGAAACTAGCCCTTTATCTGATACGTCATTTGCAAATATCTTCTCCCATTCTGTAGGTTGTCTTTTAGTTTTGTTGACTGTATCCTTTGCTGTGCAAAAGCTTTTTATCTTGATGAAGTCCCAATAGTTCATTTTTGCTTTTGCTTCTTTTGCTTTCGTGGATGTATCTTGCAAGAAGTTACTGTGGCTGAGTTCAAAAAGGGTGTTGCCTGTGTTCTCCTCTAGGATTTTGATGGAATCTTGTCTCACATTTAGATCTTTCATCCATTTTGAGTTTATCTTTGTGTATGGTGAAAGAGAGTGGTCTAGTTTCATGCTTATGCATGTGGATGTCCAATTTTCCCAGCACCATTTGTGAAGAGACTGTCTTTCTTCTTTCTATTCTTTTATTATCTCTCTTCTTCTTTAGGATTCCTGGCCTTTTATTTTTTACTACTTTGTTTTAAATTTTGTTTTACACGTTTGTGGTCCTTTTTTTTTTTTCATTTCTTTCTGATCTAAGTTTCCAATATCTGGCATCTGACTTGGCAGAATCACCTAGGGTGAAATTTATTTAGGTCGTGGTTGATATTCTTGATGCAGCCCACTATGCAGTCACTCTGCACTGAGCAAAATGGCTAGAAAGAAGAACTTGCGACAAAAGAAAGAATCATAAACAGTCCTCTCTGTCAAGAGTTACAGAATTTGGATTATAATTCAATGTCAGAAAGACAATTATAAAGCAATGTCCACAATAGCCAATCTGTGGAAGGAGCCTCGGTGTCCATAGAAAGATGAATGGATAAAGAAGATGTGGTCTATGTATACAATGGAATATTACTCAGCCATTAGAATCGACAAATACCCACCATTTGCTTCAATGTGGATGGAACTGGAGGGTATTATGCTAAGTGAAGTAAGTCAATCGGAGAAGGACAAACATTATATGGTCTCATTCATTTGGAGAATATAAATAATAGTGAAAGGGAATATAAGGGAAGGGAGAAGAAATGTGTGGGAAATATCAGAAAGGGAGACAGAACATAAAGACTCCTAACTCTGGGAAAGGAACTAGTGGTGGTGGAAGGGGAGGAGGGTACGGGGTGGGGGTGACTGGGTGGTGGGCACTGAGGGGCCTCTTGACGGGATGAGCACTGGGTGTTATTCTGTATGTTGGTAAATTGAACACCAATAAAAAATAAATTTATTATTAAAAAATGAGAGAAAAACGGGGGGACTGAGAGGTGGTGGTGGTGATTAAGTTGTTGTGGAGGGAGAATGTAGTCTACCTGAGGGGTTCTAGATGGTGATCTTCTTGTTTATGAGTATATGAAGTTCTGTTGGCTCTAAGATGCTCAGTCCCAAATTTATATAAACCAGAAATACTTGTGGAGGGCCTCAACATTGACCACCATAACATAAATGAGATAAAAGAGGGGGCAGGGGATCCCTAGGTGGCTCAGCGGGTTGGTGCCTGCCTTTGGTCCAGGGCGTGATCCTGGAGTCCTGGGATTAAGTCCCACATAGGGCTCCCTGTATGGAGCCTGCTTCTCTCTCTCTGTCTTTCATGAATAAATAAATAAAATCTTAAAAAAAGAGGGGGGCAGAATGGGAATGAGGAACCTCACAGAATGAACTAGTACAGTATACCACTTGGTTCTGGGTGCAAACTGGTCATGTTTTAGAAGGTATTAACTTCCACCATTGTAGAACAAAAAGATGCAGAGAAAACAAAAAACACAAAACAAAAAAACATATTTTGTATATCTCCCAAAATTAAATTGAGTATGTTGAAGGGAATCTAGAAGTGGAAAATATATCTAGGACCTGTTATTATAGAAATAGGAAAGTCAAAATGGAAGAATCTTAAAAATCAAGAGGTGGTAAAATAATGTAGTTAAGGTGGGAAAAGAGAAAAAAAATTGGAAATTTACAGTCTGATATAAAAACGAGTTGTACTGGGAAAACGTAGGTGAAAAAAAGGAGGGGTACCCTCTGGTTCTATATACTGTAAGTCCCTCGACTTTCCCTGGAGCTTTCCAGCACTGCTGGGCCAAGAACTTGCTCTTCCCCTGTTCCTCAGCTGGTCTTCTGGGTGATGGGCCTGCTGGGCTGATTCTCAGGTGTGTGCCCTCGGGGAGCTGCCCTGCCCCCTGCTGGTGCTGGGCTCAGTGGGAGCTGTTTTCCCCATGAGGCCTCTGTTCCCAGGCAGCCCCACTCCGTCCCAGGCACAGGGTGACTGACACCAGGAGGAACAACCCCACTGGCAGCGGCCAGGTCTCCATCCCTGGAGTCAGCTCCTGCAATAACTACCGCAGTCTCCCAGTCCTCACTGTCCTGGATGCTCCGAGGGTGGGGGGCACTGACCTGCCCAGCTTGGGGGCGCCCAGCGGCAGGAGAGTCCTTGCTGTCCTGTGCCCTTCCCGCCTCCGCCTGCCCCAGGGGAGCGCAGGATCTTGGGCTCTGTCCCCCATGCCCTGGGATCTGGAGCCTGTGCTGCTGGAATCGCACTCCCCGGCCGTGGCTTCCGAAGGCAGCAGGGCGCAGCCCCCTCCGCCTGGAGCCCCGGCGGACCGACCATCTGCTCCCGAGGCCCTGCTGGTGCGCGCTCCAACCCTTTACCGAGATTGCCCTTGGTGTGTGGTGCGCTCTCCCCAGGGGCTCTCCCAATGTTATACCATTGGTTTAGGATCTCAGAGTTGATGTTTATTGTTTATCTCTTAAGGTACAGTAGTCCCCTCTTATCCACAGGGGATACATTCCAAAACCATCAGTGGTTGCTGCAAACTGCAGATAATATTGAACTTTATATATATTGTTCTGTTTTTTCTATATATACATACCTATACATACCTAGGTTTGATTTATAAATTAGGTACCATATGAGATTAGCAACATAATGAATAATAAAATAGAACAATTATAATGTACCATAATAAAAGTTATGTGAATGTGGTGTCTCTTACTTAAAATATCTTATTGGATCATACTCACCTTTATTCTTGTGATGATGTGAGATGATAAAGTGTCTACAAGATGAGATGAAGTGAGGTGATTGATATAGGCATTATAATGTAGAATTAGGCAACTATTGACTTTCTGATGATGTGTCTGAATGTTATGTCTGCTTCCAGACTGTGGTTGACTGCAGATAACTGAAGCTATGGAAAGTGAAACCATGGGTAAGGTGGGGGTAGTAGCTTCTTGTCCATTCCTCTGACATCTCACAACTTTCTTTATGTTAGACTTGATCCAAAGAGAATGAAACTAATGGGGAATCAGATTGGAGTCTGCCTTTTCCACTCCTGTGGAAGCTATGGGGGTGTTAGACTTCACCATGGAAACTGGTAGGCAAGGGAGTCTCTTGGAAAAATGGACATTCCTGAGAAAGGTTACAGGAAGAGTTAGTGCTGAGGCAGGTGGCACCATATCACCATGTCATGAGCCAGCATCAACTAATTAACACATTTATGTATTTACTTATTCAGCATAAAGTAAGAACTATTTTTTGGGAGGGGGGGGGTTTAAACCAATACAGAAGAATAAGACAGAGAACCTGACCTTAGGGGGCTTTCATTTACTACATATTCTCTTAGCAATACCCATGTGGGCTTTTTCCTTGACCCCAAAGTATCCTTTATAATATCTGTCACTTAGAGCAGAATTGAGGTGGATGAGAGAAAGTCCACTTTAAATCATAGGTTCCAGGGTAGTTTGTATAAGAAGTAGATCTGCTTTTCTTCCAGAGTCTTCTTCCCAGACATGTCCAGAGCCCTGATTTACTTCTGAACCCATTTCCTCCTCTTCCTTTTCTTATTCTTCCTTTCATCTTTTTCCCCACCATAATAATAATTATTTTTTAAATTAATTTATTTATTCATGACAGAGAGAGAAAGATGTTGAGAGAAAGGCAGAGAGACAGGCAGAGGGAGAAGCAGGCTCCGTGCAGGAAGCCTGACATGGGACTCGATCCCGGGTATCCAGGATCACACCCCAGGCTTAAGGCGGCACTAAACCGCTGAGCCACTGGGGCTGCCTTCCCCCACCATAATTTCTAGGAAATCTGTTCCCTCCCTTTATTTTTAAGCTGTTCTTGTGAGTTATTTTATGTTAAAATATAGACATATAAATTTAGAGAGAAGCCACACTTTCAAAGGTAAGAAGTATGGAATTTGGGAGGTAAAAATTGCGTCTAGTGAAAATCACCAGAAAAAGTATCTTTAGAAAAGATGAGTGATGGGAAGGAAGACTCTAAGAAAGAGTGAAAGATGTATCAACCTTTCTTGATCCAGATTTAGGATGTTTTAGGTCTTTCAAGAAATTTTCCATCTCATCTAAGTTGTGAAATTTATTAGCATAATATTTCTCATAATCCTTTTAATATCTGAAGCATCTGTAGTGAGGTCACCACTCTCATTCCTAGTATTGATAATTTGTGTCTTCTCTCTCTTTTTTTCTTTTCTGTTCAGTTTGGCTGGAGGCTTATCAGTCTTAATTCTTTTCTCAATGAAATAGATTTTGAGTTCATTGATTTTCTTTATTGTTTTCTTTTTTGTTGATTTTTCTCTCTTTATTATTTTCTTTCTTCTGCTTATATTGCTTTTAACTTCCTCTTCTTTTTCTAGATTCTTAAGGTGGAAGCTGAAGTTACTGGGATATTTTTTCTTATATAGGTCCTGTACTGCTATACATTTCCTTCTAAGTACTGCTTCAGCCTGCATATCACAAATTCAATATATTTCATTTTCATTCAGTTCAAAAAATTAGTAATTCCCCATTTCATTTTTGCTTTGACCTATAGTTATTGTAGATTCTGTGTCCAGGAGGTCTGGCATAGGGCTCAGAAAGCTATAAATTTAAAAACACTCCATAAATGATTCTAATAGTTAGCAAGATTTGGGAGTCACCAGCTAAGATGGGAAGTATGAGATGGCAGATGGAGATAACATTGGCCATTTGAGGATGACTGGTAGCTGATGAGAGATCTTTCAGGACTTCAGTTTATTTGAGGTCTTGTGTGGTATGGAACAAAAAGACAATCTGGCTATAGAAGCATAGGAATCAGCTCTGCTTCTAAGGGTGCTATTTCCAAGGCTTAACAGTTTTTGTCTTCAGTATGATGTGTAAACAGTCTTAACCAAGAAATTCAAATAACAACCTCTGAAACATGATCTTCTATGTGATTGAGATTCATTTTGCTTCTCAATCTTCAGGTTCCCTGATAGGTATTCCCACAACACACTTCCTTTTTCTCTTGTAACACTCATTATGTTTGGGAAATGCTTATTTAATACAGTATTTGCTACTGAGTTGTATGTGAATTTATGAGGACATGGTTTCATTGAACCCCTTTATCATTGCATCCTTAGCATTCCACAGTGTGCCTGGGTCATAGTAGGTGCTTATGACAGACATTGACTGTTCCCAAGACCTAATTCCTCCCCATCCTGGACACACAGAGAGGCATTTTCCAGCCTCCTGTGAGTTGAGTATGATTGAATTCTAGCCATTATTTTCAATGTGAGTGGAAGTGACATGTGCCTCTTCTAGGCTTGGCTTTAAAACCCTTCTCTGTGCATTCTTCCATGTTGGTATCACATGTGACTTGGGAACCCAAGTAAACCACCAGCAGCCTGAGTTACTAAAAAGTTATGTAGAGCCACACCTTTCTCCCACCAACCTATATTTGCACCAGTTGAATAGATGAAAACTGAATGTGTCAAGTCTCTGAACTTATTTTTGTTGTTCTTAGTTTAGCCTTGTAAATACAACACTGAATAAATAGTTATTGAATAAATAGCTTAGAAACTAATGAAAATAAAACCTGGAAAGTGAGGAACTAAGGTTAGATTGCTATTTATCCTGCCAGAGAAGACATTGGAAGTATGACTTTATCAATTTAATGTAAGGAAACTTAGATTATTGTTCCTTCTCTCTCTTGGTCATTCAAACCTACCATCTCAATCACTTCTCACATTCATTATTATGCTCGTCTCTTCCATATTAAAAGCAACAAGTATAAACCTGCTCAAATCCTGTTTCTCTTTTTTTTCTTAGCCAGATCTCTTAGAGAAGTTATCTATAACTTATCTCCATGTATTCATCTTTTATCTAACTCTTTCATTCCTCCAGTATAACTTTAGCCTCAAACTACCAAAGAGCATTTACTATCATCATTAACTATCTCTGTGTATTTAATATTTTAAGTCCTTATCTTCCTTGGCTTCTCAACAACATTCAACACAATTAACCACTCTCTCTTTCTTGATACATTTTCTTCCTTTGGCCTCTATGGCATCACACTAATGGCTTTCCTCTAATCTCATTTAGTACTTCCAAGTTTCCTTTGCCGTATACTTTCTACTCTGCCTTATGAGAGAACATGGTATAAGAGATCCTGGAATCAACCCTTTAATTGTTATGCAGTCATACTTGGGTTGATGGATTTCATTGCCATCTGTATTTCATGACTTAAATTTTATCTCTAGACAGACCATTTGGCTAATCTAGAGTACTGGGCTGTAAGTCTAATGGCCTATGCAATCTAGTCATTTGGATGCTTTTAAGGGAGTTCAGGCTCAGAGTGTCCATAATTGAGCTCATAATATTCTTTACCCAACTAAGTTTCTCTAATCATGTTTCATATTTCAGTTAATCACACTACCATTTACCCTGAAGTATTCCAAACTAGCAGTCATGCTTGGCCATTCCTTTTTCTTCTCTTACCCTTCATATTTGATCCAAAATCAAGTTATATAATTTCTACTTGTATAAATTTGAGCCCATCATTTTTTTCTTTCTTTTTATCTCTATACCCCTGGTCCAAGTTTCCACTAAATTTCATCCCAACTATTTCAATAGCCTTCTAACTGATAAATTTGCATGCCTTATCACTTTAATCTGTTCTCTATAGCACAACATAAAATGCTATTTTTAAAATAAATGTGATCATGTTGAAACCACCCTCATCCACGATTAACACATTAATAATTTCTCATATTTCCAATTGGTTCTCATTTATGTTTTCATACTGGCCTGGAACCATAGGCTCTTTGCTCTTTGACTTCCAGTCACACTGATTTTCATTCCATTCCTTCACTGTGCCATGCTTACCCTTATACAAACTCTTTGGAGACAGAGGTTTCTTTGCCTAATATACCTTTCCCTAAACACTCTCTTTTTTCCTAATTAACTTCTCTTCAAAATTTGGATATCCCCATAATTACCACTTTTTGAGAAAAGCCAGATAACCTTATTGTGTATTTTCATAGAACTATCCATTAAGTAACCCATTTATTTTGTCACTGTGGTAGGCAGAATTTTAACACCCCATGAAAATATCCTGTTCTAGTTCCCAAAACCTTTGAATATGTGAAATATCACTTCTGTGATTGTGTTATTATATGGCATAGCTGACATTAAGATAGGTGGGCTTGAGCCCACATGGTTCCTTAGAAAAGAAGAGACTTTTCTGCAACTAGCTGGTGACAGAAGAAGCAGAGATATTCAAAATACGAGAAAGCTGTGATGCATTGTTGATGGTTTGATTATGAAAGGGCTCATATGAGCAGCCTTTAGGAGCTGAGGAAGGCCAATAGATAACAGCTGCACAAACTCAAGGAACTGGCTGGCTTCTACCAACAGCCCAAATGAACATGGAAACAAATTCTTGTCTAGGGCTTCCAAATAAGAACTCAGTTGGATGACACCTTGATTCTGGCCTTATGGGACCCCCAGTTAGAGAACCTAGCCAAGCCCATCCATATTTCTGACCTGCAGAATGTGAAATAAAAAATGGGTGTTGTTTTAGATACTAAATTACATTTATTTGCATCAATACTTACTCTAATTCCCCAAACCATTGAATATGGTAAAATGCCTCTCCTATGATTGTGTTATGTTAAATGGCACAGTTGAGTTTAATATAGGGAATTTATAGTATTCCTTCCATAAGAATAAAGTTTGATTTTGGTACCTCTGTATTCTCATTACCTAGTAGAGTGCCTGGCACATGGGGGTCACTAAAGAAAAAAACTTCTTTTTGTTAATACATAAAAGGCAAAATGCTCCCAAGTTAGATAGCTGGTAAATGTAAGAGACAGGTTTGAGAGATTTTGAATAAGATTTCTTTCTTGACTCTAAAGATTGTGTTCTTAACCACTATAACACATGAGCCTTCTTACCCAGTACAGACACTATTATACTAAGATCTTAAAATATTGAACCTCATACTTTTGGGAGGAGTAGGGGGTGGGTAAGAAGAAAGACACATCCCCTTTTATCTTCACTTTGTAATAAGGTACACTCAAGGGGCTCCTGTGTAGCTCAGCCGGTTAAGTGTCTGACTTGTGATTTTAGCTCAGGTCATGATTTCAGATCCCAGGATCAAGCCCCACATTGGGCTCAGTGGTCAATACATATTTTCTTTGAGAGACTAGAGGCTCCTTGGAGTAAACATCTCCAGGTTATCTCTTAATTAATCTATTGCCCTTTTCCCCATTCAAATTCATGTATACATTCAAAAGAATTATTAAGTAGCTATTATTCCACAGATACCACTAGAAACTGAATATATTTTGGCACCTTTGCTTGGGGTTTACAGTCTAGTTAAGTGACAGACTATGGAATATTACATATGTGCATATTTCACATAGAGACACAGTTCAGTGAATAATGTGGAAAAGAGAATTGGGCAGGATTTTCTGAGAAATTAGGTTTCTACTTGACTATTGAGAAGTGAAACTGGAAATATAAGGGGGGGAGATGAGAATGTTACAGGCAGAGTAAATGGTGTCTGAGTAGACCCTGAGACCAGATAAGAGCTTAAACTAATAAGTCTTTTTGGCTTCAGTCTTGCTTATATGTCAACACACGTCTTTTTTAAAGTTTTTATTTATTAATTTGATAGAGAGAGTGGCACAGGAGCAGTGGGGAAGAGCTGAAGGAGAGGGAGAAGGAGACTCCCTGCTGAGCAGGGAGCCTGACATGGGGCTCAATCCCAGAACCCAGGATCATAACCCGAGCTGAAGGCAGATGCCCAACTGACTGAGCTCCCCAGGTACCCCTGTCAACACACTTCTATCCTGCAATTCATACTCCTAACTTATTTTATAGTAAAAATATTTAAAAATGATTTATATGTTTTTGGACAAACCAAACTACTCAGCATAGTATGTGCAATTCTGTACAATTCTATACAGTTTGTGCAGCCCAAACCATGCCACTTTCATTGTTTCATTTTCTTTCTGGCTTAATCCCATACCACTCTCTCTTCAAATTCCATGTCACAGTCACACCTATACAGATATAACAAGTGGTAGAGATACAAAGAAGTGCAGGAATGCTTATCTTTACACAAACACATTTACTTCTTTGAAACATGGAGTCTTTTTGTTTTCATTTTGCTCTTTCTTCCTAGGTTTTTCTCTTTTTTACTGAATTCCTATTTTGCCTAGAAAAACCCTAACTTTTTTTTTTCAAAATTAAGTAAAAAGTATTCTCTCATTTGTAGAGGTATATCTGATCTTCCCAGATAAGTTCTGGCAACTACTATTTGCAGTCCCTCTAATAATCAATTACACAGAACTTTATTATGGTACTTGTATTCCAGTTTTGGATTTACCTGCCTTTGTGTGTTTGTGGAGAGAAAGGATCATGTTTAATATATTTTTAATCTTTAATCCTCAGCACTATTTCCAGTACAAAGTAATGGTAAATGTAAGTTTGCAACATGAATAATCCTGATCATTTTCCCACTAGCCTTGACTAGGAATTTTCAGTACTTGCTGAGGTAGCAGATTCCTGAAAGGTACAGGAAGTTTCTTTTATGGTACCCAGACCCTGCTATATTTCATAGTTTCATCAACCTTGGCCTTTCCTCTTTAGCATCCTAATCATGGCCTCCCTGATGGGCTTGGATTTCACACTGTAGATGATGGGGTTGAGCACAGGGGGCACCACCAGGTACACATAGGCAACCAGGGCATGTACAACAGTGGGTAGGTGCCTCCCAAAACGGTGGATCATGGACATAGTAATGCCTGGGATGAAGAAGACAAAGACAGCCAGGATATGAGAAACACAGGTGTTGAAGGCCCGGATGCGCTCCCTGGGGGAGGCCAGTCCTAGGACTGTGTGTAGGATGAGAACATAGGAGAGGATGATGAACAGAGAATCTATGCCACCAGTGGACAGTACCACATAGAGCCCATAGTGAATGTTTATGGTGATGTCAGCACAGGCTCTTCTCATCACATCAGGATGGAAACAGAATGAGTGGGACAAGAGAATCTTGTCAGGGCAGAAGTTCAGACGTTTAAGAAGGAAGGGCACTGGGAAGAGAGACAGGGTAGCACGGGCCACAATGGCCAGCCCAATCCTAATAATGACATTATTGGTGAGGATAGCTGCATAGTGAAGAGGGTTAGAGATGGCCACAAAGCGGTCAAATGACATGGCCAGGAGCACTGATGACTCCACCACAGAGAAGGAGTGGAGGAAGAACATCTGGACCAAGCAAGCATTGAAGCCTATGTGCCGATAATCAAACCAGAGCACAGCCAGGGTGGTGGGCAGTGTGGACAGAGTAAGGCCCACATCAGTGAGGGCCAGCATGGACAGGAAGTAGTACATGGGTTGGTGCAAGCTGGGAGTTCTCCTCACAGCCAAGAGAATCAAGCAGTTTCCAGTGAGGGCCACAGTGTACATGAAAGAGAAGGGGATGGAGATCCATCCATGAACAGCCTCCAGCCCTGGGATGCCAATCATCAGGAAGGCATGTGGCTGGAAGAAGGAGATGTTGACATAGGAGTGGGAAAGGAGCATCTTTGGAAAGCAGTTGAGGTCTCCAGAAAGATGTGACCTCTTTAGTCTGGACAGACAGAAAGACAATGACAGGACACTTGTTATTAGGAAGACATTAATTTTGCTCTATAGGTCTTTTCATTAATTATTTCCCACTTTCTCAGCTCTCTATATTATTAACTGTTCCAGGAATGTACATATGTTAGCTAATATGTCCTCAAACAAATGTAGAATGTAGGGGATACTTTAAATTCCTCATGATTACCAGAAAATAAATGACTGAAATGGACTTAGAATTTAGTTGTTTCTAAATGTAAATTCTATACTGTTTCCACCCTAGCGAGCACTGTCTTCATTACATGAAGTGATGTTTGTTAATACTCTTTAATATGTAAAGCACTTTAAGTACTCATCATCATCAATCATTGTCATCATCATCACCATCTTTATCTAGATATATCCTGATCATTATTGTTATCCCATTGATAATGCATTTCGCAGTATTCTAAGTACCTTCACATAATTATCTCATTGTTGTCTCATAATTACCTTGCTGAAAGAGAAGGGAAATATTTTAGCTAAAGTAAAAAAAGAAAAATTCTGAAGTCCATCTAAAGAAGAAAATACTGCAGCTTTCCCCTGAGCCAGTTATTAGAACTCAAGGTCTTTTTGTGTTTGGAGGGTTTGAATATAAATCCTAGGACATACTCTTTTAATTATGTCCCAGTAATGATAAAGTCCCAGGCTGAAAATTAACATAAGTACTAGGAAAGTTTTGGTAAATGAAGAGACATTTCATTTTCCCCAGGTCATTGAAAACACTTAAATATCTGTGGTTCATCTATGCCTTGTTCAGAGTATTCAGCCTGGGTAATTGGATGTCCTTGTAATCCAGGCTACATGTTGCTTTTCAGGAATAATCCCCTAATTCCATTCATTCAGCAGTCTCCACATCCTTTAGAAATCCAGCCAAACATTTTGTTCAGCTCTCAGCACACCCACCTTGAGGTCTTGACTTGTCCTTGAGTGTGCCTTCCTGTAAATCAGTCAGCAGAGAGACCTGACCTAGCTGTGAGGGCCATAGCCCCAGGGAATATGGACCTGAGATACTTTTCCAAGAGTTAGAATATCCATAGACATCAACTGAAAACATGAATCAAAGACATAAATTTAGTCTCCTTTAGTGTTTAGTAGGATCTGTCCTATTAATGTCACTAATTTTAGTATCTAATACTGAACAAATAAATTTACCAATTATTGAATATCTATTATGTTTCAGATATTAGACCCCTCACTTATTGTTTGTTTGTAAATAATATCTCTTGGTCTCAAAAGAACCATATAAGTTTGGTGCCCCTGGGTCGTACAGTTGGTTGAGTGTCTGACTTTTGGTTTTTGCTCAGGTGGTGACCTCAGGGTCATGAGATCAAGCCCCATATTGGCTCTGTGCTCAGTCAGTGTGGAATCTACTCAAGATTCTCTCTCCCTCTCCCTTTGCCCCTCCTGCTCATGCTCTCTCTCTTTCAAATAAATAAAATCTTAAAAAAGAACCATATAAGTTAAGTATTATATCTTTTTAATAAATAATATAATAATGATAATATCAAAAAAATAAAACTGGAGGGGAGAGGCTTAATGAGTTCTTATAGGCCATTCAGGAAATGAGTCCAAAGTCAGGACTGTTTGGCTTATACACTTTCAGTGGTTTTACATTGCTTGTATTGGCCATGAGTTGTCCTACATGGTGGAGATTTATAAAGTGTGGGGCAGGTTGGACCAGATTATTTGGAAGAGCTTGTTCTCTTCTGATGTTTCATGGTTACATGTTTTGGAGCCCTGCAAATAAAGCACTTTCTTATTTCTCACAAAATCTACAAAATCATTCTTTTACTCCTCATTGTGACCCTTTGTGTCCTTCTTATAAAGCCCTTTGCCTCTTATTGTGCTAATTATTTCTTTATTCCTGCTTTTATTTCTGCTAATCTAAGTCACATTTCTTCAAAATTCTCATTAAGTCTCATTGTTCTGATTTTGATGATTTCAAAGTTAATGTCTTCTTTTCAAATTTTATTTTTAAAAATTTTTCAAGGATAATCAATAAATGAATAAGAAAATGAATAACTGAGTGAAGGTTCCTTAATTTTATAATTCAGTTCTCCTTTACCCAAAACCTTAATACAGCACCTCTTATGTGCATATATTCATAATTTATACTATATGATTTATATATAGTAAAGATACATGACTCCTTTAGATTAATGCAATTAGTATCTACTTTTATACTACTATTTTAGGATCAATCCAGGAAATACTCTTTGTCATTGGTAGCTTAAATCAGAATAGAGGATGAATTCTGTGCTCTCTCTTTAATTTGAAGGAATCTGAGAATTAATTATATCTAAGAATAATATCACCATTCTCTCTCTTGTTTTATCCTGCGTTGATCTATCTAATACTGAGTAAGTGGCAAATCCTCCATTTTATTGTAGAAATTGCCCTTGTCTGCTCATTGATATGTGTGGGTCCTATGCTACTCTGGGAATTTATGTGATCTATTGCTCTTGACTGTGGTGGAAGTATCCAAATGCTAAATTAAACAATATTACAAGAAGCCTAGAGCTCACAAGGGAAAATTAGAGGGTACTATTTAAGACAAGTTGCCAAAAATTAAGGACAATACTTAAACAGTCAAGCCAATTTCACCCTTTCTATCCCTTTTCATGTTTTGGGAATATTATAGTTTTATGAAGAGCCTGACATTGAGAAGGGATTCTCTGTGGTGAAAGGACAGATTTTGGCAGCCCAGGTGGCTCAGCAGTTTACCATCACCATCAGCCCAGGGCCTGATCCTGGAGACCTGGAATCGAGTCCTGTGTCAGGCTCCCTGCATAGATCCTACTTCTCCCTCTGCCTGTGTCTCTGCCTCTCTCTCTTTCTCTCTCTCTCTCTCTGTCTCTCATGAATAAATAAATAAAATCTTAAAAAAAAGGACAGTTTTTTTTTTTCCTGCTCATTTTAGTAGCCAGGTTGGATTGACATGTTTTGTGGCTCTCATGAAGTCCAAAAACATTATATTAAATTACTTAAACCTGGAATTCACACTGGGTTTGGTCTTCTGTTATTATCTCCAGGACATCAAAGGGTCAAAGATACTACAAATTATAGCTCTCCCTTAAGGAAATAAATAATTTCTGTTTGAACACTTTGGGATTCTGTGAACTTGTTACTGGGTGTGTCTGGGAAAGTCAAGTTGCCTGAAAACAAAGGGCTGAATCCACCATGCTTTCTTAACCCAAAGCCAAGTCCATTCCTTTTTTTCCCCCACAAAAAAGAAATGACAATCGTGATGTGAGGGAGGTGCTATGTAATGCTATGCTGTAATGATTTTGCAATATATACACCTAGTGCTTTTCTAAAAGGCTCTTACTCAGAAGATTTTGAAGGTCAATCTTATAAGGAGAGTTGGGACACCAAGCAAACATTGAGATCACCTGCAGGATGCTCTCTGGGATAGGATTTTAATATACTGTTATGCTGTTGCCCTACTTAGAGAAGCGAAAGGATACAAATCTGCTTGGACACTGAGTCTGGGTTTCTTTTTTCTTTTCTTTTCTTTTCTTTTTTCTTTTCTTTCTTTTCTTTTCTTTTCTTTTCTTTTTCTTTTCTTTTCTTTTCTTTTCTTTTCTTTCTTTTCTTCTTTCTCCTTTCTTCTTTCTTTCTTTCTTTCTTTCTTTCTTTCTTTCTTTCTTTCTTTCTTCTTTCTTTCTTTTTTAGAAATTTTCTTAGTCCTTTTTTTAAAGATTTTATTTATTTATTCATGAGAGCCATGGAGAGAGAGGCAGAGACATAGGCAGAGGAAGAAGCAGGCTCCCTGCAGGAAGCCTGAAGTGGGACTTTATCCCAGGACCCCAGGATCACACCCTGAGCTGAAGGCAGACACTCAACCACAGAGCCACCCAGGTGCCCCAAGTCTGGGTTTCTGAATAATTATCTGAATCAGGAAATTTCTGTGCTTTAGGAAAATAGCCACTTACATTTTCTTTGCATTATCTAGGGATGTAGATGTGCTGTCTTTGGAAGTCCTGGCCTCCTTCCTTTCTTTCCTGCTTCTGACATCTGTTCACCCGCATCCCATTGACTCCTCCTCTTGGCAGCAGCTGATGAAAGGGGATCTTACACTAATTAACCAGGCCCCTATCCTTCTAAATAGTGTATAAGGGATTGTATCTAGGGCCTAACATACTCACCTTACTTGTTACAGCCTTCTCTACCTCTCCAGATCCTTAAGAAGCCCAGGCAAACTCTGCAAGTAAGATACTCCCTTTATACCACTGGCTAGATGCCTTAGTGAGTTGCTACTCTCCAGGGATGTCCAAGCCACAGCCACAGAGAATAATAGTCTGTGCTTACTTTTTCCCAGGCAATAGAAAATGTATGGGGATATATGTGTTGATAGAGAGTTATAAGGCAAGTGAGATATTTGAGTAACTGAATTGTGGAGGAGAGGTTTAGAATCATCATCATCTCTAGGTTTAGCCATTCTTTACCACAATCTGCAGGAAGTTTTATTGGGCATTTCAATTTTCCCCTTTACTTACTGTGCTCTTTAATGATATTAAATCAGGCATCTGGAGTCACATTGAATGCTTTCTGGCCTCTCCAAGTAGTACCTTTCAGAGACTCAGGGTTCATTGTATCTCCCTCCACTCTGTCTGTGGCCCCTAGGGTTGTTCATGCAGGTTAAGTACCTTTACTTCCTGTCTATTCTTCATGTAACATCATTGTTAAAGCCCCATTCTGTTGCACAGCAAATGTGTATCAAGTGACCTGAGATGATAGATGGGAAATAAATGGCCCAAGGCAGAGAGAGAGAGAGAGAGAGAGAGAGAGAGAGAGAGATGAATGGGAGCACCAATGTTTACTGGGAGCTTCTGCATCTCTATTTTTATGTTTTTAAAGATACAGAATGTCTTCCAACCTAGGAAATTTTCTTTGCTATCTTTTTTCTAATAGAGTGAAGTAAATTGAAAACATGAAGAGGCCACAGATCTGAAATGCAAAAGTATCTGTGTGTATGTATGTGCATAGCTGGTTTATTGAGGTATAATTGATGTGCAAAAAATGGCACTTAATGTATGCAGTTTAATGAATTTGGACATATGCATACATTCATAAATTTATCATTACAATCAAGGTAATAGACATATCCATCAACTCCAAAAGTTTCCTTGTTAAAAATGATAGGATTTCCTTTTTTTTTTAAGGCTAACTACTATTCTACAATATGTATATACTACATTGTCTTTATCATTCATCTTTTGATGAACATTTGGATTGTTGGATCTTGGCTATGGTGAATAATGCTGCAATGAAAATGGGAGCACTGGGTATGTAAGAAGTGTATCTCGACATAAAAAAAGATATACATGACAAACCCACAGCTAACATCATACTCAACAATGAAAAACTAAAAGATTTTTTTCCTTTAAGATCAGGAACAAGGCAATGATACCTATTCTTTCCACTTTTTTAAACACAGAACTAAAAGTCCTAACAAGAACAATTAAACAACAAAAAGAAATAAAAGCATCCAAAAAAAAAAAGAAATAAAAGCATTCAGATTGTAATGTAAGAAGTAAAATTATTCTTCCTTGGAGGCAACATGATCTTATATATAGAAAACTCCCAAAATGCCATTAAAAAACTGTTAGAACTAATAAAACAATTTAGAAATTACAGGAAACAAAATCAATATACAAAAATCAGTTGTGTTTCTATATACAAACAGTGAACAATCCAAAAAAGAAATTAATAAAACAATCCCATTTACAGTAACATCCAAAAGAATAGTACTTAGATGGGGTGCCTGGGTAGCTCAATTGGTTAAGCCACTAACTTTGGTTTAGGTCATGATCTCAAGGTCCTGGGATTAAGCCCCACATAAAGCCTCATGTTGAGCTCTGTGCTCAGCAGGGAATCTGCTTGTCCCTTTCCCTCTCCCTTTGCCCCTCCCCTGCCCTCCCTCAAATAAATAAATTAAATCTTTAGAAAAAATAAAAGGGGCCTCTAGGTGGTGCAGTCAGTTGAGTGTCTGACACTTGGTTTTAGCTTAGGTTGTGATCTTAGGGTCTTGAGATTGGGCCCCATGATGGGCTCCATGCTCAGTGCAGAGTCTGCTTCAGACTCTCTCTCTCTCTCTGACCCTCCCTGCTGTGTTCTCTCTTTCTCTAAAATTAATCAATAAATCTTAAAAAAAAAGAATAAAATACTTAGGAGTAAACTTAACCAAGGAGGTGAGACTTATACTCAAAAAACTAAATTATTGATGAAAGAAATTAAGACCCAAATAAATGAAAAGACATTGCATGTTCCTGAGTTGAAAGATTTAATATTATCAAAATATTCATCTTACCCAAAGTGATCTGTGAATTCAGTGCAATTCCTATGAAAATCTCAATGGCATTTTTTTTATAGAAATAGGAAAAAATAATCCTAAAATTCATATGGAACTACAAGAGACCCAAAATAGTCAAAGCAGTCTGAGATAGAAGAACAAGGGTGGAGGCATCACATTTCCTGATTTCAAAATACTTTGTAAATCTACAGTAATTTAAAACAGTATTGGTACTTGGCACCTGGCTGGCTCAGTTGGTAGAACATGCAACTCTTGATCTCAGGGTCATGAGTTTGAACCTCATGCTAGGTGCAGAGATTATTTTAAAAATTAAAAAAAATCAGTATGGTACTGGTATAAAAACTGATATTTGGGATAGAGAACCCAGAAATTAATGACATACCTACAGTCATCTGATTTTTGATAAGAGTCCCAAAAATATGCAATGGAGAAAAGACAGTTTCCTTAATAAATGCTTGGCAAAACTGGGTATCCTCATGCAAATGAATGATGTCATATTCTTATCTTATACCATATACAAAAAACAGACTTGAAATTATGAAACTCCTAGAAGAAAACAGAGAAGAATCTTGATGACATTGAACTTGGCAATATTTTATTAGATATAGCACCAAAAACACAATCAATAAAGGCAAAATTAGATAAGTATGTCTACATCAAACTAAAAAGTTAATGCGCAGCAAAGGAAACAACAGAGTAAAAAGGCAGAAAGTATTTGTAAACCATGTACCTGCTAGAGGATTAATATAAAAATATATATAAGGAGCTCTTAAAACTCAGTAGCAAAAAACCAAATAACCTGATTAAAAAATGTGCAAAGGAATTGAATACACATTTCTCCAAAAACATACAAATAGCCAACAGGTATATGAAAGATGTTCAACATCATTAATTATTAGCAAAACGCAAATAAAAAATAACCCAAAGTGATCTCATGGTTTCCAAAACCATGATGAGATACCATCACATAATATTTAAGGTAGTTATCATCCAAAAAAAGAGAAAGAAAAAACAAATGATAACAAATATTGATAAGGATGTGGACAAATTGGAGCCTTTGTGCACTGTTGGCAGTAATGTAAACTGGTATAGCCTCTATGGAAAACAGTATGCAGGTCTTCAAAAAATTAGAAGTAGAACTACTGTATCATCCAGTAATTCAACTTCTGGATGTACATCCAAAAGAATTAATATCAGGATTCAAAGAGATATTTACAGAAGCATCTTAAGAGAACATTTATATTTCCAAACATTGGCCTCCAAATCCTACTTCAACTTGACAACTCCCTCAATTTTCTGCCAGTGTGCCTGCCAGTGAAGAAAGTGCCTGCCTCAGTGGTCCCTTGGGATGACTTTGGAATGAAAGTGTGTCTATCCCAGAGACATTGAAATTTAAGAGCTGAGGCAAAATAGCGATGCATAGCTAAAGCTTAGTCTCTGATATTATAATCTCCGGCAACCAAGAAGGCCAGGGGAAAGCCATTTTTGAGCAAGAAGAAGCCCTTTATGAGCATAGGATGCCCATTTGCTCCACAGCTGTGAAGAACTAAATCTATAGCTTCCATTGCTTGGAGGGTGGTGTGAACTTAGTAACTAGTTATTAAATAAACATCAGGATATTTGTTCAGGAATTTTGATTTATACATAGATTTATTCAAATAATGTCCCTGAAGCAATGTCTGGGCCAGTCCCTTTTATAGGTAATGAAGGCATTCGGTGTGAATGAGTCAATCAGTAATTGCCTTCTAGGAACAGGAATAGATCAGTACAAAAGATGATTTCAATAGCAAGTGATAAATTCTCTGAAAGAGGTGTGTGCCAGCTTCAAAGAGCTTGGAAGAGAGATTAAGGAATAAAACACAGAAGACAGAATCTTTTTTTAAAAGATTTTATTTATTTATTTATTAATGAAAGAGAGAGAAAAAGGCAGAGATACAGGCAGAGGGAGAAGCAGGCTCCGTGCAAGGAGCCCGATGTGGGACTCGATCCTGGGACTCCAGGATCACACCCTGGGCTGAAGGCAGGTGCTAAACTGCTGAGCCACCCAGGGATCCCAGAAGACAGAATCTTTAATCTCTTCCTGGAAGGATAGAGTGTTCCAGTTAAGATGGAGAAAGTAGTATTGACCACTACAGCAGTAGATGAAGCTGGGAGATCCACTCCCCAGGGCTGTATAGTTATACATTCATCCTCTGTTGCCTACATTTGCACGTAAACTGGGGGAGCAGTGCTAGGATCTGCACCCAGAGATCTTTGTTTCTGACCAGACCTATAAGCTTTGTGCTACCTTCCTTTACTATCTTCTTTCCTTCATTCATTCACTAGAACATTATTTATTAAGCAATGTGTTTTTATGTGCCAGGCCTGAGTTAAGCATTGAGAACACAGAAATAGATAGAACATCATCACTGTTCCCTAGCTTCAAGGATTTCAAAGTCTCATATGCAATTATTTATAATTACAGTATAGTGTATTAAGTACTGCAATTGAAGGAAACACAAGGTACTTAGGGATCACTGTGAAAGCAAACTCCTTACTTGGCTTGGGATGGGAATGGGCAAAATCCCAATTCAAGTCTTAGTGGAAGGTATATTCTAACCAAGAAGAAATATAACTATTTTCCTTCCTTTGCATTCTGATTCTGCATTCTTGACACCAACAGATTAGCATGCCCATGCTTAGTTTTAGGATCTCTCTCAGCATTCATTTAATAATTACTTGAGAGACTAAACTATCTTTCTTGAGGTTATAGGATCAGGGGGTTGGGGTTCACTTGCTTTCTCCCTCCACACCGTCTCAGACATGTATGCACACACACACAAACACACACACACCACATAGTTACACACTTTTTCTGCAGAAAAAGTAGATCGTAAACATTACAGTGTTACTCCAATAAAAATATATAAAAAATAAAAATTAAATATTAACCATTCATCTTCTAAAAATAGGTCCTCCTACATAATCACAAAACTATTTTCAAATCTAAGCAAATTGTGCTAACCTAATAATGTTATCAATATATAATACATATTTAAATTTCACAATTTGTTCCTAATAATGACTGGTTAGTGCTAGTATTTGGTTGTAATGTCCCTTTAATCTCCTTTAATTTAGATTAATTACCCAACACTGTTTTTGTAAAATTGCATTTTTAAAGATACTGGGCCAGTGTGTGTGTGTGTGTGTGTGTGTGTGTGTGTGTGTGTGTGGTGGTAGCCATATTCAAGATTTTTCTATTACTTTCTCATGGTTAGATTCAAGTTGAACATTTTTAAAAGATTTTATTTATTTATTCATGAGAGACACAGGGAGAGAGAGAGAGAGAGAGAAAGAGAGAGAGAGAGAGAGAGAGAGGCAGAGACACAGGCAGAGGGAGAAGCAGGCTCCATGTAGGGAGCCTGACTTGGGACTTGATCCCAGGTCTCTAGGATCAGGCCCTTGGGCTGAAGGCAGCACTAAACCACTGAGCCACCCAGGCTGCCCCAGGTTGAACATTTTGATAAGAATTTTACATATGTGATTTTTGTGTCCTTATTTTCAAATCAGAAGGTACATAAGGTCAAATTCTTATTATTGGTTAAGCTAAATTTGATCATTTGCTTCAGGTGGCAATTGGAGGTCTCTTTATTGTAAAGGCATATTCATCCTTTTCTATTTAGTAAATGGTATGTACAGTGATACTTTCAGACTGTTTGAATATTATTTTCCAATACTTTTAAGGCTTTGTTGGTTATCTTAAAATTACATTAAAAACTACAGAAAAGTAATTTTTTAAATCTATCAATACTTTCTAAAGAAGAGTTCTTTTTTCCTTTTTTCCCTCTTTGTTTAGAATATCACTATGAACTCACACTTTCTTTAAAAATTCAATTTGTTACAACTGTTTGCTGTCAAAATTATTTTTAATGTTCTGTTTGATCCATCTGTAGCCACTAGCCACTGGTAGCCCTTTCAAATGAGATTCTGTGTATTCTTTTTAAGTGAGCTTACTGTCTTTGTGTTCTATATTGCTTTGGATCATAAGCTATTCCACTATCATTTTATGTTTTTTCTGGTTCGTACCTAGAATTAGCCATTGCTCAAAGGATTTTAGGTTATTTGTGGTGGGGAATGGTATGTAAAAACCAATACATAGGCCCTAGCTTTGCTCATTGCTTCCAGCACTTTCAGAGGACAGAGAAGAGAAATATAGAGATAAAATTTTAAAGAATACATTTAGTTTTTCCCATTATCGACTTAACTCTAGCTTCCACTCTTTTTTTTTCCCTAGACTCTTAAAAATCTCTTAAATGCTTTCCTTGTATTCTTTTTCTCCACTTTCATCTTTCAAACTTGTAGCACATAGTTAAACCTATATAACCTTTTACAAAGCAATAGGCTTTCCATGACTGAGTCTTAAATAAGGAATGAGGGCAGATATTTCCATGAGGTCTGAAAGGCCCCTAGAAGCACAAGGAATGTTCATCATTTCTATCTCATCTCCTGTCAATCTCCCTCCAACATACACACTGATTATGCTGAGCCACATCTGCCTGACTGCTCACCTTTCCACAAACACACCAGATAATTCCACATCTTAGTGTTTTGTTTTTGTTTTAAAGATTTATTTATTTATTTTAGAGGAGGGGTGGAAGGGGCAGAGGGTGAGGGAGAAGGAAAGAGAGAATCCCAAGCAGACTCTGCTGGTATGGAACCTACCATGGGCTTGATCTCACGACCCTGAGATCATGACCTGAGCTGAAATCATGAGTTGGATGCTAACTAACTGAGCCACCCAGGTGCCTCACACTTCATTGTTTCTGTTTTTTACATTCTTTTACCTTTATTAAGTTTGCCTTCCCCTTGCCCACCTTTTCTGTGACAAACTCCTACTCACCTTTCAGCCTCCTTCTTCCCTGACTTTTTTCTCATTTCCTCTTGATGAGACAGGAAACCCTCTTCCAGGTTTCTATAGCACTTTGTGTATATCTATCATAATCTCATTACACTTAATTATAATTGTGTATTTAGAAGTTTATGTCCTATAGTGGAGGGACAAGATCATGTATAATTCATTTTACTATCTCTAGTAATGAGCACAGACTCTCTCACACAGGTAAATACTGAATTAAAAAGATGTACATGAGTGCAGGAAAGAATCAAGACTATTTGCCGCTGGGACACCTGGGTGGCTCAGTGGTTGAGCATCTGCCTTTGGCTCAAGGTGTGATCCCAGGACCCTGGGATTGAGTTCCACATAAGACTCCTTGCAGCAAGCCTGCTTCTCCCTCTGCCCATGTCTCTGCCTCTCTCTCTCCATGTCTCTTATGAATAAATAAATAAAATTTTGAAAAAAAAAAAGAAGACTGCCACCCATCAGTCTGAGATCTATTTGCTTGTCATACTCTTGATAATGTGTCTTGGTCAGGTATCTGAGTAAGGGCTTTCTGGACATAAGACTGGCTATGTTTTTCCTCAGATTCTGTGGTTATTTCTTGGTTTCATCAGCCTTTCCTCTTCTTTCTCAGCAGTCTGAGCATAGCCTCCCTAATGGGCTTGGATTTCACACTGTAGATGATGGGGTTGAGCACAGGGGGCACCACCAGGTACACATAGGCAACCAGAGCATGTACAATGTGAGGCAGGTGCCTCCCAAAACGGTGGATCATTGACACTCCTATGACTGGGATGTAGAAAATCAGAACAGCTAATATATGAGACACACATGTGTTGAGGGCTCGGACACGCTCCCTGGGAGAGGCCAGACCCATCACTGTATGAAGAATAAGGGTATAGGACAGGACAATAAACAAAGAGTCTACACCTACTGTGGATAAAACTACATATAGCCCATAAAGGATGTTGACAGTAATGTCAGCACAAGCCCGTTTCATGACATCTGCATGGAAACAGAAGGAATGGGACAGGAGGATCTTGTCAGGGCAAAAGTTCAGTCGCTTCAATAAGAAGGGCCCTGGAAAGAGGGATACAGTGGCTCTAGCCATAATGGCCAGCCCAATCCTAATAATGACATTATTGGTGAGGGTAGCTGCATAGCGAAGAGGGTTAGAGATGGCCACAAAGCGGTCAAATGACATGGCCAGGAGCACTGATGACTCCACCACAGAGAAGGAGTGGAGGAAGAACATCTGAACCAGGCAGGCATTGAAGCCTATGTGCCGATAATCAAACCAGAGCACAGCCAGGGTGGTTGGCAGTGTGGACAGAGTGAGGCCCACATCAGTGAGGGCCAGCATGGACAGGAAGTAGTACATGGGCTGGTGCAAGCTGGGAGTTCTCCTCACAGCCAAGAGAATCAGGCAGTTTCCAGTGAGGGCCACAGTGTACATGAAAGAGAAGGGGATGGAGATCCATCCATGAACAGCCTCCAGCCCTGGGATGCCAATCATCAGGAAGGCATGTGGCTGGAAGAAGGAGATGTTGACATAGGAGTGGGAAAGGAGCATCTTTGGAAAGCAGTTGAGGTCTCCAGAAGGACGTGACCTCTTCAATCTGGGAAGAAAAATAAGGATAAAATCATTGGAAAATATACCAGCTCTGATATTAGGTGACATTGGTTCCTACATATTAGAAAATATGAAATGTGAAGGGATTTAGAAATGTATTCATCTAAAGGCCAATTAGAGAATAACTATAATTTAAATCTGTTGACAAGTGTCATTTTATAGTGTAAAACACTGATTTCTTCATGTATTGAAGAAAGCAGAGCTTTCTTTAAGAATATGTGATGATCCTAAAAGGTCTCATCAGAAATGCTGTAGAAACATGGTCTCATGGAAATAAATTGCAAACATGTGGTGGAAGCCTGAAGGCTTGACAGCATGAGCTTGTTATCTTTATTTTCTTGAATTCACCTTCAAAATTCCCAGATAAACAAGTAAATAAATAAATAACCCTCTAAAGATAGGTCAATAACAAATGACATAAGGGGAAAAGCTACTGAAATACCTTTTAGCAAAGATTAAAAAAAAACACTAAAAATAAATCTGTGAGCTAAAATGGCTTTTAATATGAACCCTGGGTATACAGTTATGCTATTGCTAGCCAGTAATCAGCTCAATCTGAAGGTAAGAGTGGCCTTTTGTTTCCTTTGGGGGAGGTGAATTGCTTTTAGAATTGGGTTTTTTAAAACAGATTGCACATATTCTAGTAGAGTATTTTAAAAGAGAATATAATGAAATAAGTTTTTGACAGTGTCAGTTTTGTCATCCTCTATTTCTTCTTTCTCAGACACTATTTTGAACAAATATTAATCTGTGGTAGAGCTCACCACATTCAAAGATGAGTAGCAGAAAAATTCCAACATAGAATTTGTGCAGACATGTTATGTCAAATTAAAAGGGTTAAAACTTGTTATAGATATGTAAAAATACTCTTTGAGATAAGGAATTATTGGGATGTCTGGGTGGCTTAGTGATTGAGGGTCTGCCTTTGGCTCAGGGTGTGATCCGGGGGTCCTGGGATCAAGTCCCACATCAGGCTCTGGGCAGGGAGCCTGCTTCTCCCTCTGCCTATGTCTCTGCCTCTCTCTTTATGTCTGTCATGAATAAGTAAATAAAATCTTTAAAAAGAGAGAGAGATAAGGAATTATTAAGGAAGAAGAGGAAAATTCTGGGTAAAAATTTTGTAAATAAATAAATGAAAGAAATCATGAACCAAACTAAAATTTTTGGTATTAGGGTATAAAAATGACTTGATAATAAAAAGAAAACAAATATCAAAATGGTAAACCAAAGAAAATAACAAGAGAAAAATAATAAAAGCTAGTATAAAATAGAGAATACTTTTATTACAAAAGGACTACTGTTTAAAACACTCAGAGAATAGAACTGAGAATAATGAACTAAAATGAAGACAATGATAAAAGTAATTAGACTATAATAGAGCTGGATGACGGGCACTGAGGAGGGCTCTTGATGGGATGAGCCCTTGGTGTTATACTATATGTTGGCAAATTGAATTTAAATAAAAAGAATAGACATGTAAAACAGTGGAATTTTAAATATAATAGATATTCCCGAAGAAAAGTAAAATAAAAACAAAAACCAGAAAGATCTTAAAATATAAAGTTTTTTTTTCTGAAAAATGAAAGAAAACCTGTCTACATTTAAGTGCTTGTCATATACTAAGAAATAAATACTAATAAGCAAATTTAGAGTATTTAGGTATGATAATTATATTGCAAGGATAAGCAAACCTATACAAGTGTTCTGATAAAAGTAATAAATCTTAAAATGAAAAAAAGTCACTTATTCTAGAATCTTTTAAGACCACTAGACCACAAAAAATGGATCAGTGTGTATGGAGAGTTGCAGAAAACTATAGGGCACATCATTTGAGTCGTTATTTTAATGCATTTGGGAAGCAAAACTTTAAGGGTAGGAATAGAGGATATGTAAATTCAAACAAGTTAGTTAAAATGCTATAATCATAAATTTGAGAGTATCAATTTGGGAATATCAGAATAAACTCAAGAAATATTTCTCCTTTAAATAATACATATCTCTTAGCTTTATTTATAGAAAATACCTACAAACCAGAACAATTCAGTAGCAAGGAACACACCTAATGCTTAGATGTGGTCTCTAAATATTTTTTTCCCCAATTTCAGGTATCCTTTCATAAATGGCTGTTAAGTCTTCCACTGGAAATATACCAAATGACCTTAGATATCTTTTAATAATAGAAAACAGGGAACCAAAGACAACTGAGATTATTTTTAAAAGACAAGTCAACTCAGAGAGGCTTCCACTTTCCAAATATGGGTCAATGAAGCATCAGTGAGAATAATAACTGGTACAGATGGAAACACATTGAGAGAGAGAGAGAATGTGTGTGTGTGTGTGTGTGTGTGTGTGTGTGTGTGTGTGTGTAAAAATGAGGTCAGCAAGGCTAGGCATTCAGTATTCAGTATTCAGTATTCTGAAAACTGGCAAATAACCTACTTTTCTATTCAGTATTCAGTATTCAGTATTCAGTATTCTGAAAACTGGCAAATAACCTACTTTTCTTCTACATGAAGTTAAGAAAGGAACTGATGGAGGAAAGTTTCTTTTTACAGAAGTATTCCAACTAGTAAGAAGTAATAGAACTGAAGTGTTACCTTTTAACAAACCCAATGAAATAATGGCAAAAAAAAAAATATCAGGAGCTGATTGCATTACAAATGAGAGAAAACTAGATACTGTATTTTACCAAAATAACAAGCCTGATTCATATCTGACTACCAACTTCTAGAGAATATAGGAGATACCAGGTAAGCAGGTATGTTAAAAGACATAAAGAGATGTGATGAAAAAAAAATCCAAACTGCAACAAAAACAAAACCTTCCAGGACAAAATTCCAGTTTCTTCCACAAAAAAATTACAAGAAAATAAACAGGAAAGGGTTAAAACCTATAGATTAAGAGAGATTTGACTCATAGCAACTAAATCAATAGACAATAGAGAAACCTTGTTAGGATCTTGTTCTGAACAAATCAAACATACAAAGTGAGCAAACTAGCATTCAGAAATACTTCCATGGGATAACTGGGGAAATATAAATACTGGTTGAGTTCCTGATGATGATCTTTTATTTTGGTGTGATTATGAAACTATGGCTGTATTTTAAGATTTGAAAATATTTGTAAAATAAAGAAGGATCTTATGTTGACTTCAAAATAATTGAGAGAGTGGGGGCCACCTGTGGCTGGAATCGTATAGAGCCAAGCTGCCAAGAGTGGCTATGAGCGGATGATTTTGGTAGCTGGGTATGGGAATATAGAGATCAAGTTTACCCTTTCTCTAATTTGGAGAGAGGATTTGATTTTTCATAATAAAATATTAATACTTTTACTCTGGAAAAAGTAACAACATTTAATGGGAAGAGTTTTCCAATTAAAAATGGTGAATTGCATACAAGCCTTTATCTCTGCTTTCTCTAAAATCTCATTTAAATGATCTATAAAGAACTTATTAAACTCAACAGCAAAGAAACAAACAATCCAATCATGAAATGGGCAAAAGACATGAACAGAAATCTCACAGAGGAAGACATAGACATGGCCAACATGCACATGAGAAAATGCTCTGCATCACTTGCCATCAGGGAAATACAAATCAAAACCACAATGAGATACCACCTCACACCAGTGAGAATGGGGAAAATTAACAAGACAGGAAACCACAAATGTTGGAGAGGATGTGGAGAAAAGGGAACCCTCTTACACTGTTGGTGGGAATGCGAAATGGTGCAGCCACTCTGGAAAACTGTGTGGAGGTTCCTCAAAGAGTTAAAAATAGAACTGCTCTAAGACCCAGCCATTGCACTGCTAGGGATTTACCCCAAAGATACAGATGCAATGAAACGCCGGGACACCTGCACCCCGATTTTTCTAGCAGCAATGTCCACAATAGCCAGACTGTGGAAGGAGCCTCAGTGTCCATCGAAAGATGAATGGATAAAGAATATGTGGTTTATGTATACAATGGAATATTACTCAGCCATTAGAATCGACAAATACCCACCATTTGCTTCGACGTGGATGGAACTGGAGGGTATTATGCTGAGTGAAGTAAGTCAACTGGAGAAGGACAAACATTATATGGTCTCATTCATTTGGGGAATATAAATAATAGTGAAAGGGAATAGAGGGGAAGGGAGAAGAAATGGGTAGGAAATATCAGAAAGGGAGACAGAACATGGAAGACTCCTAACTCTGGGAAACGAACTAGGGGTGGTGGAAGGGGAGGAGGGCAGGGAGTGGGGGTGTCTGGGTGGCGGGCACTGAGGGGGGCACTTGACGGGATGAGCACTGCGTGTTGTTCTGTATGTTGGCAAATTGAACACCAATAAAAAATAAATTTATTATTAAAAAAATAAATGATAGTAAAAATAAAATAAATTATCTGAGTAATCATAGGAAGAGTGGAAAGAAACAGGCAGAAATAGAAAGTTAAGTTCTTAGAGAGAAGGTTATGCCACATATCCACTTCAAAAAACTAAGGAGTTAGAGTTGATAAAGGTAAGACTAAGCAATGGGGATTGAAAACAATGACTTTTTTAGGGAGCAGCTCTAGATTTCTTCTCCTGTCCCCTGCATTCTTGCAGAAGACAGATTACTTTCTGGAAAAATTGTCCCAGCAAGGCTCTGGATTCAGAGATGCTAGACAGAAATGAAAGATGGCCAGTACTGTAAACAAATGAATTGAGGAAAGGTAGACATCCCAGCTCTGTTTTGCCACTTGGTTCCCAGAGTCCTCGTAATCAAGATTACTCTGTACCACCATAGGGCCACTGTGGGAAGCCAGGCCAGTGTGACAAAGAATGCCTATGGAGAAATGCCAGTCTGGATAAGGAGAATGATAGCTGAGATGCTGAACCAGAGCTCAGATGACCTCAGAATGCCAGAGGAGAAGAGAACTTAGCACATTTTCTCATCCACTCTCTGGAGAGACTATGAGGGACATCTTTCCCTGAAATGTGGTCTGGGATTCCAGTTCATCTCTGAGCTTTAAACTCCCTGAACCTCAGGCAGGCAGCCCCCTTCAGGTCCTCTTCTCCAAGCAGGAGATGGGACTAGTACCTTGCATAGTCCATGACTGATTACTTCTCTATCTTCTGTGATATTTTCAGACCTTCCACCGATATCTCCATCGGAGGCTAAGGTGCTGGCAATCACCCATCTGGGGAAGCAGAGAAGGGGATGTGTTGGGGCTCCAAGAACTCACCCTGGCTATTGTTCCAGCCTGCTCTGCCACTCCACATCCTACAAGAGCCCAAGATGTCTTTGTGGCAGGGGGATTGAGTTTTATCCCATTACATGGGATGTCTTGGCAACAGTGCCTATCTCCAGGGGAGGCCAGGCTTGGCCCACAGTGGAGTCACTATGCTCGAGTCCCTGGGGAATAGAAAAGTCGAGGCTAGCCTGGAATCAAGGGAAGTGTTTGAAGAACTAAATAATAAAAGGGCAAGGGAGAAACACAATCATGGAATCTATAATATCCCACCACATTTAGATGGTTATATTCAGAGACTATCAGCTTCACTTGCCCATCTGCATTTGAGATCTTTCCAAGACAATATTCCTGAATCATCCTCTTCACCAGGCTCCAGGATCAGTCCTATGGAAGCTCTTAGTCTTTGCAGAGGGAAGAGATATGGAGCCTCGAAATCATGGCCTAATCCAGCCTGAGGAAGTTGGGGAAGGCTTCCTGGAGGAGAGGGAGTGGACTTCTGAAAGGCCTACAGACCCTGTTACAAACTCTTGGCACTCATTCTGAGACAGACACTAGGACTTTTGGCTTGCAGCTCCAGACTGGGGCTGACACATATTCTTCCCACACTTAGCCTGGAACTGACCTACTGAATTAATGTTCAAAAAGGAGGGAACTTGGACAATGGAAAGAACATACACCACAGAGCTAGGCAGGCCAGGATTTGAATTCTTGCTCTGTTTTCCTCACTACATATAAGCTCTCTCTCTATTCTTTCTCACTTTCTGGAAAGTTCTGCCACAAAATTACCTCAGCTCCTGCCTCAATCGGTTTGGATTGTGGTCATTCACCTGGAGCTGCTTTCTAGGGATACACTGACTTTTCTGTTTTGATTTTGTCTGTACTTGCCCATCTGAACTGGGCCCAGCCTGTCTACTTTTCTCCCCCTGAGATGATACATAAACTGGGGGGAAAATCACACACCTTTGAAATCTTCTTTTTTAAAAGATTTTATTTATTTATTCATGAGACACACACACACACAGAGAGAGAGAGAGAGAGAGGCAGAGACACAGGCAGAGGGAGAAGCAGGCTCCATGCAGGGAGCCTGATGTGGGACTCGATCCCTGGTCTCTAGGATCACGCCCTGGGCTGGAGGTGGACCTAAACTGTTAAGCCCCCTGGGCTGCCCCTGAAATCTTGTATCAAAAGAAATTCATGGCTATTAACCTGAGCAGAGATTTTTGCATCCCCCTGTAATTTCTTTCAGTTTTTAAATTATCACCATTCTTTTCAAGCTTTTCACTCAACCTGCTGATCTTCTCCTAGCAGCTAATTTGACATTCCTCCTGACTTCCCATGGGAAATGGAGGCTGTCATGTGTGCTTTCTCTAAGGTTCTTGCCCATCCCATCTACTCTCTTACCCGCTTCCACTCCAACATCCACATCCTGCCAGAGAGACCATTTGATGACATTTCACGTCAGCGCCCTCTCCATCCTCTAACAACTTCATTTTGGGGGAACCCATCACTTACAGCCAAAAGAAAAAAATTCCAAATGCCATAGCATGTAACCTAAGACGCTTTAAGATATTTTTCATTACTTATTTATTAAGGTTTTTAAGTTTTTATGTTAATTCCAGTTAGTTAACATACAGTGTTATATTAGTTTCAAGTGTACAATATAGTGATTCATCACTTCCATATAACACCTGGTGCTCATCACATCAAGTGCACTGTTTAATCCTGATCACCTGTTTCACCCATCCACCCCACCTCCCCTTTGGTGACCATCAATTTGTTCTCTATAATTAAGAATCTGTTTCTTGATTTCTCTCTCTCTCTGTCCATTGTTTCTTTGTTTTGTTTATTAAATTCCACACAGGAGTGAAATCATTTGGTATTTACCTTTCTCTGACTTATTTTGCTTAGCATTATACTCTCTACATCCTTCTGTGTTGCTGCAAATGGCAAGATTTCATTCTTTTTTTTAAATAATAAATTTATTTTTTATTGGTGTTCAATTTGCCAACATACAGAACAACACCCAGTGCTCATCCCGTCAAGTGCCCCCTCAGTGCCCGCCACCCAGTCACTCCCACCCCCCATCCTCCTCCCCTTCCACCACCCCTAGTTTGTTTCCCAGAGTTAGGAGTCTTCCATGTTCTGTCTCCCTTTCTGATATTTCCCACTTATTTTTTCTCCTTTCCCCTTTATTCCCTTTCACTATTTATTATATTCCCCAAATGAATAAGACCATATAATGCTTGTCCTTCGATTGACTTATTTCACTCGGCATAATACCCTTCAGTTCCATCCATGTTGAAGCAAATGGTGGGTATTTGTCATTTCTAATGGCTGAGGAATATTCCATTGTATACATAGACCACATCTTCTTTATCCATTCAGCTTTCGATGGACACCGAGGCTCCTTCCACAGTTTGGCTATTGTGGACGTTGCTGCTATGAACATTGGGTGCAGGTGTCCTGGTGTTTCACTGCATCTGTATCTTTGGGGTAAATCCCCAGAAGTGCAATTGCTGGGTCGTAGGGCAGGTCTATTTTTAACTCTTTGAGGCACCTCCACACAGTTTTCCAGAGTGGCTGCACCAGTTCACATTCCCACCAACAGTGCAAGAGGGTTCCCCTTTCTCCACGTCCTCTCCAACATTTGTGGTTTCCTGCCTTGTTAATTTTCCCCATTCTCACTGGTGTGAGGTGGTATCTCATTGTGCTTTTGATTCGTATTTCCCTGATGGCAAGGGATGCAGAGCATTTTCTCATGTGCATGTTGGCCAAGTCTATGTCTTCCTCTGTGAGATTTCTGTTCATGTCTTTTGCCCATTTCGTGATTGGATTGTTTCTTTGCGGTTGAGTTTAATAAGTTCTTTATAGATCTTGGATACAAGCCCTTTATCTGATAGGTCGTTTGCAAATATCTTCTCCCATTCTGTAGGTTTGTCTTTTACTTTTGTTGACTGTTTCTTTTGCTGTGCTAAAGCTTCTTATCTTGATGAAGTCCCAATAGTTCATTTTTGCTTTCGTTTCTCTTGCCTTCATGGATGTATCTTGCAAGAAGTTACTGTGGCCAAGTTCAAAAAGGGTGTTGCCTGTGTTCTCCTCTAGGATTTTGATGGAATCTTGTCTCACATTTAGATCTTTCATCCATTTTGAGTTTATCTTTGTGTGTGGTGTAAGAGAATGGTCTAGTTTCATTCTTCTGCATGTGGATGTCCAATTTTCCCAGCACCATTTATTGAAGAGACCATCTTTTTTCCAGTGGATAGTCTTTCCTGCTTTGTGAATATTAGCTGACCATAAAGTTGAGGGTCCACTTCTGGCTTCTCTATTCTGTTCCATTGACCTATGTGTCTGTTTTTGTGCCAGTACCACACTGTCTTGATGACCACAGCTTTGTAGTACAACCTGAAATCTGGCATTGTGATGCCCCCAGCTATGGTTTTCTTTTTTAAAATTCCCCTGGCTATTTGGGGTCTTTTCTGATTCCACACAAATCTTAAAATAATTTGTTCTAAATCTCTGAAGAAAGTCCATGGTATTTTGATAGGGATTGCATTAAACGTGTAAATTGCCCTGGGTATCAATGACATTTTCACAATATTAATTCTGCTAATCCATGAGCATGGAAATTTTTCCATCTCTTTGTGTCTTCCTCAATTTCTTTCAGAAGTGTTCTATAGTTTTTAGGGTATAGATCCTTCTTTACAGATGAGTAATATTTCAATATATATATGTATATATATACATATATATATACATATATATACACATATATATGTATATATATAGCCACCACATTGTCTTTATCCATTCATCAGTCAGTGGACACTTGGGCTACTTCCTTATCTTGGCTATTGTAAATAATGCTGGCATAAACATCTGGATGCATATCCCTTTGAATTAGTGTTTTTTGTTTTCTTTGGGTGAACACCCAGTAGTATGATTATTGCTGGATAATAGAGTAGTTCTATTTTTAACTTTTTGAGGAACCTCCATATTGTTTTCCACAGTGGCTGCACCAGTTTTCATTCTCACCAGTGGGGCAAGAGGGTTCCTTTTTCTCTACATCCTTGCAATCACCTGTTGTTTCTTGTATTTTTTTTTATTTTAGCCATTCTCACAGGTGTGAGGTGATATTGCAGTTTTGATTTGCACTTCCCTGATGATAAGTGGTGATGAGCATCTTTTCATGTGTCTGTTGACCATCTGGATGTCTTCTTTGGGAGACATCTTTTGGATGTCTGTTCATGTCTTCTGCTTATTTTTTTAATTGGATCTTTTTTTGGGTGTTGGGTTTTGTAAGTTCTTTATAAATTTTGGATACTAACCCTTTATCAGATACGTCATTTGCAAATTCTTCCATTCTGTAGGTTGCCTTTTAGTTTTGTTGATTGTTTCCCTCCCTGTGTAAAAGATTTTTATGAAGTCTCAATAGTTAGTTTTTCTTCTGTTTACCTTGCTTCAAGAGACCTATCTAGAAAAATGTTGCTATGTGTGGAGGTTCCTCAAAAAGTTAATAATAGATCTGCCCTACGACCCAGCAATTGCACTGCTGGGGATTTACCCCAAAGATACAGATGCAATGAAATGCCGGGACAACTGCACCCCGATGTTTCTAGCAGCAATGTCCACAATAGCCAAACTGTGGAAGGAGCCCTGGTGTCCATTGAAAGATGAATGGATAAAGAAGACGTGGTTTATGTATACAATGGAATATTACTCAGCCATTAGAAATGACAAATACCCACCATTTTCTTCGACGTGGATGGAATGGGGGGTATTATGCTGAGTGAAATAAGTTAATCGGAGAAGGATAAACATTATATGGTCTCATTCATTTGGGGAATATAAATAATAGTGAAAGGAAATAGAGAGGAAGGGAGAAGAAATGGGTAGGAAATATCAGAAAGGGAGACAGAACATGGAAGACTCCTAACTCTGGGAAACGAACTAGGGGTGGTGGAAGGGGAGGAGGGCAGGGGGTGGGGGTGTCTGGGTGGCGGGCACTGAGAGGGGCACTTGATGGGATGAGCACTGGGTGTTATTCTGTATGTTGGCAAATTGAACACCAATAAAAAATAAATTTATTATTTAAAAAAAGAAAAATGTTGCTATGGCCAATGTCAGAGAAATTACTGCCTGTGCTCTCTCTTCTAGGATTTTTATGTTTTCACGTCTCATATTTAGGTCTTTAATCCATTTTGAATTCATTTTTGTGTATCATGTAAGAAAGTGGTCCAGTTTCATTCTCTTGCATATTGCTATCCAGTTTTCCCAACACCATTTGTTGTAGAGACTTTTTCCCATTGGATATTCTTTCCTGATTTGTTGAGGATTAATTGGCCATATAGTGGGTTTATTTCTGGGTTTTCTATTCTATCCCATTGATCTATGTGTCTGTTTTTGCACTATACCATGCCGTTTTGATTACTACAACTTTATAATGTAATTTGAGGTCTGGAATTTTGATGCTTCCACCTTTGATTTTCTTTTTCAAGATTGCTTTGTCTATATGGGGTCTTCTGTGGTTCCATGCAAATTTTGGAATTGTTTTTTCTAGTTCTGTGAAAAATTCTGGTGGTATTTTGATAATAATTGCAGTAAATGTAAATGTGTAGATTGTTTTAGGTAGTATAGACACTTTAATAATATTCATTCTTCTAATCCATGAGCATGGAATGCCTTTCCATGTCTTTGTGTCATCTTCAATTTCTTTCATCAATGTTTTATAGTTTTCAGAGAACAGGTCTTTCACCTCTTTGGTGAGGTTTATTCCTAGGTATCTTATTATTTTGCTTGCCATTGTAAATGGGATTGTTTTCTTAATTTTTCTTTTTTGCTGCTTCATTATTGGTGTATAGAAATGCAACAGATTTCTATATTGATTTTGTATCCTGCAACTTTACTAAATTAGTTTCAGTTCTAGCAGTTGTTTTGGTGGAATCTTTTGGGACTTTCTATATAGAATATGATGTCATCTGCAACTAGTAAAAGTTTTACTTCTTCCTTATTGATTAGGATGCCTTTTATTTCTTTTTGTTGTTTGATTGCTGTGGCTAGGACTTCTAGTACTATGTTGAATGGAAGTAGTGAAAATGGACACCCTTGCCTTATTCCTGACCTTAGGGGGAAAGCTCTTAGTTTTTCTCTATTGAGGATGATGTTAGCTGTGGGTTTTTCACATATAGCCTTTATTAAGTTGAAGTATGTTTTCTCTAAACCTATTTTATTGAGAGTTTTTATCATGAATGGATGTTGTACTTTGTCAAATGCTTTTTCTGCATCTGTCAAAATGATTATATCATTTTGGTTCTTATCCTTTCTCTTATTGATGTGGTGTATCATGTTGGTGGATTTATGAATATTGAACTACCGTGTAACAGAAATAAATCCTTCTTGATTGTGGTGAGTGATTTTTTAAAATGTGTTGTTGAATTTGGTTTGCCATTACTTTGTTGAAGATTTTTGCATCTTTGTTCATTGGGGATATCGGCCTATAGTTCTCTTTTTTAGTGGAGTCTTTATCTGTTTGGGTTTTTTTTTGTTGTTGTTTTTGGGTTTTTTTTTTTTTTTTTTTGGTATCAGGGTAATACTGACTTCATAAGATGAATTTGGAAGTTTTCCTATAATTTCTATTTTTGGAAAAGTTTGAGAAGAATAGACATCAACTCTTCTTTAAATGTTTGGTGGAGGGGATCCCTGGGTGGCTCAGCTGTTTAGCACCTACCTTTGGCCCAGGGCCTGATCCTGGAGTCCTGGGATCGAGTCCTGCATTGGGCTCCCTGCATGGAGCCTGCTCCTCCCTCTGCCTGTGTCTCTGCCATTCTCTCTCTCTCTCTGTCTCTTTCATAAATAAATAAAATATTAAAAAAAGTAAATGGTGGAATTCATCTGTGAAGCCATTTGGTCTTGGACTTTTTTTTTTTTTTTGATTACTGATGCAGTTTCTTTACTGGTTGTTTATTTGTTTGAATTTTCTATTTCTTCTTGTTTCAGTTTTAGTAGTTTGTGTTTCTAGGAATTTATTATAGGTTGTGCAATTTGTTGACTTACAGCTTTTCATAATCTCTTATAATTGTATTTTTGTGGTGTTGGTTGTTATTTCTCTTCTCTCATTTGTGATTTTATTTATTTGAGTCCTTTATATTTTTTTCTTGATAAGTCTAGCTAGAGATTTACAATTTTACTCATTTTTTTCAAAGAACCAGCTCCTGGTTTCATTGATCTATTTTATTGTTTTGTTTTGATTTTTAGTTTGTATATCATTTATTTCTCCTGTAATCTTTATTATTTACTTCTGCTGAGTTTAGGTTTTGTTTGATTTTCTTTTTGTAGCTCCTTTAGGTATAAGGTTATGTTGTTTGAAATTTTTCCTTGCTTCTTGAGGTAGGCCTATATTGCTATAAAGTTCTCTCTTAATATCACATTTCCTGCATCCCAAAGATTTTGGACCATTATGTTTTCATTTTCATTTGTTTACCATGTACTTTTTAATTTCTTTTATTTCCTGGTTGACTCATTCATTGTTTAGTAGCATTTTATTTAACCTGCATATATTTTTGCTCTTTCCAGATTTTTCTTGTGGTTGACTTCTAGTTTCATAGCACTGTGGTCAGAAAAGGTACATGGTATGATTGGGATTATCTTAAATTTGTCAAGGCTTGTTTTGTGGGCTAATATGTGATCTCTTCTGGAGAATGTTCTGTATGTACTTGAAAAGAATGTATATTCTGCTGTTTTAGGATGGAGCATTCTGAATGCATCTGTCAAATCCAGTTCTAGCAATGTGTCATTTAAAACCATTTTTCCTCATTGATTTTTGTTGTCCATTGATGTAAATGGAGTGTTAAAGTCCCCTACAATTATTGTATTATTACTGATTTGTTCTTTTATCTTTATTATGAACTGTTTTATGTATCTGGGTACTCCCCTGTTGGGTACATAAATATTTACAATTGTTATATCTTCTTTTTTAAAAATATTTTTTAAAGATTTTATTTTTTATGTACTTATTCATGAGAGACAGAGAGAGAGAGAAAGAGAGAGAGAGAGAGAGAGAGAGAGGCAGAGGGAGAAGCAAGCTCCATGCAGGGAGCCCGATGCGGGACTTGATCCCGGGACTCCAGGATCAGGCCCTGGGCTGAAGGCGGTGCTAAACTGCTAGAGTGACCCGGGCTGCCAAAATTGTTCTATCTTCTTGATAGATCTGCTATCTTCAAGAAGAGGTCCTGTAGTCCCCTGCAGTTTAGTGCTCCTTATTCCCCAGAGTCTGGTACTTCTGGGAGTGTCTCCAATGTGTGCTGCATGTGCTCTGCTGTTGTGTCCTGACCCCTTTATCCTTCAGGCCAGTCATTTGCAGAGGCTCTCTTTGCCTGTTGTGGCCAGTGTTGGGTCCCTGGCCTGAATGTGGTGCATTTTAACTTAAGTGTATTCTTTTTAAGTTTTTATTTATTCTTGAGAGAGAGAGAGAGAGAGAGAGAGAGAGAGAGAGTCTCAGAGACACAGGCAGAGGGAGAAGCAGGCTCCACACTGGGAGCCCGATGTGGGACTCCATCCCAGGACTCCAGGACCATGCCCCGGGGCCAAAGGCAGGTGCTAAACCGCTGAACCACCTGGGCTGCCCAACTTAGGTGTATTTTTGTCTATGTATGAAATGAGGCCTGTTGCCACAGCTATAGAAACCATGGCTCTGCAAAACTCCCTTACTGGAAGACATGATATGAGCAGGGATTTGGGCAGGACTTCTGGGGGAAGTGACCCACCACTCTGGGACTGAGGCAAGTATGACAGGGAGGGGCACTTCTGCTGGACTGCAGGTGGGGCTTGGTCTAAGCAAGTATTCTGTCAGCATGGCATTGGTTCCCACTGGTGGCCCTATACTTATGCTGAGGGGTAGGGGAGGGAAATGGTGCTGACCAGTTCCTTTTTTTCCTGCTGGGGTCTCCCCAAGATTGCTGTCTCTCTGGGCTATGATCTGAGAAGAGCAAATAACCTCCCCACTGTGCGCCCCAGGTGCTTTTCAGATCCCTGTTTCCATGCTGTCTGTCTGTGGGCTGTTTGCCTGCTTCATCTATAAGAGCACCCCCAGTGCCCTCCAGGCTCCTCCTAAGCCAAACATACTCACCATTAAAACTCCTGGTTTTAAACCATTCTGGTTGTGAGAACTCCTTAAATTTGGCCCCTCTGTTAATCTCTAAGCCAACCGCTACGAGAATTCATTTTCCCCCTGTGTGCACCTCTTGTGCTAGTCTGTCTCTTGCCCTTCTCTGTGACTGCAGCTCCCTTCCCCCTGCATTAGCCATGAGGGAGCTTGTTCCACCAGTCTTCAGGTTGATTCCTGCGGTATTTAGGATGAGTTAATAGTTATCTAGTTGTTGGTGGGATGAGGTGCATCTAGGGTCCTACTTCGACACCTTATAAATTCTTTTTTTAATAAATATTTTGTTTATTTATTCATGAGATGCAGAGCCATAGATCAACAGAGAAGCAGGCTCCCCATAGGGAGCCCGATGAGAGACTTGATTCTAGGGCCCCGGGATCAGCATCTGAGCCAAAGGCAAACACTCATCCACTGAGCCATCCAGGTGCCCCTTATGGACTCTTCAAGATTTTTTTTTTTTTAAATTTTTATTTATTTATGATAGTCACAGAGAGAGAGAGAGAGGCAGAGACACAGGCAGAGGGAGAAGCAGGCTCCATGCACCGGGAGCCCGACGTGGGATTCGATCCTGGGTCTCCAGGATCGCGCCCTGGGCCAAAGGCAGGCGCCAAACCGCTGCGCCACCCAGGGATCCCTCTTCAAGATTTTTTAAAGTTTTTATTTTGAGATGTTTGTAGATTTGCATGCACTTACAAGATTTAATACAGAGATCTCATGTACCCTTCACTCAATTCCTCCTTGCAAAACAGTAGTACAGTATCAAAATAAAGATATAAACATTACTACAGTGAAGATACAGAACACTTCCAGAACCACAAGATTCCCTCTTGTCCTTTTATAGTTTCATCAACTTTTCTCCCTCTCATCCTCCTTTTAGTCTTTGACAATCACTAATGTATTTTATATCTCTATAATTTTGTCAATTCAAAAACATCATGTAAATGAAATCATATAATATGTAATCTTTTGGGATTGTTTGTTTTTTTTCCTCACTGCATCATTCTCTGGAGATTTATCCAACTTATTCTGTGTGTGAAGAGTTCATTCCTTTTATGTGCTATAGGCATAGCTATACCACAGTTTGTTTAAGCATTCTCCTGTTGAAGAACACCTGTGTTTCCGGTTTGGGGCTATTATGAATAAAGCTGCTAGAAACATTTGTGTGCAAGCTTTTGTGAACATAACTCTTCATTTATCTGGAGTAAATGCCCAGGAGTACAAATGCTCAGCCATATGTTAGTTGTATGTTTAGTATTTTTAGAAACTGCCAAAATGTTTTCTAGAGTGGCTAGCTATATCATTTTACATTTCAACCAGCAGTGTATAAGTGATCCACTTTCTCCATATCCTTGCCACCATTTGATGTTTTCACTTAAAAAAAAGCCATTCTGGGGGTGCCTGGGTGGCTCAGTCAGTTGAGCCTTCAGTTCAAGTCATGATCCTGGGGTCCTGGGATCAAGCCCTGCATAGGGCTGTCTACCCAGTGGGGAGTCGCTTCTCCCCCTCTCTCTCCCTCTATGCTTCTCTCACTGTTGCTCTCAAGTAAATAAATAAAATCTTTAAAAAATTACATTAAAATTTTTCAAAAGCCATTCTGATAGATATATAGTGATATTTACTGTAGTTTTAATTTTTATTTCCTTCCAGCTAATAACTTTTAACATTTTATATATTTGTTTGCATCTGTTTCTTTTTCTATGAAATGTCTTGTCAAGTCTTTTACTATTTCTAATTAGATATTTTTCTAGTTGAGTTTTCAGAGTTCTTTATTCTAGATACTAGGCCTTGGATAGATATGTAATTTGCAAATATATTCTCCCACTCTGTAGGTTTTTTTTTTTTTTTGTCCTTTCAACTGAATCTTTGACACAGAAGCAGTTTTTAATTTTAATAAGTTTAATTTATCAAATTTTCCTTGAGGGAATCATGCTTTTGGTGACAAGACTAAGAACACTTTGCTCTAGATCCTGAAGACTTTCTCCTTAGTTTTAAAAAAAGTCTTAGATTTATGCTTACATTGATTTTTTTTTACATTCAAGTTGGTGGTCAATTTTTAGTTTACATATGTATTGAGGTACATTTAAGAAATAAATTTGTAATATATTTGAAGGCTATAATGTGATGATTTGGTATCTATATACACTGTGAAAGGATTCCCACCATTGAGTTAATTAACACATCCATCATCTCACATATTTATCCTTCCTTCCTTCCTTCCTTCCTTCCTTCCTTCCTTCCTTCCTTCCTTCCTTCCTTCCTTCCTTCCTTCTGTCCTTCCACCCTTCCTTCCTTTCTTCCTTTCCTTCTTTCTGCTAAGAACACTTAAGTTCTACCCTCTCAGAAAATTTTAATATTATCAACTATAGTGTTCATGTTATACTTAGATCTTCACAATTCATTTTTCTTATAATTGAAATTTTATATTCTTTTACCAACTTTCCTGTTTCCCCATCCACAACCTCTGGCAACAACCGTTCTACTTTCTGTTTCTATAAGTTTCACTTGTTTTCTTCTTGATTACACATATAAGTGGTACTATGCTGTATTTGTCTTTTTCTGTCTTGCATATTTTGTGTAACATCATGCCCTTTAGATTCCTCTATCTTGTTGCAAATGGCAGGACTTCCTTCTTTTTTAAGGCTGAATATTCCATGCCTTTTCTTGTTTCCATGCCTTGGCTATAGTGAATAATACTGTAATGAATATAGGAATAAAGATATTTCCTTGAGATAATGATTTCAGTTCCTTTGGATATATATCCAGACAGAAGTGGAATTGCTGAATCATATATGGTAGTTCTATTTTTAATTTATTAAGTAAACTCTGTGCTGTTTTTCATAGAGACTGTACCAATTTACATTCCCACCAAAAGGTGTACAAGTGTTTCCTTTTCTTCACATCCTTGTCAATGCTTGATATCTCTTGTATTTTGGATAATATCTGACACCCACTGTAATATCTTCTATTGTTTATTTTGTATTCCTTTCACCTCTTACAGGGCCTGGAACATTGTAAATGATTCTTGAACATTTAACATTGAATGATATAAAAAAATGAACATTGAGGATGAATTTTATCATGGGCTGGGAGTACTGGTCATGATCATCATCGGAAAGAATCTCAGAAATGTGATGCTGGTAATCTCTGCTGGTAAATATGTATTGACAGTAAATCTTTTCTTCTAATGACAAAAAAAGCTTGGGGAAATCTCTGTCCCAGAAACATATTTATGTTCTATCTTTATTTCTTGTCAGTTTATCTGGAGTAAATGATTTGCTGCTCAGAGATGAGGGCTAAATGAAATTACTGGAGGTGGGAGCTGTCCTGCTTATTGGGCAACCTCCGACTCTGGCTCTCAAGGGGAATTGGCTACCTAAACTAGTGCCTTCCATTGACCAGGCCAACATAAACATGACTGGGAACAGGGCAGTGTTTTTATGATCCTCAGTCCCTGGAGACCCTTGTTCACTGGGAAAGATACTCTCACTTCGTGACTACTTGTCTGAGACCCAGAGGCCTCTCACAGCAGGGACTGCCTGGGACTACCTCTGTGAGTTGACTCACCTCACCAAGTACCCAGAGGGCCTCCTCCTTGAAGCTCTTCCAGATCAATGGGAACCACAAGGCAAACACTCTCCCAGAACTGTGTCCTATGTGAACAAGGAATGGCCATAACACCCCCTTTTTAGTTTGTCACCTACTAGAATGAAATCACATTTTACTGAGATAGCTTTGAAAACTATGGCCTTCTGTTGTTTTTCCTCCTTTTGTGCAGAAGATCAGTCATTTCCATCCCATGTGAATTCCAGTTGAATCCTACTTCCCCCATTTACCACACTTAGTCCTAATGTAGGTGAGAGAGAAAGACAGACCCAGTTCTTAGACTCCAGGCTTCCAAGTTGATGTGACTAGATGAATATTTAAGACAAATCTGTAGCTTATTTGCCATGGTCAGAAACTCACATCTCTATCCCCTCAATATCACTATGAGGCAGGGATTATCGCCTGCTATCCCCTCCATGGTAATAATGAGTATTTATTGAGTTTGTACCATGTACTAAAAATTCTGTGCTAAGCATTATGTGTGGATTATTGTATATAATTCTCACAAAACCCTGAGGGGCAAACAATGTTATCATCCATCCCTAATAAACAGATGAGGTAAACAAGCCTCACAGAGGGTGAATTGATTGTTTGCTATTTCTGTTGGATTGAGCTTCCTTTTAGAGAGTTTGTGAACATTTTTTTGGGGGGAAAATCCCCATTTTTGAGAGTAGTTTTGAGTTTTAGAAGATCCTTAATTGCAGAATCAGGGGTAGGAGAGCAAGTTGATAAATACTGTGTTTGGGCAGATGGCCAATGTGGCCTCAGGGAAGGGGCTTGGCTTTCATGTGTGGCAGAAGGCAGTTTCCAGGAGTTCCTGTGGGGTTCCAGCCTTGAAAACCTTTAGGATTGTTCGAGGCTTCTCAATGTTCAGAGCACATAATATTCAGAATGGAATGGAATTTGGAGATTATCTAATTTAATCGCCACATTTTGTAGAGTTAATTCAGAGAGATTATGTTTATTAGACAGGTCACCCACCTAGAGGCAGAATAGGAACTATAGCTCAGAGCTCATAAATCCCATCCTAGGGCTCTTTCCTTCCCTTAATACAGATTAAATTTGGGTACTTTTATAAAAGGGTATTTACTTTTATCGAATATATCCAAAATATAACCATTTCAAGATTTTTAAAAAGATTTTATTTATTTATTCAAGAGAGACACACAGAGAGAGGCAGAGACACAGAGGGAGAAGCAGGCTCCTCCCTGGGAGCCTGATGTGGGACTCAATCCCCGGACCTGGGATCATGCCCTGAGCCGAAGGCAAATGCTTAACCACTGAGCCACCTAGGCATTCCCAACATATTTTTTTTAAGTTTGTTTATTTATTTATTTAGAGTATGAGCTAGGGGAGGAACAGAGGGGGAGGGAGGAGGAGGGAGAAAGAATCTTAAGCAGACTCTGCGCTGAGTGCTGCAGGCGACACAGGGCTTGATCTCGCAGCCCTGATATCATGACCTGAGCTGAAATCAGGAGTCAGATGATGCTTAATTGACTGAGCTACCCAGCTGGTCCTCAACATGTTCTTGATAAAAGAATTGATAATGATAATAATAATTTTACCTTTTTACTTTGGTGATTATTTATTGTGGTAAAATAAACATAACATGAAATTTACCATTTTTTTACCATTTTAATTGTACAATTTAGTGATATTAAATTAGTCCCACATTGTTGTGCAACCCTCACCACTATTTCTAGAACTTTCTCATCAGTCCAAATTGAAACTATATACTCATTAAATAACACTTCATCCTACCCCGGCCCCAGCCCCTGGTAACCTCTATTGTACTTTTTATCTCTCTGAATTTGCCTGCCCTACATATTTCAAATAAGTGGAATCACATACAATTTGCCCTTTTGTATGTAGCTTGCTTCACTTAGCATAATATCTCAGAGTTTATCTATATTGTCAAATGTATCTAAATTTTATTACTTTTTATGTCAGAATAATATTCTGTTGTATGTATATACCACCTTTTGTTTATGTTTATCTGTTGATGAACACTTGGGTCATTTCCACTTTTTGGCATTGTGAATATAGTGTTGCTATGGATATTGACAAACAGTTCTCTGGACTCCTTTTCTTTTAAGATTTTATTCATTTATTTGAGAGAGATAAAGAGAGGGAGAGAAAGAGAAGAGAGCAGAAGGGGAGGGAGAGGGATGAGCAGACATGGGCTGGATCCCAGGACCCTAAGATTATGACTTGAGCTGAAACCAAGAGTGGGTTGTTTAACCAACTGAGCTACCCAGGTGCCCCTGAACTACTTTTAAAAAATGAAAATCTTATTTCACTTAGCATAAATCAATCAGAGAAACACAAATACCATGATTTCACTCATATGTGGAATTTACAAAACAAAACAAATGAACAAAGGGAAAAAAGAGGGAGGGTCAAGCCAAGAAACAAACTCTTAACTATAGAGAACAAACTGATGGTTACAAGAGGAAAGGTGGGTGGGGGATGGGTGAAACAGATATTAGGGATTAAGGAGTGCACTTGTGATGATGAGCACTGGGTGGTATATGGAATTGTTGAATCACAACATTGTACACTTGAAACCAATATTACACTGTATGTTAACTAGAGTTATTATACTGAGTGAAATAAGTCAATCGGAGAAGGACAAACATTATATGGTCTTATTCATTTGGGGAATAAAAAAATAGTGAAAGGGAATAAAGGGGAAAGGAGAAAAAATGAGTGGGAAATATCAGAAAGGGAGACAGAACATGAAAGACTACTAACTCTGGGAAACAAACTAGGGGTGGTGGAAGGGGAGTTGGGCAGGGGGTGGGGGTGACTGGGTGACGGGCACTGAGGGGGGCACTTGATGGGATGAGCACTGGGTGTTATTCTATATGTTGGCAAATTGAACACCAATAAAAAAATAAATTTATTAAATAAATAAATCAGTAAATAAATAAATAACTTAAAAATGAGGTTTAAAAGAAAAAAATGAAAATCTTAGGGCACAGGGAAAGGTGGGGGAAATGGCAATAGAATATGAACAAGTTGGGCTACAGTGGGATACTGTAAGATTTGAAAGGAAAAGATACATGCTTTGTTAAATTGTTGATCTGGCTATGCTTTTAGACATGGAGGTAGGCAGGAGCATGTGATTTAAGGTTAAGTAATGCACAGAAGATAGAAGAAGATGGAGGTTGTGGGAAGAGATATATTGAGGTTCAGTTTCATAAAATGAGACTCTAGACCTCATTATTTGGGTAGTCCTAATACCCGGATCTCTATTTTTGCAGAATATAGGCATCTCTTTGTTTCTTTAAGGAAATCACCTATTGCCTACATTCTATCTCTTTCTCTCAGCCTTAGTTTATGTGTGTTGATTTGCTCCAACTTTGGAAGCCACTTTACTACCTCTGAGCAGGGAATCACAATTGAATGTTCACAGATACATATCCTAGGAGGACACTTCTCCAGGGGAAAGGTTAAGTGTCTGAGGTTTACTTTCCTAAGAAGAGCCCACAGGTTGGAGAGTCTTCCCCATGGTTTATCTACTCAAGTCCTCCACCAATATTTGTTCAGTGAAACTACTAAAGGAACACAATGACTTTAGCTTCTCATGAGATCTGATTTCAACTGTACAATGGAGATAGCTCACCTTGACATATTAAGCATCTTTGCAAAGCTATAAACAATAGCTGGGGTGGAAAAGTAGCTACAGGACCTTCTGTATTTTAAAATCTGAGTTTATAGGATTTTATAAATATAAAAGCAGTAGGCATAACACTTAGCAAAATTTAAAATAAAAATTTATTATATCTTATACCTAAGTTAAAACCCAGACATTCAAAATGTTTGACAGGTACAGAATATACTTAAAAAAAGAAGATATGATTGAGAAGATGTAAGAGATAAATAGGCAAAAATATTCTTTCTTAATCTGGAAAGAAGCAGGCTGTAGAACATGAAAGGTGACTATAAAACATAAAGAGTAATCAGGGTTTGTTGCCCATGAGGGCAGGGTTATCTCTCAACACAAATACAGTCATTCATCTTTCAAGGCACACTTTAGAGAGAAAACAGAGAATTTGCACAGGCTGAGGAAATAAATGGCAGATGTTAAACAGGAAGCAATATAACGTGGAAATTCAGTAACTGTATTTGATTATCAAGTTCAATTTCAAATCTTGGCACCGCACCCACAAATTGTATGGATTAGTTACCTTGTTAATGAAAGCTTCATTTCTCTCACTTGTAATGGAGGACAAAAGTGGTACCTACTCCAAAAAATTGTTGTGAAGATCAGATAAAACCTCTAAAGCACATAACATAGTGCCTAGAACATGGTAAGCACTCAACACATGTTCCATGGCATTATGTGCAAGGACGTAGATAAATTCCCAGATAATGAATAATAAACCAACAGTGAGGTCTGTGACAAGCTTCATTTTATGTAAATTATCTATTTCATTTCTTCATTTTGAAGGTCACACATCAGCTAAACAAGATCATAATAAATAAATTTAGAAAGTAAAAACAAAAATGAGTCACTACTAACTTGAGCACATTTCCCTCAAGGCATAGGTGCTTTTCAAGTTAGTTCCAATCATGTGTCCTTATTGTTTTATTTTTAACATTATATGCATGTTTCATTTTATAGCAGATTCTTTAAAGGTCACATAATATTCCTTTTATATAGATTATTCCACATAACATTCCATTACATAAGTGAACCATACTTGAGTTTACTATTCCTTACTTTTGTATATTATATCTTAGGATTTTTAATATATGATTTCTCTAAATGATTATGTAACAACATATTTTATGAAAAACCTGCTTTCGGCACTTAGGGATATTTTGTTAGGATAAATTTCCAAAAGTGAGAATATAGCATTAAAGCATGTAACTTTCAAAAAGTTCTTGCTACACATTGCCAATTACACCATTAGCTGTGGTGGTCAAGAATTTATATTTCAACGTTATGAATTTTCATTAATAAAAACTGCTAATAGACAAAAATGCTGCCTAATTATTATTTTAATAAATGGTTTCTCAGATTACTAGTCAGGTAGAATAATTTTTCCCTTGTTAAAAAGTCAGTTGTATTTTTGTCACTCTTCTTTATGTTCTTTTTACTACATACCGGGGCATTGATGGATTTTCTAATTTAACCTTTTTGTACAATAATAATATCAATAACATTTTGACCTATGGAAATCATGATCGCTTCCAAACTTTCACCCCAAGCAGAGGTAGACTTTGGAGGCCACAGCAGAGAAAATCATTGATATGATAGGCAACTAGAATTAAGCTAGCATTAGGAAACCATTATGTGAAGGCATTAAAGATAAGGTAAAGTAGAATGGTAAGGATCATCTGCTCCCCACAGCCTGAGGGTCCTTGTCACAGCTGATCTTGAACATAGCTAGCACCCGAGTTCTGATCTGTTTGGTCTTGGCACCGTAGATGATGGGATTGATCACAGGAGGCAGAAGTAGATAGACATCACCCATGAGAACATGCACAATGGGATCAAGGCTGTTTCCAAAACGGTGTACCACTGAGAGGCCAATGAGAGGAACATAGAAGGCTAATACCACACCGATGTGTGACACACAGGTTCCAAAAGCCTTGGCCCGCTCTGACTTGGAAGGCAGTTGTAGAACTGTTCGTATAATCAGAAAATAGGACAAGAAGATGAAGAGGACATCCACACCCATAACCAACAGAATGGCTGTAAGACCATAGATCACATTGGGCAATGTATCTGCATAGGCCAACTTCATCATATCCTGGTGCACACAATAGGAGTGTGACAGCACATTGGAATGGCAGAAGGCCAGCCGCTTGATGAGCAGAGGCAGTGGGATAAAGAAGAGTGATCCACGGGCCACGGCCACCATGCCAATCTGGGCTGTTACTGTATTGTTGAGCACTGCTGCATGGCGCAGTGGGTGACAGATGGCTATATAACGGTCAAAGGCCATGGCCAGCAGGATAGTGGACTCAATAGCTGAAAGAGCATGAATAAAAAACATCTGGGCAATGCAGGCATCAAAAGTAATCTCCCGGGAATCAAACCAGAAGAGGGCGAGGATCTTGGGCATGGTGGATGTGGACAAGGCCAAGTCAATGGCTGCCAACATGCAGAGAAAGAGGTACATGGGAGCGTGTAGGCTGCGCTCTGTCCTTACGATGAAGACAACGATGCAGTTTCCAAATAGTGCCACGGCATACATTGAAAGCAGGGGGAAGCCGATCCAGAAATGGGCTTCTTCTAATCCTGGGATACCAATAAGTACAAAGGTGGTATGTGTGAAGTTGCAGGAACTCATAGCTGGCATCGAGAAGGGGGTGCTGGTGAGGGTGAGGTCACCCTGGCAGCCTGCTAGCCTGCTAGGACATGGAGCACAATCAGAGAGGCCAGCCCTGGAAACCTAGGAACTGGATGAACCTTAGATCTCCCCCTCCTACTCTCTCTTTCCACTCTTGTAAGCCATTTAAGCTCTTTCATAAACTCTGAAGCCCTCTTCCAAAGGGAAAATGATAGCTTAAATTCATTTACCAATTGCTACTCTCAAGATCTATCTCATTTAAAAATTTTTTTATATTTGTTTGAGAGAGAGAGAGAGAGAGCTTATATGGGGGGAGGACCAGAGGAGAGGGAGAAGCAGACTCTGCCCTGAGCATAGAACCTAACTCGGGGCTCAATCTTAGGATCCCAAGATCATGACCTGTGCCAAAACCAAGAGTTGCATACGCAACCAACTGAGCCACCCAGGTACCCCTTGCCATTTACATTTTTAAAAGGGAACCTGGGGAGAATAGTGCTTATCCGAAAAATGTATCCTTTCCAAATTCCTTCAGACTCCGCCTGGCCTGCACCTTCATTACCTGGATATTGGGTGGTGCTTTTCTCAGATAGGTATTAAGAGATACCCTATTGAAAACCCTTTCCAGGTATGTTTCCTTTCTTTCCTCCAATTATTAATTCATTTTATAAGCATTTACTTATATGATCTATGTACAAGGCTATTTGTTAGGGCGAGGATCTTGGGCATGGTGGATGTGGACAAGGCCAAGTCATTGGCTGCCATTTTATAAGTATTTACTTATATGATCTATGATACAGAGATAAAAGACACATCTTTTGCCCTTCAGATGCCCTACCTGTGGTGGAAGATAGACAAATAACCAAATTCTTTGAGTTTTGGGATAAGTGTTAGCTTAAGGAGTGCATTTAATGCATGGGACAGGGAGAGGCATGATCAGAGGAATCTTCTTGACAGAAATGATTTTTTGTTCAGTCTTCAAACATGAGTAGGAATTAGAGAAAGGGAAAATGGGTATACTGAGCCAGTGGGGCTAGGGAGTTTTGTTTTGTTTTGTTTCCTTCAGATTTTCAGGATTCTAGGTCTCCAGGCCTAGCAAGGGGAGAAAAAAACACAAAACAACAATTTTTAAAAGAGGAAAAAAAAACTAATAAGAAAAAAAGCGACAAGTCAATCTATTAAGTGAAAAAAAGAAACTCTTTTGGGGTCCTCTGAGGAAAGAGAGTAGATCTCTCCAGTGACTTATCCAGAGATGAAGGTGCTGGCAGGGTGTGTGGCCTCCAGCAGATCCTACTTGCATTGTATGGTCCCTTGTGAAGGCTCTTCTCTCTGCTCCTGATGTTTCTCCACACTTGAAATCTGCCTCCAAGCCCACACTCCTTACCCCAAAGAGAACTTGGGTCGAGTCCTGATACTCCCAGGGCTTTCTCTTTTCTGGATTCTCTGGCAACAAGCCATTCATGTTAGGGAAAGCTTTTTGTTTTTGGAAGCCCAGCATTACTCTGCTCCCATCCTCCCACCCAAACACTTAGGCTTTGACTTCATCAAACACTTTCCCTGCTAGGCTCCTTAAGCGCTCTGGTCTCTAGAGCTAATTGTCTCTAAAGAGCCAAAGGCTTGGCTTTAATAAGAAGGACCTCTGAATCTTGGAAATAAATCTGCATGTGTCTTCATTACTGGTGGTACGGTAAACCTGTTCAACTCCCCAGGATTCTTCTTTACTACTAATCTGGGTCCTTACTGCAACTAGAAGATGCTCTTTCATTTGACTTTAGAGGGGGAAGGGGTTGGAGACCAGCAGTCTTAAAATATAGTGTGATAAAATGGGAACTAAGAGATTTGACTTGGACTATCCCCATCATGGATAAGCAAGGAAGAATAAATCTAAGATTCAAAGGTAACAAAATTCACACCTTTGACCACTCTTTGCTCTTCTCCCTATCCTCAGATCTTATGCAAAGAAAATAGCTACTCTCCTTGACAAATATGATATCACAAATTTCCCCCCAAGTTGCCATCAGAGAATGAAAAACCCTTTTCATAGGCAGATAATTGCATCCTTCAGTGAGATAAAAATAACTTATGTCTTGCATCCATCCAACCATCTATGTATCTATCATAGGTAGCTTGAGGAGAGTCAGAAATCTAAGCAAGTCAGGATGAAAGGTATGAGTAATGCTAAGGAAACTTCCCCGGAGGGAGGCCAGCTCACTGGATCTCTGTGTCCAAGAGAAATGGGGCCCAGAATGAAGGAAAAGACGTGGGGAGGGGTGTTACAGGGAGAGCACAGTAATGTATTCCCCCTTTCCCAAAGCCTCTCACCCATTATATTGTATGAGTACCCACAGATATAAGAGTCTCTTTTGGCCACAGAGTTGGACTCTTTCCCCACTTCTCTTTCTGCAAAGCACCTTTTTCTGCTTTGCTGGTAGCAGTCTAAGATTTTGGGCCATTATCTTGTCTCCCCAGTCACCTATCCCAGAAGAACTCAACTCTCTATCCCATGTTGTCCAGCCTTCTACCTAAAGTAACTCTTGGCCAGACCAAATTTCAGCTTCTCTTTGGGTCTAAATGTGGCTATTGCATTCATTCTAACTTGCCTTTCTGGACTGTCCACTAGTACTCTGGGACATTTCTTCTCAGCCCATGAAGATGTGTGTGGGACACAAGGGGGCTTCTCCCTCCTACCATGAGACAGTTGTGGGGTCCTCAAGGTCTCTTACGATGGCAGGGATTTGCCTTTCCCAACCCTAGGTGAAGTTGTACTCACTTGCAAACCATGCAGTCCTACTGAGAGAGAGCAGCTGGAGCTGGCTTATCCTTTCAAGCACAGGCCTATTTATAACACTGCCTAGGAGGCCCCTGGAAACAAGCTATGGACTGAGGCCCCTGGGGCTTGGCAGGCAAGGAACAGCATCTCTATGTTCACTTGTGTGTCACTCCTACAGGCTTCTCACTATTTCTGTCTGGTATATGTGTTGTAGAGGGGTGATTATGATGATCTATCCCCACTCTTAAATATAACTCAAACTCCCCAGGTAGCAACAGTGATTAGAGCTTTTCATCATTAGCCACTTTGCATGACAGACATCATGGAAGTATAGTTATGTCCTTGAGCTCTAGAAGTTCACATCCTTTTTAAAAATCAAGATAGGTGGGCAGCCCCAGTGGCACAGCGGTTTAGTGCCATCTGTAGTCCGGCGTGATCCTGGAGACCCAGGATCGAGTCCCACGTCGGGCTCCCTGCATAGAGCCCGCTTCTCCCTCTGCCTGTGTCTCTGCCCTCCTCTCTCTCTCTCTCTCTCTCTCTCTGTGTGTGTGTGTGTCTATGAATAAATAAAATCTTAAGAAAAAAACAAGATAGGTACACAAAACCAGTAATTCCCAGAACTCAGAAAAAGGGCAGGCACTTCTTCAGTTTCTCATTCTTGGCTTTACTTTCCATTGATGAAATAGACTTTGAGGTAGGAAAGCCACTCTCTGTAACCTGTGTTACAGATAAGGAATGGATAACATGAAGGCTCTTTGCCTCAGTTACAGAGTTATTAGTGATAATATTGGTTGGAGAACTAGGTATTCTGATTCTATATTTATTAACATTTAACAAATATTATTAGGGACCTACAGTGTAATAAAATATGCAATTTTTTTAAAAGCTCACCCTCATAGATTATACATCCTGGTGAGAGGAACACACAGTCCATGATTAACATGAGAAACAATAGTTTCTCCTTATGACTACCTAAGGAGAAAAATAGAGGTAAGAAGAGAACAACTAAATCCTGGGGTGGGTGGTTGAAATTTTAAATGAACTTGCCAGGGAATGCCTCACATAATGGAGACATTTGAGAGCCCTACAGGGAGTAACAAATATATCCATGTGATCACTGAGGAAGACAATTCAAGGAAAGAAGAACAGAAACTACAAATCTTCTGAGAAGGGATGTATCTGGATGTTTAGAATAACAAGGAGGCCAGTGTGCCTGAGTAGAGAGAACAAAGGGATGAGTAATATATAGAGAGAATCAGATACATAATAGGGAATTGGATCATATAGGGCTTTATGGGACTTTATACAGGACAGTTAAGGATTTACTTAGAGTCTGCATTCAGGTAGCTATAAGAGCAGCCATGTTTCTACTACTGCTCTGGCTTTCAGGAAAGTCTCCAAGGCATTGCAAGCTTGTCCACCTTGGTGAGAGGTGACGTCCATCCTGCAAACCACCCATTCCAAAATTGTCCAAAATACCCACTCCCTCATGAGGAAAGCTTGCATATTTTCAGGATAGTGGGGCCACCCATAGGTTAGGATGTGTGTAGGGGGTGGTGAGGTAGGAGAGAAACATCTGTAGAAGTAGTATGAACATCTTGGCTGTCTGGTTCTTTAGTCTAAAGTTCCTTCTTATTCTGATTTTTAGGACTCTGTTCCCCAACATTTTTCTCTATGTTTATCCTTCTCTCCCACAAAAAAACAAATATTTAGACTGTAAATCTACAGCATCTTAACTTTTCACTTCTTTCCAACAGTGAATGAATGAGTCATAGACATTCCCTGATCCTGGGAATAAGAGTCTATGGTGAGGAAACAGTTACAGGAGAATCTGAAATGGGATGTCCTGAGAAAAAAGCACTAGGTACTGCAGAAGCACTTGGAAAGGAGTGAGAAGCCAGGAGATGTTTCTGAGAGAAAGTCATTTCTATTCTGAGTCAGGAGAAGGGAGATAGTGAGCGTGCTGAAGAGGGAGGTGATCCAGAGCAATCACAGCTAAGAAATGCAAGTGGTTAGTTGTGTCTGGAGAACTGAACAGAGGGCAAGCAATGAGGCTTGAGAGGTACAGAGAGCCAGCTCATTCAGGGTTGTTATTATTTTATTATGTGGCAGACCCCAGTTTGGGGTCTGGAAGACAGTATGAATGAAACAAAATTATTCCCAAAGAACTTATCTGGTAATGGGGAAACTAGGGAAGAAATAATGGGTATGTAATATTTTGATGGGAAAAGGGAGTGCCAAATATTAAAAATGAGACAGGTAAGGAAGACAGTGAATGCAGACAGAAATTGAAGGAGAGGTGTTGTTATTTTTAAGTCAAGGGCCCTGAAATAAGGTAACACTTAGGCAGAGACCTGCATAAGGTGAAGGAGTAAGTCACGAGGGTGTCTGGGGGAAGAACATCAAAGTAAGGCGGACAGAAAGTGTGAGGTTTGATGATGAAGCATGGTTTAGTGAGTTTAAGTAAATATTTGGAGGCTGGTGCAGGTATAGTAGAATGAATAAAGAGGACAGAAGTAGGAGATGAAGTTGGGATGATAGAGGGGAGTTAAATCATGTAGATCATTGTGAGATATTATAATGACTGTGAATTTTCCTTGGGCAAGACAGAGACACTGGAACATGTTGAACAAATGACGTGGCATGATCTGTTTTATGTATTAAAATAATCATTCTAACTGCCATGGGGAAAGTAAAGCAAAAGTAGATGAAGGAAATCTGCCAGGAGACTATTAGATTTCAGATTCAAGATGATGATGGCTTGACACATGGTGGTAGCAGCAGAGGTGATAGAAAGTTAAATTCTAGGTATCAATATCTGGAATATCTGAAAGAAAGAGTCATCAGGATTTGCTGATAGGTTGAATGTGGAGTGGGAGAGACAGACAGGTGTGTAATGACTCCAAAAGTTCTATCTCAGCAACATGAAAAATAGAGTTTCAGAGTTAGGGAAGACATGGTTGATATGAATATTGGGATATGTATGTATGTATGTATGTATGTATGTATGTATTTATTTATTTATTTATTTATTTATTTATTTATTTATTTATGATAGTCACAGAGAGAGAGAGAGAGAGAGAGAGAGAGAGAGGCAGAGACATAGGCAGAGGGAGAAGCAGGCTCCATGCACTGGGAGCCCAACGTGGGATTTGATCCCAGGTCTCCAGGATCGCGCCCTGGGCCAAAGGCAGGCGCCAAACCACTGCGCTACCCAGGGATCCCTGGGATATGTTTTTGGATATGATAAGTCTGAGATGACTATTAAACATTCGAGTAGGATTACTGATACATAATATATTAATCTGGACTATGAATATTAGTTTGGGATTTACCAGCACGTAGATGAGATTTAAATCTATGATGCTAGATGAGATAATGAAAAATGAGAATATAATGAAGAAAAAACAGGTCTGAGAACAAAATTGTGGAACATTCCAACATACAAAGATCAGGGAAATGAAGACCAACTATTGTATTGAGACGAAAATGTTATTGTCAAGCAAACTGAGAATTTTGATGTCATCCTGGTTACTAAATAGTTAGTACTATTGTCACTTAATAAACTTCCTGTAGATATGACTGACTACTACTCCTTCCTTGCTGGATCTGATACCACCTATAGGGCCCATCTTTACTGAATGATATCAATATGTCATTGAAATACGTACTTTAAATATTTGAGAGTTAATGGACATACCCAGGTGGGAAAAAAATAATTTACTTGCTGGATTAAGCCATTATCTGAAGCATATGCCACAGATTAAATATTTGCAAGTAAATGACATGAGGTGAAATTCATTTGCAATTCTCAATCATTTTTTAGTTTCTGCTAGGACAGAAAGTTCATGGAAGGCAGAGAGAAATTCTAGAATATGTTTAGTTGGGAGAGAACATCAGGTAGAAATACACTTGTATTTTCAGGTCTGAAAATTCTGTTTTGGGCTTTTTCTCCATAATTTGGTTAAAAATTTCTAGAGGATAGAGTTGTGGGTTTTTTTGTTTATTTATTTGTTTTGCTTCTTTATATTCCCTAGTACAAATTACATGACCCATATATATGTATATATACAAATTATATTCATGTATAATTATACATAGTTTATATTATAGATAGCAATATAGCTAAAGTTAAGAGTGTTGGGGGACCCTGGAGTCAGTTTGCGTGCATGTGAAATACGGCTCTGTTGTTTATGAGCTATTTAAGCAAGTAACTTAACATTTTTGTCCTCAATTTTCTCATTTATCAAAGAAGAAGCTACCTTACAATGTTGTTTTAGATATGTTAATACATGTAAAAAACACTAAGAACCATGGCTAGTCAAAGGAAGTAATACATGCTAGAAAAAATAATTATTGCAGCTAGAAAAATACTAACTGCACTAACTAAAGGAGTGGCTTTCTCATAATGTGTCATTCTAACTGATCTAAAGTGGACAAAGTCAGGAGATACAGTTTGTTGGCAGGATAAATAACAGTTTAGAATAAACAGTGATGAGTGAGATAAATGCTAGATTTGGGGCTTTATACTATTCATCCTTCTATTCTTATGTCTTCATCTCTTCTATTCATCCCTTCTTTTTTTAATTAATTTTTTATTAGAGTTCAATTTGCCAACATCCCACCAAGTGCCCCCCTCAGTGCCCGTCACCCAGTCACCCCAACCCCCCGCCCACCTCCCTTTCCACTACCCCTTGTTTGTTTCCCAGTTAGGTGTCTCTCATGTTTTGTCATCCTCACTGATATTTTCACTCATTTTCTCTCCTTTTCCCTTTATTCCCTTTCACTCTTTTTTAATATTCCCCAAATTCTATTCTATTCTTATGTCTCTATCTCATCTGTAAAATGTCAAGCTAACTGATGTTCTAAATATATGCCAGCTTTAATTTAAAATTTTTGTTTTATGTCACCAGTTTTATTTTTAAATTGATAACGTAGGCCATCTCTAGAATTCTCTGATTCTACATGTCTTTGGAATAGAGAATTTTTATCACAGCTCTGCGTATCTGTTTTGTCTTCACGCTGTAGATGATGGGGTTCATTACAGGAGGGATCAAGAGGTAAGTGTTAGCAATCATTGTATGAACATAGGCTGGAGCTCGTTTTCCAAATCTGTGAACAAAGGACAGACTGATCAATGGAAAATAGAAAATAGCAACAGCCCCAATATGGGAGATACATGTGCTGAAGGCTTTCTTCCTCTCTTCTGGGGATGCAATGCTGAGGACAGTCTTAATAATCAAAATGTAAGAAAGGAGGATGAGGATTGAGTCCACACCAACAGTAGAGATCATGGCTGTCAGCCCAACTGCATTGTTGATCCTGGTGTCTGTGCACGAGAGCTTCATCACATCAGGGTGGAAGCAGTAGGAGTGGTGGAGCACGTGGCTGCGGCAGAAGGACAGTCTTTTAAGAAGTGCTACCATTGGTGTCAGCATTAGTGTTCCCCTGATGACAATTGTCACTCCAATTTGAGCTATTCTGGAATCGGTTAAAATGGTGGCATACCTGAGTGGATTAGAGATGGCCACAAAACGATCAAAGGCCATGGCCAACAGCACCGAGGATTCCATGACAGTGAAGAGTTTAATAAAGAACATCTGTGACAAGCAAGCATTAAAGCTGATCTCCCTGGCATTGAACCAGAATATACCCAACATGGTGACCAGGGTGGATATGGATAGGCCGAGGTCAGTGGTAGACAGCATGGAAAGGAAATAATACATGGGTTCGTGGAGGCTGGGCTGAGTGACAATGGCAAAGAGGATCAGGCTGTTTCCTGAGAGGGCGGTTATGTAGAGAAAGCAGAAGGGAATGGAGATCCAGGTGTGGAAGGCTTCCAGCCCGGGAACACCAGTTAGCAGGAAAATGATGGAAGTAGATGTGGTATTCTGGAAGTTTGGCATGCTGGATTAAAAATATAGAGTTCCAAGATGAAACTCTGGAACAACAACAAAACTATATTTTTTGTATTAATCCAATTATGAATAATTTTATTCAACTAAAAACTGACCAAAGATAAATATTTATATGCTATGTAAAAATGAATTGCTCATTTAAATTGATAAAGGAATTGTAAGTTTTCAACTGCCGTAGTAGGTACCATTCCTTCTTTTTTTTTAAGATTTTATTTATTTGTTTATTCATGAGAGACACAGAGAGAGGGAGAGAGAGAGAGAGAGAGGGGCAGAGAGAGAAGCAGGCTCCATGCAGGGAGCCTGATGTGGGACTCGATCCCAGGACTCCAGGATCACGCCCTAGGCTGAAGGCAGGCGCTTAACCGCTAAGCCACCCAGGCGTTCCAACCATTCCTTCTTATATGTGCCCCAGCCCATCATTTTTTTTTTTCTGTGACCCCTTGCTGGTAGTTATGTTTATACTATGTGACCTTTCCTTCCACTTCTCTAGCCAGAGATGACTGGACAAAGTGAAAACACTTTACCTGAGATTGGACAATTATATTTCATCCTTTCCGGATTTTCAAATTGTGATAAGGAGGTAGTAGTAGGTTATTTTTTTCCGTATGGTTGGCATCAGAGAAAAATAGACTGGGACTGTGGAACAGCAATATTACATCAGCCTCAAGTATAGAAAGCAGAGAAGCTTACAAACAAGTTGGGAAGCCAGAAAATATTGAGAAAGGGATACTTATAATACAATGTAACACATATGAAATGCTAATAGATGGCCTAGGCACCAGTACAGTCATGTGCAGATGTGTAAGGTATCTAACCTTGAAAGTGACACCTGCAATGTAGCATCTAGTGTCTCATTTAGGAGGTGGAGTTAGAACACAGACCTATTGCCTCAGGGATAGAGGCCTCTGCCTGCCATATGATATAGCATACTGCCATATTCAGTTAGAGTTCGCTCTTCATCTGCCTAAAGAATAGTTGTTCTCCGTGTTGTGAAGACATACTTCTCAGGAGATATTTAATAGAATTTTACTATTTTGCCTTGGAGAGAAAGATACCTTTTCTGGGAACATCACACTTTGTTTTTTATTGAGTACAGAATTACAGACTATTCAGATGGGTATGTATGAGTTGGAAGAGGGAGTCTTGGAAAAACAGACATTGGGGCTGTGACTGGAGAGGTTCAGTCAGCAAAGTAACTATTCCTCAGGAGAACCTAAGTATTTTCCAGACCACTCAAATTCACCCAGATAAAGTGCCTCAAGGATTCACTAAAGAAATCTTAGTTTAAAAAATTGGGAAATTTTAAATTGAAATCAATGAAAAATTAGAGGGAAAAGATGTTCAAAGTTACATGAATTGACCCAATAAGTAAACCATAACTTTAGACTCTATAGTTTAGAGTCTTGAGAATGTCCTCAGGGAACCAATTAAATTACTATCAGAAATGTTTAATCAAACCTCCTAATGGGAGTAAGAGTTGACAGAAAGGAACCATTAAGAAAGGGCACATTTTGGGGCACCTGGGTGGCACAGTGGGTTAAGCCCCACCTTGGGCTCCCTGCTCAGTGAGGAGACTGCTTCTCCCTCTCTTTGTGTGTGCTGGCTCTCGCTCTCCTTAAAATAAATAAGTCTTAAAAAAAAGGGGAATATTTTCTTGTGGTCACTGTTTCTAGTGACTATTGATTGTCATGAATACAACTGACATTATGCTGAAATGAATTCGATACAGACTTGCTCAAATGGCATGCATTTCAGTTAATTATGAAAGTTTGAGAGTTGATAAGTTTAACAAATCTGATGTTTAACAAGTTCTGTTAGCCCTTTTCATAAATATATTGATTTCTGAAAAATATTTTTAGTAACTATATTTAGTTTTAAAAATACATATTGATCAGAAGTGCAAATTAAAACTCTACTTATTAAATTAATAGTACTTATAATACTTAAAAATGGATTCACCTCTCAAATGAATGGATTCATCTCTCCACAAGTCTTTTTTTAAAAGATTTTATTTATTTATTTATTTTAAAGATTTATTTATTTATTCATTCAGAGAGAGTGAGAGAGAGGCAGAGACACAGGCAGTGAAAGAAGCAGGCTCCATGCAGGGAGCTCAACGTGGGACTCGATCCCAGGTCTCCAGGATCACATCCTGGGCTGAAGGCAGGCACTAAACCACTGAGCCACCCAGGGATCCCCCTCTATAAGTTTTTTTATTTTTATTTTTATTTTTTTATAAATTTATTTTTTATTGGTGTTCAATTTGCCAACATATAGAATAACACCAAGTGCTCATCCCATCAAGTGTCCCCCTTGTCTTTGATCTGTTTATTTACTGTTAATTTCCAGAACCTGGGTCTCAGCTTTTGAAGTTAACAACTTCCTGGATTCCATGGCAGCTAGAGTATTTATGAAAAAGGGAACAGTTCAATTGTGTGTTAAAAGGGTTGAGGTATCTTTTTAGAGAAACTAGTACTTGAAAGATTGCTATGTTTTGTGTAAATAGAAATAAATTATTCCAAGGCTTCTAGAATGGTATAGTGAAAGTATTGAGCCAGAATGAACCTGTAATATATATCCCTTCCTTTGTTCTTGCCTTATACGCTCAGAAACTTTAACTGAGCACCTACTTTGGGCATAGTGTTGTGTTAGAAGCTAAGGCATATGCCAACAAAACCCTTCTTAGTTTAAAATCAAGTGAGGGAGAAAGAATTATAAATAGTTATTTATAAATAACTTTAACATCTAGTATACAGTGGTGAATGACAAAAAGGGTTATTAGGGGTACAGAGTGCCTCCATATGTGTCACTTAAGTCTGGCTATCGTGAAGACTTTCACAATGCTTATCACTATGACATGCACTGATTGAGTTGTAACTTTTGTTATTGAGTGCTAGGAAATTTTATAAAGAAATATTTTTTTAAGTTGCTATCAGAACAATTTCTCTTTCATCCTGACTTCTTCATGGCTCCCTTATTATTTTAAGAAATTTATTCATTACACATTTTCATTCTTGTCAGTTTTTTCCCTTCCCTTTCTTGTTGAGAGAGATCAGAAGAAAAACAATTGTAGGCTGAACTGATCTGAGTCTGGCAGAAGAGAATTCCCTCAAATTCCCTCCTTTCCATTGCTGTACAACTGAGTCTTCCTGTACCCTCTCCTCATCCATGCTGGGTGCAGATGTAGAATATTCCTTATTCCTTTTCCATAGCTAGTAACTCTATCTAAGCTCTTGATCATCCATCATCAACACTTAGTTCATTTCATCATCAAACTGGGAGCTGATTGGGTATTGTGTCAGCACTAAGGATATGAAGCAAATAAAATAACAGTGGTTTGGTGCTTGAGAAACCAAAGTGTTGTCAACACTTCATCTTTTTAAGACTGAAAACTTTATCTCTAATAAGAGCCCAGTGATTCCTATGAAAACGAAAAGTTACCAGTTTGGAACACCTACTACATGCTAGGCACTGCATATAAGAGGAATCAAAGATAAAGAAATACCACTAGCTATAAAAGTACATCAGATAAAGTTTTTCTAAGTTAAAAAGACAGAATAGTGTGGAATGACAGATTCTGAGTATGTGTATACATGAATGTGCCTGTGTGTCAAGAGGAATTAGTTCCAAGAACTCTTACTTGAATAAATGAATTAGAACTGTGTAATGTTTTGATGGGTGGATATAAGTTTATAAGGATGAAAAGCAGAAAAAGGATGTTCTTGACATAAATAAAAAAGTGAGCAGAAACCGAATGAAGTAATAACATGGTTTGTTAGACAGCTACAATAAAATTTAAATACTGGAGCCTTAAATATGATGCTGGGTGACATGGGAGATGATCTAGAGAAATCAGCAGAGCCAGGACATGAACATCTTGCATTCAATGGAAAGGAGAAGGAACTTCAATTTTAGCTGCAGAGCATCAAGAGCTAGGCATTTCAAAAATATTTTATGAATAAGTAAACAAATCATTCTTCATTTCTTTTCCCTTAACTCTAACAAAATTCCTTTCCTTCTTTAGTATCTTAGATAGTACCAGTGGCTCCCTTTCTGCAGCTTCAATTCTCAGGTTTTGCCCCAAACCATTGATGAAAACTTCCCACAAATTTATACAGATGTTTTCAACACATTCAATTCAACCAAGATATATTGACCATCTTTCTTAATTGGTCCCTGGGCTTTGCTAGTAAGGAAAATAAGAGACGAACCATTTTTTCTCCCTCAATTTCCTGCCTTCTCTTTTGTAACAACAACAACAAATATTCTTTGAAGGACAGTCTGCCTGTGTTTATTATTCCTTCACCTTCGGTAATAATCTGGGTTCTTGCTCTAATGACTCTCAGGAAATTCTCCAACTTAGGTCACCAATGACTTTCTAAATACCAAGCCTTAAAGTTTATCTTTAGATTTGTTTTCCTCTCCTTCATTTCAAATTTTTGCAGTTTTTAGGCACCGTTTCTTTGAAACTTTCTCCTTCATTAATTTCAATGATGGTTATTCTATGTTTTTTTTTAATTTATTTTTCTGTCTTTCAGTTGTGGTATTCTTTAAGAGTCTTTTTCTTTCAAGAAGCCCCTGGTTTTTGTTTTTGATGTTTTGTTTTGTTGTTTTTGCTCTCTGATATACTCTCCTTGGGATATCTTAGTTTTTCCCATGGCTTTAAATAGCACTTATATTCAGATGACAGCAAATCTGAAATCTAATTATAGATTCTCCTTGGTTCTTTATTTTTTAAGTTAACAGGATCTTTGAAGCCATGGCAAAATGTCTGGCATGAAACTTGAAGGCAGTAATGAATCCTGGAACTAGAGTGAGGTGATCAAATAGACAATTTGGAAAGCTAATAGGCAGCACTTTGGAGAACAGGACAAAGTTCTCTGCTTAGTGCCAGTGAACAAAAGGTGAATAAACTACTTTATCTACCCCTGAGGGATACTCCCACCCATAATCCATCAGACAGCTCAGCCTCAATATGAGCCAGACAGAACTCATTCCTTCTCCCATTCCAAACCTGGCTCTCTCTCCTATGCCTCATTTTCCAGTAAATTACATCGAACTAACAAATCATCTAACACAGTTACTGCCTTCATGCACACACATACACTCTTCTCCTTCTCTCTCATCTACTACATGCAAATGTTCATAAAATATTTTTTTAATTTACTTCTAAAGTGTCAAAAACTGGAAAATCAGGAGGTTTCTATTTGAGGACCAAGTAATAGCAATGTGATTCAGAGTGGGTGTTTGAAGTTGTACTTTATTGTCTTTCTCTTAATTGAAAACAAAAATACCCGTTCATATCAAAGAATAAAGAAGGGCTAATGGATTTATCAGGGAGAGGTACTAAAATTCCCCAAACTACTCTTTGTGCTACCATCACCCTGGAATCTGTTTAATCCATCCTTTCCAATCTGTGTACAACCTTTCTTCTCTCTTGTGAGATATAAGGTATAGTCTCCTAATATAATTTTCCTGTCCTCTCAGATCACAATAATGCTCTTGTTTCGTTGCACTGTTATGAGCTATAGTTCATGGCTATGTCTTTTACTGCTGAACAGATTATACACCATTATCAATATTGTCCAAACCATTGCTAATGGCATCACTGTAATGTGTGACTGATCTGGGTTCAGATCCTTGTTCAACCACTAACCAGTTTTGAGACTTTTTACAGCAATAATAATCAAAAAATATTAGTCATAATAACAGCTACCAATTATTGGAATTTGTTCTGTGAACATTACAGAGCTAAGATTTGAGAAACATTCTTTTAATTCTCACACGGGGACATCTGGGTAGCTCAGCGGTTGAGTGCCTGCCCTTGGCCCAAGGTATGATCCTGGAGCCCTGGGATCGAGTCCCACATGGGCCTCCCTGCGAGGAGTCTGCTTCTCCCTCTGCTTGTGTCTCTGCCTCTCTCTCTGTGTGTCTCTCATGAGTAAATAAATAAAATCTTAAAAAAAAATTCTCACTACAACATCATTTGGAAAGTATTATTAAATTCATTTTGATTCCCTTTTTCTGATAAACTGAGTGTCAGAGAGATTATGAAACATATTGAGAATCACACACAGCTAGTGAATGTCAGATTTTAAACCCAACTTAAAAAAAATTCCCACATTCATAATCCCCAAAACTATGGTTTCATGTATAAGTAGTATAAACTTTCTTTGATCCAGTTTCCTTATCTATAAGGTAGATTATATTCTGCACCTAATACAGTTCCTGGCATGCAGTAGGTGTTCCAAATTTGTATTTTTTTAATTTTTAGTAAGAATAATTGGGATTAGAAATGAGATCTTTGGCTCCTGTTAACCTCTTTGGTTTTCTCAAGCACCAAGCCACTATTATAAGTTACATAGCAGCCTGAGTCATTTTCTTAACAAACCATAGGCTATCCAACCCACACTGGGCAGAATAACATGCCCTTTTCTGCAGGTTTCCTGAGAACAAATAATTCTACAAATTCTGCCTCCCACCTCAGCCCACCATCCCGTGGTATCTATCCTAATTCTGCACATTGTGAGGAAAGTCTTCCTGTGAATAAGAAAGTTCAGCTCACCTAGAGTCAAGCCTTTTCACTGAATAAAAGTTTTACTTACAGAGTTTGTACAGCAGTTCTGCTTGTCACTCTCAGGCTACTCAGAAGGCTGAGGAGACTTTAGATTCTAGGAGAGGACTGAGCTTATGAGGAGACTTAGTCCAGCCTGAATGGAGACAGGCACAGAGCTGAGAGACCCGTTCCTGGTGGTGGTTTCACTCACTGTGCCTCCAGGGGTATGCTGGTTCCCAGAGGACTTCTTTTGCCTTATACAGTCTTTGTCTGTCTGTTCCATTACGCAATTACTTATTGTAGCAAAGTGCTTTATAGGCTGATGTATTTTTTTTTTGTCCTTGTGCCCTTTTATTGAAGTGTGTTTTGTAAAAACAGTTTTGAGACATAATTCACATATCATAAAATTCACCCATTTAAAATGTACAATTCAATAATTTGTAGTAAATTCACCAAGTTGTACAAGCATCATCATGGTTTACTTTTAGAAAATTTTTATTACCATAAAAAGAAATCTCATGCCCGTGAGCAGTCACTCTGAAGATGATTTTAAAAAATGAAATTCTATGCTAAATTGGTAAAAGGCATTTCCTTTGTTGTATGTAAATCATACTCTACTCCATAGATCCTTAGCATCTATTACTATTCATAACTGTCCTATTTCGTTAACCTACCTATGCTTCTTAGCAGCTTGTCTCTTTCAACTCTTGCATAAGAGTATCCTGTATTCCTTTTTTTTTTTTTTGAGTATCCTGTATTCCAAACATCATCCTAAGTGCTGGACATTTAAAAAAAAGGGGGGGGGGGAACTGGAGGGTGTTTTGCTGAGTGAAATAAGTCAATCAGAGAAGGACAAATATTATATGGTCTCATTCATTTGGGGAATATAAAAAATAATGACAGGGAATAATGACAGGAGGAAACGAGAAAAAAATGAGTGGGAAATATCAGAAAGGGAGACAGAACATGAAAGACCCCTAACTCTGGGAAACGAACTAGGGGTGGTGGAAGGGGAGGTGGGTGGGGGGTGGGGGTGACTGAGTGACGGGCACTGAGGGGGGCATTTTATGGGATGAGCACGGGGTGTTATTCTGTATGTTGGCAAATTGAACACCAATAAAAAATAAATTTACAAAAAAATAAAATAAAATAAAAAGGGGGGGGATACAACATAGTTTTTACTGTCCAGGGTTTCTTAGTTTAGTTTAGAAACACACTGTTAGCTGATAATTACCAATACTGATAATCAATGATAATGTTTTCTAGCGGCATGAACCAAGTACTTGGAGAACATCATAGTTAAAAATCTCAGTCTACAGTTAGGTGTGCAGAAAATACATTTTTAATTACTTTTTCATAGTTTAACCTGTTTTCTGTTTTGAGTCCAAGCCTACTAGCTGGGAGGAAACTAACAACAATAATTTGGGATTCTCTCCACTTGTGTTTAAATTTTGAGGATCTTGCATTGTACCAAGGGCTTTAAGTATGTGGATGATGGATCTGGCCAGTGTTGCAAGCTAAACAGGTGACAGTTGTTCCCCCTAGTCTTGAGAAAATAGAGTACCCACAGATTGCTATAGACTGTCCATATTCTCTACTTCTGGACTCTTTAGGTCCTCAGATGTTTTACCATTTCTGGACTACTCTAGAGCATATGAGTCTTGGAGTCTACCCTTGATTTCTGACTCTTATACTCTTATATAAGCCTGCAGATCTTAATATCTTTGAAACTATAACTGAAATGTAATCATTCTTCATCACCCCCAAGAGTGCCTCCCTTTTCCAAGGATCCATTATCTCTCACTTGGATAGTTTCAGTGGCTTCCTAACTATTCTCCCTGATTCCATCCTTCTCTCTCCCTATTACCCAGTCTGTTTCACCACAGAAAATATCTTGACCTGAAATATTTTATTCTTTTTTTATTTATCAGAGTTATTTTATTCTTTTTTTTAAATAATAAATTTATTTTTTTATTGGTGTTCAATTTGCCAACATACAGAATAACACTCAGTGCTCATCCCATCAAGTACCCACCTCAGTGCCCGTCACCCATTCACCCCCACCCCCCGCCCACCTCCCCTTCTACCACCCCTAGTTGGTTTCCCAGAGTTAGGAGTCTCTCATGTTCTGTCTCCCTTTCTGATATTAATGAAAAAATAATTGTAATGATAAGTAATAACAATAAACATTAATAATTGCTTTTTTAAAAAAGATTTTTGCTTATTTATTTGAGAGACAGAGCACAGGCAGGGGGACAGAAGGCAGAGGGAGAGGGAAAAGCAGGCTCCTTGCTCAGCAGAGAGCCTGACATGGGGCTGGATCCCGGGACCCTGAGATCGTGACCCTGAAGGCAGACACTCAACTGACTGAGCCACCCAGGTGCCCCAATATTAACAATTGTTAATAACCTATTATGAGTGAGCACAAACTATACTGTGGTGACTTTTCTATGGATTGATACTGAGTCACTTTGTTTATTACAAAAAGTAAATGTATGAAGTGGATATAATTATTTTCCCCATGTAAAAATGAAGAAATGGAAGTGAAGTGGTTACATAATTAGCCTAAGGTCATACGTTTGGTGACAGAGCTGAGCTTTGGAGCCTGGCTATCTGGTTCTAAATACTTTGATTTTAACTAATGTTTGTCAACTCTACATGTTGGAAACATCTCTTTGAATTTTCAGTACATTTTTTTTCCCATTGAGTCTCAGTCATTTCATGGCAGACTTATCCAGCGCTATGAAGATGTCTGCCCCATCTGTTGAAGCGCCTTCTGTGGGAACACTGTGTTTCTCTTAATTCTGAAGATATCTAAATTGATAGCATATTTATCAGGCTTTTTTTTTTTCAGGCTTTTGATGAACTCCTGGAAAGAACTGTGTCTTCCCAAGCTTTCCTGGGATCTAGAATCTTGTGACAGAAGGAAAAAAAATTAAACAGGATGGAGATCCCTGGGTGGCTCAGCAGTTTAGCTCCTGCCTTCGGCCCAGGGCATGATCCTGGAGTTCCGGGATCAAGTCCCACATCGGGCTCTCTGCATGGAGCCTGCTTATCCCTCTGCCTGTGTGTCTCTCATGGATAAATAAATAAAATCTTTTAAAAAATTTAAACAGGACAGCTAAGGCCTGAAGTATGTTTAATTAGTTATTGTTCTTGAAACTACCAGCCCTCGCAATTTGCCACTAATTGTCAAAGGCTATATTAATGGCCAAAGGCTGAAGGCCACTTATGAGTATCCACAGTTTTAACAGAAGCTATCTGTCAAACATATTTAATGTCTCCACCACAGAGGTGAATGGATTAGTGTCAATTTTAGAACAGTTATCAGAGCAGCCTCGTGCCTTTGTAAGCTTGCAAGGGACATACAAAGGACTCACAAAGCTTTGTAGTCTTTTTAATTGCTTCTTTTAATAGAAATGACAAATACCCACCATTTGCTTCAACGTGGATGGAACTGGAGGGTATTACGCTGAGTGAAGTAAGTCAATCGGAGAAGGACAAACATTGTATGTTCTCATTCATTTGGGGAATATAAATAATAGTGAAAGGGAATATAAGGGAAGGGAGAAGAAATGTGTGGGAAATATCAGAAAGGGAGACAGAACATGAGAGACACCTAACTCTGGGAAAGAACTAGGGGTGGTGGAATGGGAGGAGGGTGAGGGGTGAGGGTGAATGGGTGACGGGCACTGAGGGGGGCAACTTGATGGGATGAGCACTGGGTGTTATTCTGTATGTTGGTAAATTGAACACCAATAAAAAAATAAACAAAAAATAAATAAAAAAATTTTTAATAGACTATTCTCTAGAGAAGTTTAGATTCACAGCAAATTGACTGGAAGGGACAGAGATTTCCCATATATCTCCTGTGCCCACATATCGATAGCCTTCCCCATTACCAACATCCTTGATTAGAGTGGTTCATTTCTTACAATTGATGAACCTTCACTGACACATCATTACCACTTGAAGTTCATAGTTTACATAGGGTTCACTCTTGGTGTTGTGCATTCTATTAGTTTGGATGAATTTATAATGACTATATTATTCAACATCATAGTATCATATAGAGTATTTTCGCTGCCCTAAAAATCCTTAACATTCCACCTATTAATTCTTCACTCTTCCCTAGCCCCTGGCAAGCCACTTATTTTTTATTGTCTGCATAGTTTGCATTTTCTAGAATGTCACATAGTTGGAATTACACAGTGTATTGCCTCTTCTGACTGGCTTCTTTCACTTGGTAATATGTGTTTAAGTTTCCTTCATGCCTTTTCATGGCTTAGCACCTAATTTCTTCTTAGCACCTAAAATATTCCATTGTGTAAATGTATCATACTTTATTTATCCACACTTATTCAAGGACACCTTGGTTGCTCCCAAGTTCTGAATAAAAGCTGCTATAAATATCCATGTGCAATTTTGTGTACATATAAGTTTCCAGCTCCTTTGGTTATATAAGGGATGCAATTGCTAGATTGGTAAGAATATATGTTTAGTTTTATAAAAAACTGCCAAATTGTCTTCTAAAGTGTCTCTACCATTTTGCATTTCCACCAGCAATGAATGGGAGTTCTTATTGCTCCACTTCCTTGCCAGGATTTGGTGTTGTCAGTGTTCTGGATTTGGGCCATTCTAGTCATTATTGTTTTAATTTGCATTACCCTGATGACATATGATTCACAGCATCTTTCATATTCTTGTTTGCTGCATCACTTTCTTTTAAGTTAATATTTTGTATGCCAGCGTAAAAGTTCGCAACAGCTCCCAAGATATTCAGAATGCCCAGGAACAGTCATGGGCTCTGAACCAGATACTATTACACTAGCCTCAGTGAATACAGTTATTCAGCAATGCTTTTCCTACCTGGTTCAATGTCTTATGATTGCTGTGATATTGGTGAATGACTGGTGATCCATTAATACTACTTCTCCCTTACTTTTACCCTGTGGAAAGCTTTGACTTATAGCTAGCTGTTCAGGGGTCAGAAAGCTCTTCAATGAGAACTGGACTCCTGGAATCTCCAGGATTTTATTTTGGTCCTGTAAGAGTGAAGCTAGACTGCAAAGAAATTGCCCCTCTTGGTCTGTCTTTCATAGAACAAAGGGTTAGTGGGACACAGGTGCCTAGAGTTCTCTCTTAGGAATTTGATTTTCCATTGGGAAAATGGCTCTTGCCAGGCAGCTGCTGGGCCCCTTATATAGGCTTCTTTTTTGAGATCTGATACCTAAATAGTCTTTGTGAGTTCTCTTGGCAAAAGAGAACCTCTTTGGAGATAGTTTAAGGGGGCAGGACTGATGGGGAGTGTTTCCCTAGCCTTAGGACAGAAGGATCTTTCTGCCCGTAAGTTTGAAATTGAGATAATCTCTCTACCTTTGGCTTTAAAAGACTCTGCTGCTGGCTGAGATGACTCTTCAAAGAGCAGGGGGTAGGAGCAAATGACCTCCCTTTCCAGACTCAAGATTTCTTCTTTACATGAGGTCAGTGTTTTAGTGCATTGAAAACTTTTCTGAATACATCAAGGACTGTTCAATCTTCAGATAGTTTATGAAACCAACAGAGAAAATTGGTAAACTTAGTTGTATATATTCAACAAATTCATATACTATGTATATTCATGCATTATATAAATTTAAAGACAATTGATATAATACGCTATACATTAAAGTCATAAAGCCATCACAATGTGTTCATTCAACATATTTTAAAAATTCAGTTCCTTTTAAAATAGTAGTGGTAAATCCTGGCATTTGAAGTCAGAGAGAACAAAGTTTAATTCTTGGATCCACCATTGTCATGTTAGATAAATGTGAAAAAGTAATATGATTCTTCTGAGCCTTGGTTTTCTAACCTTAGCTTCAATTTTCCCATTTGTTAAAAGGAACTCATAATACCAGTGCATGTTGTGATAGTGATGGATGGAAAGCTTTATAGTGGGAGCAGTCTATATATTCTTGGTTGTCTGGTTACAAGGTTGTGTAAGTCATAGACCTTTTCTTAGAATTCTCCATTGGGGAGAAAGAGAAATTTAAGTATATCTTTCCATGGATAGTTATTTAATATTGCTTGTAGTTTTAGTGCAAAAAGACCCAAGGGGGTTAAGAATCATAGAATTAAAAAAAAAAGGAATTTAAAAAAAAGGTATTCTTTTCCCATAAGCTTTACTAATGGAGTTTCCTGCATTAGAATAGTTCTACTCAGTTTCCCTTTGATTGAAAAAAGAGACCATTAGAAGCATGCAAAGCAGTGGAAAGAGGATTCGGCAAAGGAGATATAAGTAAATTGTTACATAGTAGGCATTTAATACATTATCACTATTATTAAATAGAAGGCTAGTTTGTATACTTAAATATCCATTGGGATCTCTTAATTTATTTAACTATGATAAAAAGAGCATTAACTTGAGAGCCTGCTTTCTCATCTTTAAAGAGGATATGATTTAAAGGTCCTTACAACTTCACATAGAAACATTTATTTTTGTCACCAAGTCTATCTTTGAGCAAAGTCCTAGTATCAAGAATGAATACCAGATTAATCAGAAAAATGTTAGCTGATCTCCTACTTTAATATATGGCAATATTGTCATGAACTTTATTCATCATTTGAAGGAGCTGTCTATTGGGAATCACAATATATGGCTGAAGTTAAGTGTCTAGGGTCTATCACTGCTATCAGATACAATGAGTTAATTCACTCAACAGATATTCTTAGACAATGTTGTGCCAGACTTTTTCTTGGCTCTGAGATCAGAGGTCTGAGAAAAACTGATGAGGGCCTTGTGTTTTTCTGGGAGTTATTTTCACCTTAGTAGCAGGCCTATGCCATCTCATCACTAGGTGCCTCTTCTGTATTTTTTGAAAATACTACTATTCCCTAGTGCTCTTTCCTCTGACCTTTTCACTGCTCCTGTGACTTTAACCAGCCATCAGTTAGACAAGTCATAAGCCTTACTGTCGAGGCAGGAGTCTCTTTGTTAGGAAAGCAAAGATAAATATATATTCCAATCATTGCATGTAAGTAACAGGTGAAAAAGTAAGGTTTGTTTTCCAACTGAGGTCCAAGCATTGAAACAAAACTCATGAATTTAATTTTGTTATCCATTGCTCCTCAATTCAGATTTTCCAGTCATTAATTTTTTTGTGTATTTGAGTTCTCAAGAGGTGTCCTATATTGAACATTTTTTTCTTTTCTTCTTTTCATGGGCTGTGTTTTATCTTCATCATACTTCATGTAATGAATTATTTCTACTCTAGCCAAAGCTACTGCTTGTTCATATAGTGGTTAGAATGAAACTCACCAAGTTGACTTACACTTAGATATTTTCTTTCCCAGAGTTACAGACAGATCTTCTTGGTGTACCAGATTTAATTCTTTTTTCTTTTTTCTTTTTTTAAAAATTTTTATTGGTGTTCAATTTGCCAACATATAGAATAACACTCAGTGCTCATCCCATCAAGTGCCCACCTCAGTGCCCGTTACCCAGTCACCCCACCCTTCATCCACCCTCCCTTCCACCACCCCTTGTTCGTTTCCCAGAGTTAGGAGTCTCTCATGTTCTATTTCCCACTCACTTTTTCTCCTTTCCCCTTTATTCCCTGTCACTATTTTTTATATTCCCCAAATGAATGAGACCATATAATGTTTGTCCTTCTCTGATTGACTTATTTCACTCAGCATAATACCCTCCAGTTCCATCCACGTCGAAGCAAATGGTGGGTATTTGTCGTTTCTAATGACTGAGTAATATTCCATTGTATACATAAACCGCATCTTCTTTATCCATTCATCTTTCGATGGACACTGAGGCTCTTTCCACACTTTGGCTATTGTGGACATTGCTGCTATAAACATCGGGGTGCAGGTGTCCTGGCGTTTCATTGCAACCAGATCTAATTCTAATTCTGTTCACTGCACATATTGGCATTTTGTAGATGTTCAAATATTTGTTGAGTGAATGCATGCATGAATGAATAGAAAAGGAGCACATACCTTAAAAACCAAGCATTATTTCTATATACAAAAATAGGGGGTGTCAGGAAACTTAGAATAAGAATCAGTACAGAAAAGCTACTTTAATCCTACAGATGTCTTGATCTGGGTGACCACATGCTCACATCCTCAGAGAGAAGATGGTTCATAGTCATCATCCTCCAGCTGAACAGAAATAAATCCAGACTCATGAGGGTTTCTGAAGGGACAACACCCCCAAACCCTCCACTCATTTTCTTATCTTTTTGCAATAATGGAATATTAAGAATCTTAATCAGATAATCCTGCCCAGTTATTAACTGTTCGTTCATTGCAATGAATAGTTCCTTTGTTCTTAAGGTTAACCTTTCCTTTAAAGGGGATTTGGGGATCCCTGGGTGGCTCAGCAGTTTAGCACCTGCCTTCATCCCAGGGCATGATCCTGGAGTCCTCGGATCGGGTCCCACGTCAGGCTCCCTGCATGGAGCCTGCTTCTCCCCCTGCCTGTATCTCTGCCTCTCTCTCTCTCTGCATCTCTCTCATGAATAATAATAATAATAATAATAATAATAATAATAATAATAATAAAAGTATCAGATTTGTAACTACTACTTGCATAATGAAACACTTTACCAACTGTCACCCATTATAGTCTATTTGCCAGATTGAACTTGTTCTTTTATATTTCTTTTATAATATTTAGTTTTATGAATAGTAATTTTATGAATTAATTTAATGAGTGGTGTTTTTCTAGAAAATATTTAATATTTATGATCCTATTTTCATTGGGTGCATAAGGCCTTATAAGTCTTAAAGGGCTCTTAAGGGCAACTGAGAAGTAAAGAAAAGCAGGATGAGTTGGCAGGGTTGCACAGAAGAGTCCTGTCTGTCCATGTACAAGGAATCATAGAACTGGAAAATATGTTACCATTATCTATTCTAACCTTCTGTTTTATACATTTATATGAGACTATACTGAAGCCTAGATATAGCATGTTACTTTTGCTAAACCCAAGTGTCCTCATACAATTAAATATTGTACAATTGTACAATTGTCCTCATACAATTTAATATTCTGTCTCTTTTCCTAGTTCACTATGATCAATTCTACATCTAAGAAAAGGACTTACTGGGCCTGCATTTCCATGGAAGACAAGACAAGGCTCCCTAGTGATACTAAATTATATGATATGTAGAAGAGAGTGAAAACGTCTTTTTTGCCTATTTTACAGGACATGGTCCTTTTTCTCCAGGGAAGTTGGCTCCCTTTACTCATTATGCCATTTTTCAATCAAAGCATTTTCCACCCTGCAGTCTTCCTTCTTACTGGCATCCCTGGTTTTGAAAGTTACCATGCCTGGCTCTCCATCCCTTTCTGTTGTCTCTATGCCATTGCCATCTCTGGGAATGGTATGATCTTGTTTGTCATCCTCACTGAGTCAAGCCTTCATGAACCCATGTACTATTTCCTCTCCATGCTTTCCTTCACGGACCTAGGGCTGTGCCTTTCCACATTGGTCACCATGCTGCGTATTTTCTGGTTCAATGCTCAAGAAATCAGTTTTGATGCCTGCATTAGCCAAATGTTCTTTATCCATGGTTTCACATTCATGGAGTCCTCTGTACTTCTGGTGATGGCCTTTGACCGCTTCATTGCCATCTGTAACCCACTGAGATATGCCACAATCTTAACCAATTCAAGGATCATCAAAGTGGGCTTTGCCATTGTTATTAGAGGGACAACGGCTCTAGTACCTTTACTCCTGCTCTTAAAGCGTCTATCCTTCTGCCGTAGCCATGTTCTGCACCATTCATATTGTTTCCACCCTGATGTGATGAAGCTTTCATGCACAGATACCAAGATCAACAGTGCATTTGGTTTGGCTATTGTTATCTCTACTGCTGGCATAGACTCTGTCTTGATCCTCCTCTCCTATGTTCTGATCATCCACTCTGTGCTCAGCATTGCTTCCCCAAAGGAGCGGAAAAAGGCCTTTGGTACTTGTGTCTCACACATAAGTGCCGTTGCCATCTTCTACATCCCCATGATCAGCTTGTCACTGGTACACAGATTTGGGAAGCATGCCCCTCCCCTTGTGCACACCCTTATTGCCAATGTTTACCTGCTCATCCCTCCTGTGATGAATCCCATAATCTATAGTGTGAAGACCAAGCAAATTCGTAAGGCTGTGCTCAAAATTTTCCTTTCTAAGCTGATTTAGGAAATTTTCAGTACATTCTTCTTTATATAGTCTTTCTCACTCATTTTGATTTTCTACTAGTGTGAGTTACAACTATACCATGAGAAAGCATGTTTATACAGGATTTCACTCTTTTCTGATAGTCCAGTAATTTATGACTCATACAAAAAAATTAAAAAAAATTTATGACTCATACAGTTCTAGAGTGTGAACATTTTGAGAGCAGAGATCATGTCTTATGTAATTCTAGCACTCCCACAAATACTGCTTTTGGCTTAGAATAAGGCCATAGGTAAAATATGCCTACATGCATAGATAAATGAGGTCTTTCCTTGGAGCTCTAGAGTATGTACCTACCCAAGGAATGTCTGATGTAATTTAAAGATTTTCTTTATCTATTTAGAGAGAGCATGAGCGAGGATGGGCAGAAAGGGAGTGAAAGGGAGAAAGAATGTGAAGCCGACTCCCCACTGATCCGGAGTCTGATTTGGGGCTTGATCTAATGACCTTGAGATCAAGAGCCTAGCAGAAACCAAGAGTCAGAAGCTCAGCTGACTAAATCTCCCAGGCTCAGTCACCACTGATATAATTTAGATCAGTAGCAAATTCTAGGCTTCGTAAATATCTATTTTGGGGAATAATTTCAAGGTCCTGGGATCAAGCCCCAAATCAGACTCTGAGCTCAGTGGGGAGTCTGCTTCAGATTCTTTTTCTCTCTCCCTCCCTGTCTGCCCTTCCACTCGTGAACTCTCTCTCTCTCAAATATATAGATAAATAATAAAATATTTATATCAGACATTCCTTGGATAGCTACACACGCTAGAGATGGTAAAACTGTCTAAATCCCAAAGAAAGACATCACTTGTCTATGCATGTAGGCATATTTTACCCATGGCCTTATTCTAACCCAGGTGCAGTTATTTGTGGGAGTGCCATAATGATAACTATCCCCCAAAATAGATGATTCAAGGCTGAGGAACATGAATAAGCACAATAAATAAGAAGAAATGTGAATGAAAAGGGTACTTTCTTAATTCTTTAAAGAGTCCTACAGATTAGTTTGGTAAATGTATTATTTTATTATCCAATATCTATTGATTCATAATCTAGATATATGTCTAAAAGGGGAAAATGGGCAGGAATGCAGAGTTGTATTATGATGTTCAATATATCATTATACATTGTAATGAAAATTTAGAAACTGCTTAAACAATTACTTTTAGGATATTGGTTAAATAAGATATAAACTATCATGCAAAAAAACTAAAACTGATATAAATATACATGATAAATGATTAAGAGATAGATTAGTATACAGAGTACTTTATACTGTTTGTATATAAATTTCATGTGAATACACACATACACACACACACACACACACACACACACATTAAAAAGTATGGTCTAAGGATGCCTGGGTTGCTCAGAAGTTGAACATCTGCCTTTGGCTCAGGTCGTGATCCCAGAGTCCTGGGATTGAGTCACACATCAGGCTCCCTGTAGGGAGCCTGCTTCTACCTCTGCCTATGTCTCTGCCTCTCTCTGTGTGTCTTTCATGAATAAATAAATAAAATATTTTTAAAAAAAATTATAGTCTACCACAGGCTAGCAGTCTGTGGAAAACTGGAAACTCAGTTTGGGCTCACAGATTCCATAGTTCTGCATGTTGGTCAACACAGAGAAAACGGATGAAAAAAATTAGCTGTCAGCTTCCTCTTGGGGAATGAAAGTGTAGAGCCATGCATACAGCACTGCAGTTTCCCCAAGAGGCCTTCCAGAGTACTGGCCTCTGTCTTGCCACTCTTGGAACCTGAATGTGTTGACCACAGCCTGATAACCTGGGGGGAGAATGGAGAGAGCATCTTGGGCTCGAAGACACCATAGCCCCGATCCTTCTCATCACAGAATGAGCGGATAAAAAAGGGACCTCTCAGCATTCTTCTGGGTTGGGGAAGAGTTGAGCTGTATGTACAGTGTCCAAGCTTCTCTAAGGGGATCCTCCACAGGACTGCCCTCTGTCCTGTCAGTCTTAGGACTCAGATGGGTTTTGCAGAGTCTAATAGCATGGGGGAGAAGGAAGCCATAAGGTTGGGCTCTTAGAGGCCATAGCTCCACCTCCTGGTTCCCCACAGAGTGACATGAAAAGTCCCCCAGCCACCTGCTCCTCCCTAGAGAGGGAGAGCTGATAGGGCCCCAGACTCGTTCCCTAGGCATATTGGTGGAGGTTGTCTCCTCTATAAGGCCAGTCTGTGAGGACGGGGAAAGAAGTCTGCTTTATCTAATGCGCAAATATCAAGGAAAAAGGAAAATTAGCCAAAGAAATTTCAAACAAAGGAACAAGAAAAAATCTTCAGAAACTGACCAAGATGAAATGGACCTATATGATTTACCTGACAAAGAATTCAAAATACATGTCATAAAAAGGCTTACTGAGATCTAGAGAATAATGCATGAATAAACTGAGAATTTCATCAGAGATAGAACTATAAGAAATACCAAACAGATATGTAGACAACACTGTATTTTTTAATAATAAATTTATTTTTATTGGTGTTCAATTTGCCAACATACAGAATAACACCCAGTGCTCATCCCCTCAAGTGCCCCCCTCAGTGCCCGCCACCCAGTCACCCCCACCCCCCGCCCTCCTCCCCTTCCACTACCCCTACTTTTTTTTATTAGTTCTAACAGTTTTGTGATTTTGAGGGGTTTTCTTTTTTATTTTTTATTTTATTTTTTATTTTTTTTATAAATTTGTTTTTATTGGTGTTCAATTTGCCAGCATATAGAATAACACCCAGTGCTCATCCCGTCAAGTGCCCACCTCAGTGAGGGGTTTTCTATACAAAAGATCATGTTATCTGCAAACAGATAATTTTACTTCTTCCTTTACAATTTGGATGACTTATACAAAAGGGAATACTATTTAGCTTTAAAAAAGGAAATTCTGCAATATATGACAACATGGTTGGACCTTGAGGACATTATGTTAAATTTAGCAAGCCAGACACAGAAGGACAACTACTGTATGACTCCACTTATATGAGGTGTCTGAAATAGTCACGTTCATAAAGTCAAAGACTGGAATGCTGGTTACCAGGAGCTGATGGGTAGTAGGGGGGGAAAGGAATTATTAATCAATAGGCAGAAAGTTTCAGTATAAATAAGATGAATAAAACTCTATACATAGATTTGTGCTACAACATTGTATCTGTAGTCCACAGTAATGTGTGCTTGGAATTTGTTGAGTATGGATCTCATGTTAAGTGTTTTTATCATATACAAAAAAAGATAAATAACATAAACCAAATGTTAAAAGCATTTATCTTTTAATAGATATTGGTTTACTTATATTTTTATTTTATTTTATTATTTTATTTTATTTTATTTTATTTTATTTTATTATTTTATTCCTGAGACACACAGAGGCAGAGACATAGGCAGAGGGAGAAGCAGGCTCCCCTTTGGGAGCCTTATGTGGGACTTGATCCTGGTACCCTGAGATCATGACCTGAGCCAAAGGCAGATGCTCAACCGTTGAGCCACCCAGGAGTCCCACTTATATTTTCTTTATACTTTGCTGTAGTTTAAAAATAATAATGTCTCTTAAATAATGTCTTTAAAGAAAAGCTCGATAATGTCTTAAATTGTTTTTCAGATATTGAAATAATTTCCATTTAATAACCCCCTCAATTCCCCAACACAGCTTTTCTCCCCCACCCCCAGCTTTGTTTTGCTCTTCACCTTCCTCAAGATCTTCATTTCTTTGAGTCTTCATGCTACCTTCTTTCCATTTTTATCCATCACTGGTCTCAGTGTGGTCCAGCACCAGTACATCCAAATTGGTATTTTTTTAAAAAAATATGTATTTATTTATTTGAGAGGAAGAGAGAGAAAGAGAAAGAACACAAGAGCAGGGGAGGGAGAAGCAGACTCCCCACTGAACAGAGACCTGAATGCAGGGCTCAATTCCAGGACCCTAGGATCATCACCTGAGCTGAAGGCAGATGCTTAACTGACTGAGCCACCCAGGCACCTCAGCTGGTAATTTTTTTTTAAGATTTTATTTATTTATTTATTCATGAGACACACAGAGAGAGAGAGAGAGAGAGAGAGAGAGACAGAGACACAGGCAGAGAGAGAAGCAGGCTCCATGCAGGGAGCCTGACATGGGACTCGATCCGATCCGGAGTCTCCAGGATCACGCCCTTGGCTGAAGGCGGCGCTAAACCGCTGAGCCACCTGGACTTCCCCAATTTTTTTTTTTTTTTCTTAAGCACAGATTCCTCAACTTCATCCCAGAACTGCTTAATCAGAAACTCTTTAGGTGGAACCCAGGAATTTGAATTTTAACAAGCTACCTACAGATTGTACAGATTAGAGTAACACTCTTCTGGGGTCTAGGCTAAGACCTACATTTGAAAAACACCATGAATATCTTGCCGAGTCTTTTATCATTTTGCCCTCTCTAACTGAAATATCTACCTGTTTTGTTGTTGTTGTTGTTGTTGTTGTTGTTGTTGTTGTTTTAGCACTGGGTGTTATTCTGTATGTTGGCAAATTGAACACCAATAAAAAATAAATTTATTATCTACCTGTTTTTTTCTCTTCTGTTATTTGCTTTCATTTCACTAGGAGTCCTTAGTGAATCTTTTATTGTAGGCTCTTAGTTTCCTACTGACTTGAAACTTTCTGTAAACTCACTGTAGTGTTTTCGGGAGATTGGTATATCTTGCAGAGACCCAAGAACTGTGCTTTATTAATAATAGCTAACTTAATATATGCTTATTGAATTAACAGTGTGTTTACATAATTTTGCAGATATTCTTAAATATTTGAGCATCTTCATTTTGGCAAACACTGTCAGAGGTACTTGGGGATGAAAGAGTGAACAATGATGACATAGATTCTATTCTTAAAAGTAGTAACAATCTGACAAAACACATCTAAATTGACATATTTTGCAGTTGTTTCTTTTGAATAAGAGTCAATAAAACACTGTGGCAGATACTAAAAGGAGTCATAGATGGTGATTTCTCACTTTTCCAGGCAAAGCTTGAACTAAAGGGAAAATCATCAACCTAAAAAATTCATAGCCTGGTGAGAATAATATAGCTTCTAGAAATTTACTGTTTAACAGAGGAGGTTGGACAGCCCCAGCGGCTCAGTAGTTTAGCGCCACCTTCCGCCGGGCGTATGATCCTAGAGACCCGGGATCGAGTCCCACGTCAGGGTTCCCTGCATAGAGCCTGCTTCTGCTTCTGCCTGTGTGTGTCTCTGCCTCTCTCTCTCTCTCTCTCTCTCTCTCTCTCTCTCTCTCTCTCTCTCTGTGTGTTTGTGTGTGTGTCTGTCTTGAATAAATAAAATCTTTAAAAAAATAACAGAGGAGGTATAATACACATAAGCAATACAAACAAAACATGATTCCAATTTCATGAATGTGCAGGAATTGTTTTGAAAAAGGAGGGTTTTGAGGATGGGGCGACTATCTTTTGGGATATGCTTTAAAATAAATATATAACAAATATTCTTATGAAAGCTACACCTCTGACTTTTGGTGCAGTAAGAAAGATGATTCATGAAGTGTCACTTACATACAATTTTGCATAGTATAGCCACATATACACTAATAAAAGCCATTTTAAAATACATCCTTTTTCCTTCTTTATAAAGTGATATTATTTACAGAAAGTACATAAGCAATTTTTTTTTTAAAATCTTACAAGCTATATTTTTTACTTCTCCTCACTAGCTGTGTTACACTGTAAATTCAACACCATCCATTATGGAGGTTGCTTCATGCTGGTCTGAACCTGTCAATAACCAACATATGGATAAACTGGTTTTTATTATGATTGCAAGGCATCCTTCAGTGAAGGCCATCAGGAAACTTAGAAAGTGAGAGGGTTTATTACTTACAAATCTTGGAAAGTACATGGCACATCTGGGGTCACACAGTGAGATTACAGAGAGAAAGTAGGGGCCTGGGGTTCTGCTTTTATTGAGGTCAGGGGTGAGGGCCTAGGGTTTTGTGGGTTCACTTTTTATTGGTGAATTTAAAACATAAGTTTAAGAACTAAAGCACAGAAAGAAAAGAAAAAAGTAGCTAAATATTCAATTGTTTAAATCAATTGATCTCTAAAGCAAAGGAAATATGGGGGTGGAGAGGGTGGCCTGGCTCTTTATCTAGTCCTGTGGCTGGCAATGTGTTTATTTTTTATTTTTTATTTAAATTCAATTTAATTAACATATACTGTATTATTAGTTTCAGGGATAGAACTTATTGATTCATCAGTTGCATATAACACTCAGTGCTGATTCCATCATGGGCCCTCCTTAATGCCCATCACCCCGTTACTCCATCCCCCTTTCTACCTCCCCTCTAGCAACCCTTAGTTTGTTCCCTATAGTTAAGAGTCTCTTAGGGTTTGTCTCCCTCTCTGTTCTTATCTTATTTTATTTTTCCTTCCCTTGACCTATGTTCATCTAGAGGGTATTATGCTAAGTGAAATAAGTCAGTCAGAGGAGGACATATACCATATGATTTCACTCATATGTGGAATTTAAGAAACAAAACAGATGGCAATGTGTTTTTAAATTTTTTTCTGAAATACTCTCTTGAAGTGGATGATGCCTCAGTGATCAAAGCTTAAATCAGGCACTTACATAACAAGAAGAAAAAACAGCTGTCAAGACTTCTACTACAGAAGTCTATATATTTTTACATTTTTAAAGATATCTAGACCTATGAAACAATGCTTAAGACTGTCTGAGCTAATGCTGAAAATAAATCTGGCCAATCTGATGTAGAATTTGGAAGGGTAGGTAATAGAGTATCTGCTAAGACCTTACTAGTACATCAAGATTCTGTTTGAGAGCGTTTTCTGCATTGATATTTTTGTATAATCAGTGTATTGTGGCTGAGAGGAAAATACATTTGCTATTATTAATATTCAGGCTTATATTGATGCCAAGTAAGGAATCACAATAGCTTATGGGCCCTCAAATAAGGTTCCCAACTCCCTCAGTTGCTTCACAAGAAGCTGCAGAAATGTGTGTTTCTAAGAAAGGAGAAAGATTAAATTCCATGCTGAGCAATCTCTGTTGTTATTTAGATTCATTTGTCTTTGAATGCCAGTACTTGGGTACATGGATCTGTTTAGCTTCATCATCACTTGCCACTTGCACCCAGGATTCCAGGCAAGCTGAATATATTATTAGTCTCCGTTCCTTATATGCTCTGTGCTCCCTTGTTTCTTGGTGCTAATCTTTCTACAGGATAAATACATGCCCTTATCATAAATATGACCTGTTTTAATCACTGAGTTTTATGAGTGTTTCTTTAGTGGATTTTGAGTGACTATTCTATTTTCTGTAATATCATTGCAAAACCCTTGGAATGTGATCAATGATCAAAGTGTTTTATGAAAGAATCAATGAACCTTTTTGGGGGGCATCAATGAAAATATTTCTTTAAAAAGTACAAAATTCTGAATGCCTGGGTAGCTCAGTCGGTTAAACGCCTGCCTTTGGCTAGAGTCATGATCCTAGGGTACTAGGATGAGCCCCACATCAGGCTCCCTGCTTGGTGGGGAGCCTGCTTCTCCCCCTCCCTCTGCTGCTCCCCCTGCTTGTGCTTGCTCTCTCTTTTTCTGTCTCTGTCAAATTAATAAAATATTTTTTAAAAAATAAAAGGTACAAAATTCATCATAATGTTGGTGGAAGATAGAATTGCCAGCTGGCTTGAGGTAGTGTGGGGATGAGGAATGAGCTCATGCATAGAGCAGGTGTTTTTATCTGGAATTATATACCTACAAATTTACTTTTAACAAAATTTAATCAAGATATAAGATTAATGAGTGGGGTGCCCAGATGGCTCAGCGGTTGAGCATCTGCCTTCAGCTCAGGGCGTGATCCCGGGTCCAGGGATCGGTCCTGTATCAGGCTCTCTGCAGGGAGCCTGCTTCTCCCTCTGCCTATGTCTCTGCCTCTCTCTCTCTCAGTCTCTCATGAATAAGTGAATAAAATCTTAAGAAAAGAGATATAAGATCAGTGAGCTATGGCATCAGTCCCTACAAAAGTAAGTGCAGTGAAAAAGGGAAGGAATCATGAAGTAGAATGAACCCTTCAGAAACTTCATACTCTGGGGACCACAAAAACATCCACTAGGAGTTTTCTGATGTACAGATTTTATGCAGCCTCGGTCTTGGCTCCTTTATATATGCTACATATCCCTGAGTAAAAAAATCTCCCCAGCTCCTCAGTCCCTTCCTGGCAAACAGGGCAAGAAAGAACACATCTCCATGTTTTGTAAGTAATAATGCTGCATTCAGGGAAAACATCAAGCTTTACACACATCTGGTTTCTTTTGAGAACGAGGAAGATTTATTAACTGCAAAAAGCCCAAGGAAAATTGTGGAAATCTCTTTCCTGAAATCTATTTCTGTGAACATTCTATTATAATTGATGTGATACAGTTGATCTATGGGCCATACGTCTTGCAGCTTGGACAGGTTGTTAGCATACTTATGCAATGAATTGGATATGGGTTTTAGCTATGCTACATTTCAAACTGTTGCTTAAGGTCAGCTGGCATACTACTACTGCCCACCGCCACTATCATCCTCATTCTCATCCTTATTTACCATTATTAAATGCTGCCTATGTAACAGCATTTACATAACAAATGCTTTAAAAATGATATATCATTTAACCTGTATAAATTAATGGTATTGGTGAGCTACTAATTTCACAGAAGTAGAATCTAATGTAAAATTATTATTTGAGAACTCTAGCTGTTAATGACAGATCTAGCATTTGAACCTAGTTTTGCTGGACCTTATAACTATGCTGGTGAATTTCCATAATCAGAGGAGAGAGGTGACTCTGTGTAGAGTCCCACACAGAACCTGCAAATGCTCTTAGTGCAGTTAGAATATCATAAGGAGAAAACTACTATCAAAGAATGTGTGTGGGGGGATGGGCATACAAACATTTACTCTACAATAAAAAGACACAGTGTTCTGTCAAACTACAATAAACTTCCCAATTTAACATGCACTCACATGGACACATACACAGGCACAAACACAGATATTACTCAGTCTGTGGGAATGAGGGAGAGCTCAGTAAGATAATTCCAACAGTTATATTGTAATTTCAGGAAACACAGCATGCTTTAAATGGACAAAACTAGGTAATGATATATTTCCAAATCCATGATTTACAACTCATAGATTTAATTTATACCTGTAAGTATATATTATTGTTTCCCACTATACAGAAAATAATACAGAGCATTTGGAATATAATGATGACTGAGCAGTGATTCACTTGCTAGTAGCTGATTTCAGTTGGAGAGGCATGTTTTTGGATTACTTATGACCATGCAATGGCATTAACACTCTTCTAGATGTATAAATTAAAAAGAATGTGACTCCAGAGGAAGAAGTAATTCCTTCTGACTTGACATGGAGAAGGAAATGCCACAAAATTTTTAATAGAGAAAATAAATTAATGTTGAATGTATAAATGGATCCATGGAGCAAACAATAAGTCTAAAGAATGTAGCCTCATTCAAAGAAGAGTGGGAAGCACATGAATTAATAAGCAAAGCACAGCACAGTGAAAGAACTTGCTATCTTTGATAGTTTGGTGAGGTAGGAAAGGTCCAGGCTGATCATATCAAAAGGTCCCTGGCAAAAGGTCCCTGGGGTAGGTGATTGGGCAGCAAGAACAGTAGATTTTTGTCAGATTGGGAAGATCCTTGACTGCTATAATAAAGAGGGAAAGAATTTTTAGTTCATGCTGAAGGCAATGAAGAGTTCTGTGTGAGGAGGGCCATGAAGTGGTATTTTTGAGAGCTCATGCTAGCATACATATGGAGAAAGTGTGTAAACATTTGAAACTCAGGGCAGGGAAATTACTTATGAGAAGATTGCTGTAGTTCCTGCAAAAAACTAATGTTATATAAAATAGAGGTGATACAAGTGGAGGGTAAGGATGGTCAGTCAAAAGATACTTTAGAAGTCAAACCATAAAGGTTTGTAAATTTGCTGACCTAGACAGCTGTGGTAGGCAGCATTCTAAAAGGGCCCTCAGGATTGCTGTCCCCTATGAGCACAGTACAGTATGAAACCCAAGCCTGGAGTGAGTGGACTTATGAATGTGATGGGATATGTTGCATTGTATGTATGGCAGAGAGAGTTTGCAGATATCAGTAGGGTTTGTGATGATTGACTTTGAGTTAATCAAAAGGGAGAGTATGCTAGGTAGACCTGTTCCAATCATGTGAGCTTTTAAATGAGACAAGGAGCAACAGAGAGATTCCTCTGTTGGATTGGAAGATGTCATGTGTCATGTTGTGAGAGGTCCATGTGACTGGGTAGAGGACAGTCTCCAGGAGCTGAGAGCAATGTCCAGTCTACCGCCAGCCAGAAAGCGGAGACCTCACTTCTATGGTGCAAGCAACACAATGCTGCTAACAACCTGTTTGGGTTTGGAAGGGACTGACCTCTGGCTGAGCGCACAGTCCTGGCTGAAATGCTGATTTTAGCCTCGTGAGATCTTGAGTTACGATCCTGCTATTGCCATGCTCAGACATCTGACTTGCTGAAATATGAGATACAGTCTTTTTTTGAACCATGAATTTGTGCTAGTTTTTTATGCAGAAGTATACAATTAATGCAACCGAGTATGCTTCAGACCAAGAAGTAAATTTCAGTGATAGTTGTGAACCATTTACGAGGGAAATGAGAACAGACAAATTTTTAGTAAGTTGTTGGTGAAATGAAGGAGATATGTGCATCAAGAAGGGGGCAGTGTTATGTTTAGGTTGAGAAAGAAGTTGAAATACTTATAGACGGTGGTTATGGTACAAATGAAAATGTCTAAATTTTAATAAAGAAGGAAAATCGAAAAAAAAGAAGGAAAATCATTGGTATTATTTCACAGTATAGAAAAATATCTATGTATTCTCTATTTTTTCAGTGTTTAGAAAACATCCAAATTCCTTACCCTTTGATGGTGATAAAATAATTCTATAATGGATTCCTGTTACCTTTAAACACTCTTAGCACTTTGTATTATCTCAGATCTTCAGTGGCAAAATATCTGAAACAATATATCTTGGATATGCTTAGAGTATCTTCATGGTGATTTTTACCTATCTTTCCCTGATCAAGAAAATTTCTTCCTGTGCTCATGGAAGCCCTTCTTGACCTTTCCCCCTACATGACTTTCTAGTATAGTCCACCTGTATTTTAAACACAAGCTCATTATTGTATATATAAGATTGCATTTTATTTGCTTGTTTACATGTTTGATTTCCTAAATATTTTATCCTTTCCTGAATATATTTGAGGGTGGGTACCATGTTTAACTTGGTTCTGTATCCTTGTAGTATTACAGCATGCACTCAGTAATTTAATGTTAAACTAAACAAATATCCATAATTGATTTAGAAGCTGCATTGTCTTTGGAAGTGAGCATGAGTTCTTCTTCTGAATCAGGAAAGAATAAAGAAGAAAATCAGCTGTGGTGGAAGAAGGGACCACATGAAGAAGTTATTAACCAGTAGTCATTGCCCAAATCATACTTAGATCATATTTTCATCTTTTGCCTTAACTCAGACAGTAAGACCTGTGAATTAGAAGATGGGATGCAAATAGATATGGGAAAGGAAGGAAAAGAAATTATTATATTTTAAATTTATTTTTAAACATATAATAGCTAGTACTTAGTGACCTTCATATACATTAACTAATTTAATCCTTATAGTAATTCTATGGGCTTTATATGTCATTATTACTTTAGAGATGGAGAAGTTCAGGGCACACATAATTTAGGAACTTATCATGTGGGTAACTTAGCCAATAAATATATCAGTCCATGCTTGAATGCATCAGCATGTAGAACATGCAATCCTAAAAAAATTGATTTGAGATGCCAAATAAAAATTTATAACATCAAAATATCCATATTTACTTTTGAGGCCCTTTATGCTCAAATAGTTCTGTTTGTAATTGTCTTGATGGCTTACTCGTTATGTGGTATGAAAGTTACATAGATACAGTTCAAGTTATGACACTACAAATAAACTGTATCCATACAAGATATTAACACAGCTACTAAGAGTAGGCGCTCAGCAAATGTAGGTTATTTATTATGCCTGGAGATATTCAACCTGCTTGAATGGAGGTGTCCAGGAAAAGAGGAGAGCATTGTTTTTGGGCCTCCAAAGCTAGTTTACTTTACTGATATAGTTATCAGAATCTCTGCATATAGTTTGTTTGTTGTTCATCTATGATTTCATACAACTCAATATACACATTTCAAAAAATATTTATTGACTGCCTACTATGTAAAGTGAGGAAATGAAGGGTGCAAGCTACTTAAAAATGAATTAAAATAAAATGGTCATTGTTAGATTTGTTTATATATAAATTCTGTACCCTCACATAATTGTTCAAACTTCATAATTGTTCCTGTTTTCTTCTTTATTAGATGTGATTTTAGTTTTCTTTATTTTTTAACCAATATTCATAAACTCTATCTATATTACAGAGGTTGGTTTTTATAAATAGTTACCTAGTGAAATAATTACTTTCAGGTTGAATTCATTATAAAGAAATATAGTGGGTTACCTGGGTGGCTCAGTGGTTAAGCATCTGCCTTCGGCTCAGGGCATGATCCTGGAGTCCTGGGATCGAGTCCCACATCAGGCTTCCTGCATGGAACCTGGTTCTCCCTCTGCCTGTGTCTCTGCCTCTCTCTCTCTCTGTATCTCTCATGAATAAATAAATAAAATATTTTTAAAAATAAAGTTTATCATTGCAGGATATTGAGTTTAAGATTCAGCAGTTTGAGTTCAACATGCCAAACTTTCAGAATATCATATCATATCATATCATATCATATCATATCATATCCTCTTCCATCATTTTCCTGCTAACTGGTGTTCCCAGCCTGGAAGCCTTCCACATCTGGATCTCCATTCCCTCCTGCTTTCTCTACATAACCACCCTCTCGAGAAACAGTCTGATCCTCTTTGCCATTGTCACTCAGCCCAGCCTCCATGAACCCATGTATGATTTCCTCTCCATGCTGTCTACCCCTTGGCCTATCCATATCCACCCTGGTCACTATGTTGGGTATATTGTGGTTTGATGCCAGGGAGATCAGCTTTAATGCCTGCTTGTCACAGATATTTTTCATTCAACACTTCACTGTCATGGAATCCTCAGTGCTGTTGATCATGGCCTTTGATCATTTTGTGGCCATCTCTAGTCCTCTTAAATATCCTTCTATCTTAACTGACCTTAAAATAGCACAGGTTGGAGTAGCAGTCATCACCAGGGGGACACTAATACTGACTCCTATGGTGTTGCTTCTCAAATGATTGTCCTTCTGCCACAGCCACGTACTCCACCACTCCTACTGCTTCCACCCTGATATGATGAAGCTCTCATGCACAGATGCCAGGATCAATAGCGTAGTTGGGTTGACAGCCCTGAAGTTCACACCATTGCTGGAGTGAACTCCATCTTCTTTATTTTTTCTTATGTTTTAATCTTTAAGGATGTCCTCAGCATTGCATCTCCAGAAGAGAGGAAGAAAGCCTTCAGCATATGCATCTCACATATTGAGGTTGTTGCTGTATTCTGTATTCCATTGATTAGACTGCCCTTTGTTCACAGGTTTGGGAAATGGGCCCCACCTTATGTATGTACTCTTATTGCCTGCACTTACCTGCTAATCCCCCTGTGTTGAACTCCATCCTCTATAGCATGAAGACCAACAGATACGCAGAGCTGTGTTCAAAGTTCTCCATCCCAGTACAACAAAGAAATAGATGGAGTCTACTTTTAAAAGCTTGAAATTTGTTTTGGATTTAAAGTAGATTGAATTTTGGACTAGAAATTTGAATTTTCCAATTCTGGTCATTGTGTAGGTAAGTACAATGCCATCCAGAGAAGTTAAAATGTTGACTCATGCTTGAGCTGAAAGAATTCCAAAAGATCATTTTAGCTTTAAGTATAAGCTATGAGTTCTCTCTCTCTCTCTCTCTTGCTCTCTCTCTCTTTCCTCAATAGCCACAATATTATTAACATTTACACATTTAGGATAAAATATTTTCAGTGACCTAGACACCAGTGAGCCAGTTTCAGTTTCATATGTGGAATTTTTTTTTTTGAAGAAGGGAATAAAAAGTGTATTGATTGCAAATCACTGAATTTTATCATCTAAATTTGCACATTCTCTATGGTTTTAGGATTGTTCCAGATATTCTTAATTTTCCTCTTGGCCTTCTGCTCTCCCTGACCTTTAATATAATTGGTAGTAGCATCATCAATACATGTTGTACTGCTTTGTCATCAACCTAACCCTTTTTGGTCAGATATACTTACTTTCCCCCAACTCTTCAGGGAAGATTTATAGCACAAGCATTTTGTGAAAAATGATTCTGCTTAATTCAACTCCAATCTGTATGTTTTTTTTCAGAAGTACTAATGTCATGCTTAACACTTATTAAGTCTGCTTTTGGTTTTGGTAAATATCAACTCAAAATAGTTTTTCTTTGAAGATTCAAGAGTACCAGGAACCAAATGCAGAGATATTTTAATCTGGTTGGATATGCAATGCTTTATTTGGACTTTCTCTTCAAGGAATGTTAAAGTCGGTATGTTAATCGTCTCTAGATAGGAAGACAAATCATACCAGTGGTTAACACTGGGAGGATTTAATCCAAGGAATCTGATAAAGTCTAGGTGAACTGATGGCACAAATGGAATGCAGAAATAATAGAGATAATAACTACAGGATGTCACTTCCACCTGTATGTCTGTGGGAACGAAGAGAGGAGTTTGATGTTATGAAAATCTAGAAACTTGGTGGAAGCTCTTCCCAGAGCTGACACTCATACCTATAATGAGGGGGTGCTATCCTACTGGTTGTAGTACCTAAGGAGTGAGAAAATGGACCACAGGGATCCAAGCTCCAAATCTCAGGGAAGGGCACTTTGTAGCTGGAGCTCATGCCACTGGAGCACAGAGGAGGACTGCTCATGGACCTGAAAGTCAGACCCCTGAAAAAGCACCCCACTGGTGTGTGGTTCTGTTTTTTCCAAGGGAGCATGATGAAAATTTCCTGGGAGTGTTGGAAAAAATAAAAGTAGAAAGTGGAACCGGAACCAGTAATGTTGGCATGGTTATGTGGCAATGACAGGAATAGCAAGCAAACATGCTGGGATACTTATCCTTCCAGTAGCTTCCAGTTTCCTTCTCGAATATTTCAGTTAACACAGCTGGCAGAGGATAATTGTGTTTCCTGATTCCCAGCTTACTTATCAAAACAGAGTAGAGAATATTGATTTTAGAGCTGAGGTTCAGTATTTTCATAGCCAGCACAGTTGGGTAACATGCATGTTACACAGTTAAGTTTTATATAGCCATTACAAGGACTTTCTTAGTTGCTCTAATCTAGACTGTTGATCATAGCAACAGTGTCTAGTAAATAAAAGCTATACAAGTGCTTCCACAATTCACCAAGTATTTCTACATTCAATCTTCTGAAAGACTGATAGGTGACAAAGGGGGGATGCTTTTGCTCCTTTAAAAAAAAAAAACAAATTTCTAGTTCTTCTAGGACCACCCAGGTGTTTGTTCAATGACGAACAGTAGAGTTCCAGGCTTTGCCTGTGTCAGCTTCTAATTTGGTTTGCTGGCTACTCATGGAGTTTTCTGCAAAATTTTACATGCTCTTTGTTTTTAGGACACTTGTCATCTTTTCCCAGTTACTTTCACTTCTGTTAACTTTGGATAATTTCTGAAGACTGAGCATATGCCATATCTATTCTCATTGATAGATTTTGATTGGAAACCTGTGCTCATTATTCTCACTTCCCTTCCCGGTGTCATAGATCTGCTCATTCTTCTGTGCTTTTCTTGATGCTCTAGATGTTGACTTAAATGTGCTGATATGGTCCAGTTTCTCTTATATACTGACTTCTAATTGGGTTATAAAATGGAGGGCATGAAGAGAAGAAGGAAGGGTGAGAGGAGAGGTCCTACTTTGATAAATATCTTTTATCCTGTTGGCTCCTGGGCTAGTAATGTTTTCTCACTCTCCCTGGTCTCTAGATCTCTCAGCATCCCCTGTTTGTCTCCTTAACCCCGTCTTCCTTTCTGTAATTAAAACTTTCATTAAAGTCTCTTCATTTAAGTTATCCACGTAGTTTTTGTTTCCTGGTGGTTCTGTAACTGATATGTAGTCTTTAATGAGCGAAGATAATGGCTCCTTGATCTGTCTGGATATACTGCTTCTATTTGAACTTCATTTATAAGTCAGTTTTGAGTATGAGATGCATGAGATGGGTACTAATTAATCTTTTTGTCACCTGAGGCATAAAGTAATGCCTTTTTCTGAGCCTCTCATTCCAGGTCTTAGTACCAAGAGCCTTGCTTCAGACACATAGAAGAAACCAAGTCCAGTCCCACCATGGTGATTCCTAGACATAGAGGGTAATATAGGATTTTCCTCTACATCCTCTCAGGGTCTGGACCAGAAAGTTGGATGGAGTAGACATCTGACATCTTGGCTGGCTGGTCTGTGGGAATCTGGGTACACAACCTGGTATATTTTCTCTAGTGCAAAATATATAGATTGCTGTCTGACAGCCAGAATTCCAGACTGGGAAGGGGGAGAGAAGCTTTGATTATTTCCCAAAATTCCTTCTTTGGACTTTACTATCATAAAATTATAAAGTTGAAAGAATATACTCATTGTTTAGTTTGTGCTTAACCTTCTAGAATCCAAAGTTTATAAGATAAATAGCTATTAAGGATGTAATGTATATAATGATAACTATAGTTAGTATTGCTGTATGGTATATATGAAAGGATTTAAAAGTGAATCCTAGGAGATTTTTTGGTATATATTTTTGTTGGAAGTCAATTTGCCAATATATAGCATAACACCCCGTGCTCATCCCCTCAAATGCCCTCCTCAGTGCCCGTCACCTAATCACCCTAACCCCCTGCCCACCCTCCTTTCCACCACCCCTTGTTCGTTTCCCAGAGTTAGGTGTCTCTCATGTTCTGTCACCCTCACTGATATTTCCCACTCATTTTCTCTCCTTTCCCCCTTATTCCCTTTCACTATTTTTTATATTCCCCAAATGAATGAGACCATATAATGTTTGTCCTTCTACGATTGACTTACTTCACTCAGCATAATACCCTCCAGTTCAATCCACGTTAAAGCAAATGGTCGGTATTTGTCCATTCTGATGGTTGAATAATATTCCACTGTATACATAAATCACATCTTCTTTATCCATTCATCTTTCAGTAGACCGTAGCTCTTTCCACAGTTTGGATATTGTGGACATTGTTGCTATAAACATTGGGGTACAGGTGTCCTGCAGTTTCACTTCATCTATATGTTTGGGATAAATCTCCAGCAGTGCAATTGCTGGGTCGTAGAGCAGTTCTATTTTTAACTCTTTAAGGAACCTCCACACAGTTTTCCAGAGTGGCTGCACCAATTCACATTCCCACCAACAGTGCAAGAGGGTTTCCCTTCCTCCACGTCCTCTCCAATATTTGTTGTTTCCTATCTTGTTAATTTTCACCATTCTCACTGGGGTGAGATGGTCTCTCATTGTGGCTTTGATTTGTATTTCCCTGATGACAAGTGACGCGGAGCATTTTCTCATGTGCTTCTTGGCCATGTCTATGTCTTCCTTTGTGAGATTTCTGTTCATGCCTTTTGCCCATTTCATGATTGGATTGTTTGTTTCTTGGGTGTTGAGTTTAATAAGTTCTTTATAGATCTTGATACTAGCCCTTTATCTTGATATGTCATTTGCAAATATCTTCTCCCATTTTGTAGGTTGTCTTTTAGTTTTCTGCACTGTTTCTTTTGCTGTGCAGAAGCTTTTTATCTTGATTAAGTCCCAATATTATTGTTGCTTTTGTTTCCTTTGACTTCATGGATGGATCTTGCAAGAAATTGCGGTCACCAAGTTCAAAAAGGGTGTTGCCTGTGTTCTACTCTAGGATTTTGATGGATTCTTGTCTCACATTTAGATCTTTCATCCATTTTGAGTTTATCTTTGTGTGTGGTGTAAGAGAATAGTCCAGTTTCACTCTTCTGCACGTGGCTGTCCAGTTTTCCCAGCACCATTTATTGAAGAGATTGTCCTTTTTCCATTCGATAGTCTTTCCTGCTTTGTCGAATATTAGTTGACCATAGAGTTGAGGAGGGCATTTCTGGGTTCTCTAATCTGTTTCATTGATCTATGTGTCTGCTTTTGTGCCAGTACCACACTGTCCTGATGATCACAGCTTCGTAGCACAATCTTAAATCTGACATTGTGATGCCCCTGGGTCTGGTTTTCTTTTTTAATATTCCCCTGGCTATTCGGGGTCTTTTCTGATTCCACACAAATCTTAAGATGATTTGTTCCACTCTCTGAAGAAAGACCATGGTATATTGATAGAGATTGCATTAAATGTGTATATTGCCCTGGGTAGCATTGACATTTTCACAATATTAATTCTTCCAATCCATGAGCATGGAATATTTTTCCATCTCTTTGTGTCTTCCTCAATTTCTTTCAGAACTGTTCTGTTCAGTCTCTTCAATAAATGGTGCTGAGAATATTGGACATCCACATGCGGAAGAATGAAACTAGACCACTCTCTTGCACCATACACAAAGATAAACTCAAAATGGATGAAAGACCTAAATGTGAGACAAGATTCCATCAAAATCCTGGAGGAGAACACTGGCAACAACCTTTTTGAACTTGGCCACAGTAACTTCTTGCAACATACATCCATGAAGGCAAGAGAAACAAAAGCAAAAATGAACTATTGAGACTTCATCAAGATAAGAAGCTTTTGCACAGCAAAAGATACAGTCAACAAAACTAAAAGACAACCTACAGAAAGGGAGAAGACCTTTGCAAATGACGTATCAGATAAAGAGCTAGTATCCAAGATCTATAAAGAACTTATAAAACTCAACACCCAAGAAACAAACAATCCAATCATGAAATGGGCAACAGACATGAACAGAAATCTCACAGAGGAAGACATAGACGTGGCCAAGAAGCACATGAGAAAATGCTCTGCATCACTTGCCATCAGGGAAATGCAAATCAAAACCACAATGAGATAGATACCACCTCCCACCAGTGAGAATGGGGAAAATTAACAAGGCAGGAAACCACAAATGTTGGAGAGGATGTGGAGAAAGAGGAATCCTCTTGCACGGTTGGTGTGAATGTGAACTGGTGCAGCCACTCTGGAAAACTGTGTGGAGGTTCCTCAAAGAGTTAAAAATAGATCTGCCCTACGACCCAGCAATTGCACTGCTGGGTATTTACCCCAAAGATACAGATGCAATGAAATGCCGGGACACCTGCACCCTGATGTTTACAGCAGCAATGTCCACAATAGCCACACTGTGGAAGGAGCCTCGGTGTCCATCAAAAGATGAATGGATAAAGAAGATGTGGTCTATGTATACAATGGAATATTACTTATCCATTAGAAATGACAAATACCCACCATTTGCTTTGACGTGGATGAAACTGGAGGGTATTATGCTGATTGAAATAAGTCAATCAGAGAAGGACAAACATACATGGCCTCATTCATTTGGGGAATATAAAAAATAGTGAAAGGGAATAAAGGGGAAAGGAGAAAAAATGAGTGGGAAATATCAGAAAGGGAGACAGAACATGAAAGACTCCTAACTCTGGGAAACGAAGTAGGGGTGGTGGAAGGGGAGGTGGGCGGGGGGTGGGGGTGACTGTGTGACGGGCACTGAGGGGGGCATTTGAGGGGATGACCACTGGGTGTTATTCTGTATGTTGGCAAATTGAACACCAATAAAAAAATAAATTTATTTAAAAAAAGAACTGTTTTGTTGTTTTTAGGGTATAGATACTTAACCTCTTTGGTTAGGTTTATTGCTAGGTATCTTAGGCTTTTGGGTGCAATTGTAAATGGGATTGACTCCTTAATTTCTCTTATTCAGTCTCATTGTTAGTGTATAGAAATGTCACTGATTTCTGGGCATTGATTTTGTATCCTGCCACACTGCCGAATTGCTGTATGAGTTCTAGCAATCTTGGGGTGGTCTTTTGGGTTTCCTATGAACAGTATCATGTCATCTGCAAAGAGTGAGAGTTTGACTTCTTTGCCAATTTGAATGCCTTTGATATCTTTTGTTGCCTGATTGCTGAGGCTAGGACTTCTAGTTCGATGTTGAATAGCAGTGGTGAGAGGGGACATCCCTGTCTTGTTCCTGATCTTAGGGGAATGGCTCCCAGTGTTTCCCCATTGAGAATGATATTTGTTGTGGGCTTTTTGTAGAGGGCTTTTAAGATGCTGAGGAATGTTTCCTCTATCCCTACTCTCTGAGGAGTTTTGATCAGGAATGGATGCTGTATTTTGTCAAATGCTTTCTCTCCATCTATTGAGAGGATTCTATGATTCTTGTTTTTTTCTCTTGTTGATAGGATCTATCACGTTGATTGCTTTATGAGTGTTGAACCAGCCTTTCATCCCAGGGATAAATCCCACTTGGTCATGGTGAATAATATTCTTAATGTACTGTTGGATCCTATTGGCTAGTATGTTGGTGAGAATTTTTGCATCTGTGTTCATCAGGGATGTTTGTCTATAACTCTCCTCTCTGGTGGGGCCCATGTCTGGTTTTGGAATTAAGACTATTCTGGCCTCATAAAATGAGTTTGGAAGTATTTCATCCCTTTCTATCTTTCGGAACAGCTTTAGTAGAATAGGTATTGTTTCTTTAGATGTTTGATAGAATTTCCTTGGGAAGCCATCTGGGCCTGGACTTTTTTGTCTTGGGAGGTTTTTGATGACTGCTTCAATTTCCTCACTGGTTATTGGCCAGCTCAGGTTTTCTGTCTTCCTGTTCTAGTTTTGGTAGTTTGTGGTTTTCCAGAAATGCGTCCATTTCTTCTAGATTGCCTAATTTATTGGTGTTTAGCTGCTCATGATATGTTTTTAAAATTGTTTGTATTTCCTTGGTATTGGTGGTGATCTCTCCTTTTTCATTCATGATTTTATTAATTAGAGTCTTTTCTCTTTTGTTTTTAATAAGGCTCGCTAATGGTTTATCTATCTTATTAATTCTTTCAAAGAACCAACTCCTCATTTTGTTGATCTGTTCCACAGTTCTTCTGGTCTCTATTTAATTGAGTTCTGCTCGAATCTTTATTAACTCTCTTCTTCTGCTTGGTGTAGGTTTTATTTGCTGTTCTTTGTCCAGTTCCTTTAGGTGCAAGGTTAGCTTGTGTATTTGAGTTGTTTCCAGTTTTTTGAGGTATGCTTGTATTGCCATGTATTTCCCTCAGGACTGCTTTTGCTGTATCCCAAAGATTTTGAATGGTTGTATCTTCATTCTCATTAGTTTCCATGAATCTTTTTAATTCTTCCTTAATTTCCTGGTTGACCCTTTCATCTTTTAGTGGGATGCTCTTTAACCTCCACGTGTTTGAATTTCTTCCAAATTTCATCTTGTGATTTAGTTCTAGTTTCAAAACATTATGGTCTGAAAATTGCAGGGGACAATCCCAATCTTTTTGTATCTGTTGAGACCTGATTTGTGACTCAGTATGTGATCTATTTTGGAGAAAGTTCCATGTGCACTTGAGAAGAATGTGTATTCAGTTGCATTTGGATGTAAAGTTTTGTAAATATCTGTGAAATCCATCTAGTCCAGTGTAGCATTTACAGCCCACGTTTCTTTGGAGATGTTGTGCCTAGAACATCTTTCATTTGTAGAAATCGCTGTGTTAAAGTCTCCCAGTATAAGTGTATTATTAAGTATGTCTTAACTTCCATTATTAATTGATTGATATACTTGGCAGCTCCCATATTAGGAGCATAAATATTCATTATTGTTAGGTCCTCTTGTTGGATAGATCCTTTAAGTATGATATAGTGTCCCTCTTCATCTCTTACTACAGTCTTTGGGATAAACTTAATTTATCTGATATGAGGATGGCTACTCCTGCTTTCTTTTGAAGACCATTTGAATGGTAAATGGTTCTCCAACCTTTCATTTTCAGGCTGTAGTGTCCTTACTTCTAAAATGAGTCTCTTGTAGACAACAAATAGATGGGTTTTGCTTTTTTATCCAGTCTCAATCCCTGTGTCTTTTGATGGGATCATTAAGCCCATTCACATTCAGAGTTACTATTGAAAGATATGAATTTAGTGTCATCATAATACCTATTTAGTCCATGTTTTTGTGGTTATTTCTTTGTGTGTCCTCTTTCTTTTATAGAGTCCCCCTTAATATTTCTTGCAGAGCTGGTTTGGTGGTCATATATTCTTTCAGTTTCTGCCTATCTTGGAAGCTCTTTATCTCTCCTTCTATTCTGAATGAGAGCCTTGCTGGATAGAGTATTCTTGGCTGCAGGTTCTTCTCATTTAGGACCCTGAATATATCCTGCCAGCCCTTTCTGGCCTGCCAGGTCTCTGTGGAGAGGTCTGCTGTTAGCCTAATATTTCTCCCCATATAAGTTAGGGATCTCTTTTCTCTTGCTGCTTTAAGATCTTCTCTTTATCTTTGGAATTTGGAAGTTTCAGTATTAGGTGTCGAGGTGTTGAACAGTTTTTATGGATTTTAAGGGGAGGATCTCTCTATCTCCTGGACCTGAATGCTTGTTTCCCTCCCTGGGTTAGGGATGTTCTCAGCTATGATTTGTTCAAATACACTTTCTGGTCCTCTGTCCCTTTTGGTGCCTTCTGGAACCCCAATTAAATGTAGATTTTTTTCCTCTGAGGCTGTCATTTATTTCCCTTAACCTTTCCTCATGGTCTTTTAATTGTTTTTCTCTTTTTTTCCTCAGCTTCCTTCTTTGCCATCAACTTGTCTTATATGTCACTCACTTGTTCAATCTCATTAACCCTCGTCGTTAGGTACTCCAGTTTGGATTGCATCTCATTTAATTGATGTTTCATTTCAGCCTGATTAGATCTAAATTCTGCAGTCATGAAGTCTCTTGAATCCTTTATGCTTTTTTCCAGAGCCACCAGTAGCTTTATAATTGTGCTTATGAATTGGCTTTCTGACATTGAATTGTAATCCAAATTCTGTTACTCTATGGGAGAGAGGATGTTTCTGATTCTTTCTTTGGTGGTGTTTTCTTCTTTCTAGTCATTTTGCTCAGTTCAGAGTGGCTAAAAATGAGTTGTACTGGAAAAAGGAAGAAAAAAAGGAGAAAAACAAACAAACAAAGAAGGAGGGGTATCCTCTGATTCTATATACTGTAAATCCCTTGACTTCCCCTTGAGTTTTCTAGTACTTCTTGGTCAAGCACATGCTTTTCCCCTGTCCTTCCAGCTGGTCTTCTGAGGGAGGGGCCTGATGTCCTGATTCTCAGGTGTGTGCACCTGGGGGTGCTGCCCAGCCCCCTGCCAGGTGCACAGCTCAGTGGGAGCTGTTTATCCTGTGAGGCCTCTGTTCCCTGGTGGCCCACTCTGTTCCAGGCAGAGGGTGACACAAGGAGGAAGAACAACAGTGCTGGAAGCCAGGTCTCCAGCCCTAGAGTCAGCTCTCGCAGTAAATACCGCAGGTCCCATTCCGCACTGGCCTGGATGCTCTGGGGGCGGGGGGTGGGGCGCTGATCTGCACAGCTCGGGGCCGCTGGGCGCTGGAGCGTCCTGGTTGTCCTGTGCCCTCCCTGCCTCCACCTGTCCCAAAGGCAGCGCCGGATTCTGGTATGTGTCCCCTGGGATCCGGGGCCTGTGCTGCTGGAATCGTGCTCCCAGAGTGTGCAGCCCCCTCTGGCTGGAGCTGCCACCTGAGCTTCTCCCAAGGTCCCGTGGGACACTCGCTCCAGCCCTTCAGCCTGCTCCGCGGGTGTGTGGCGCGTTCCCCTCCGGGGCGCACTTCCTCTGTTAGTGACCCTGGGAATCTGGAGGCTCCACTGCCCCTCCTGGGATCCTGCCCAAGTTCCCTGTGAATGCCTTTCCCTCCTGTAAGAATCTCGTGTGGATTTTTAAAAGTTCCTGCTTCTCTGGGACTGGGCTTTCCAGTCCTGGAGGCTTTTGCCACCTGGCTTTAGCCGGGCTCCTCGCAGGGCCCCTCCCCCACTTGATTCTTTTTCTTTCTTTTCTTTTCTTTTCTTTTCTTTCTTTCTTTCTTTCTTTCTTTCTTTCTTTCTTTTTTTTCTTTCTTTCTTTTTCTTTCTTTCGTCTTTCTTGTTAGAAGCACAAACTCTTCTCTCTGTAGCATTCCAGCTGTTTTCTCTTTAAATCCCAGGCTGAATTAGTAGGTTTTCAGGACGATTTGAAAGTTATCTAGGTAAGTTGGTGGGAACAGGTGACTTGGGGACCCTACTCCTCCACCATTTTGCCCTGCCCACCTATCTGTAAGGCTTTTTTAATTAGGGAATTTAGAAGCTTGTGACAGCCTATATTTATATTTATTTATATCTTTATATAGTCAAAAGTACATAAAGGGGAAAAAAGGATCTTGGCAAAACAGTATAAAGGACAAAATATGGGACACCTGGGTGGCTCAGAAGGTTAAAGATTTGCCTTCAGCTTAGGTCGTAATCTCAGTTTCCTGGGATCAAGCCCTGCATCAGACTCCTTGCTCAGCAGGGAGTCTCCTCCTCCCTCTTCCTCTTCCTTCCCCCCACCCCCCACTCATGCTCTATCAAATGAATAAATAAAATCTCTTTTTTTAAAAAAGACAAAATATGAAAGGAGAGGTCAAGTGTCATTGGGGAAATCATGAAAAATTAATGAAGAGGATATTTAAAGACAAGACTTGACATATAAGTAGAATTTCAAGGTGGAAAGTGGGTGTCATGGTTGAAGTGTAGTCAACAGTGAAGCTTGCTTTTAGGATAGCTGCATGTTCATGAAGGAATAGGTAGAAGACTGGTTTTCTTAGACTGTGGAGTATATGAAAAGAAAAAGAGGTAGATTAAGTTTTAAAGGAAAGTTGAATCCAAGTTGTGGAGGACATTGTCAGAGATAGGAATGGTTACTTCATGTAGTTGGTGTATGAGAAATAAACATGGAAGAGATGCTTATTGATTTGTGATTAAATTTTATTTGTGCTGGATATTTGGAAAATTAATTCAAAGTGAGTTATGTGTGGTTTTAGGTAGAAACAGTAGAAAGACAGGAAGTCAGTCATCTATAGGAATAGGATAACAGAGGTACTGAAAATCTGAATTAGTATTTTGGTGGGAGAAAAGGTAAGGTTGCCTTAGGTAGGACTCATAGAATTGGATGGCACCTAATTTAACCCAACTCTAAAATTGCATGGGTTATAACTCCAATTTATGATCAACTGTCAGACTTTGAAATAGGTCTTTATGGGTCAGGAATTGTTAAATACGAGTTCCCTTGGAACATACAAGTTTGAGCACAGCTTTTTGAATCTGCTTTGTTTTCACACTATAGATGATGGGATTCATCACAGGGGGAATGAGCAAGTAAATATTAGCAATCAGTGTGGGCACATATGGTGGAGAATGTTTTCCAAATCTATGAACAAAAGACAGGCTGATTAAAGGGATGTAGAATATGGCCACGGCCAGGATATGAGAAATGCAGGTGCTAAAGGCCTTTTTCCTTTCCTCCGGGGATGCAATGTTGAGAACTGAGCGAATGATCAGGACATAGGAAAGTAGGATAAAGATAGAGTCCACTCCAGCAGTAGAGATAATTGCTGTTAGTCCGAATGCACTGTTGATCTTTGTGTCTGAACACGAGAGCTTCATTACATCAGGATGGAAGCAGTAGGAATGATGGAGCACATAACTTCGGCAGAATGATAGACGCTTAAGAAGCAAGACTAGTGGTGTCAGAATGACAGTCCCCCTGATAATGACTGCCAAACCAATCTGTGTGATCCTTGCATGAGTTAGAATGGTAGCATATCTCAAGGGGTTGGAAATGGCCACAAAACGGTCAAAAGCCATAGCCAGGAGCACTGAAGATTCCATGAACGTGAAGAGGTGAATGAAGAACATTTGTGATAAGCAAGCATTAAAGCTGATCTCCCGGGCATTGAGCCAGAATATTCCTAGTACTGTCACCAGTGTAGAGATGCATAAGCCAATGTCAGTGGTGGACAACATGGAGAGGAAATAGTACATGGGCTCATGGAGGCTTGGCTCAGTGAGGACTACAAACAGGATCAGGGTATTCCCAGAAAGAGCAGTTAAATAGAGGCAACAGAAGGGGATTGAGATCCAGGCATGGGCCCACTCAAGTCCAGGGACCCCAGTCAAGAGGAAAGTAGGAAAAGTAGAATTATAGAAAATTGGCATTATGATCTGCAGAAGCTGAATTCTCTTGTAATATCTTGATTTTCTAAATTTAGAATTTTAAAATTACTTTTAAAGTTTAGTACACATTTAGTAAAGTGCTCAAAACTTTAGAATACAGCTTAATTAGTACAGCTTAATGTATCTGTGTGCACTCGTATAACCACTTTCAAGATAACTGATAGAACATTACCAGCAACCCAGGCTTCCTAATGCCTCATCCTCATCAATATCCTCTGCTGTTATAATCATTAGTCTGACTTCGATTACCATAATTACTTTTCCCTGTTCTTGATCTTGATATAAACAGAATCATGCAGTATGTACTAATTTCATCTGGCTCCTTTCACTCAATATTATGTCTGTAGGATTCATCACTGAAATAAGATATTTAATTAAGTTCAATTTAATTTCATACTTAGCTAAATTTGTTGTTTATCACTAATTTGGACTCATCAGTATTTTTTGTTAAATTTTTATCCTTCAACTGGATTATGAATTTATACTTATTAATATGGTCTTATGAGAATAAGAGTTTATTTTTAGCTAATCTTTGCTTAGTAGAATTATTTACTCATAGAAGGTAGTAAATATGTTTTTGCTAATTTCTGTTTTATTTGCTTTTCCTTAAATACTCTAATGATGAGTAGGTCCAATCCTAAAAAAGTAATTAGTTTTGTCTTGGAATTTTAGAATTATTAAACTCAATTTTCTAAATGAAAATTTATTTTAACTTAGCCAGAAAACATCTCTTTTCATGGATAACCTAAAAATCCACATTAGATAATGCCAGTTCATGCTGTCTCACCCTCATTACTAGAGGGAAGTGAAGGAAGTTGCTTCAGTTTCTATGGATCTGAAGCTTAATACTCTTCTTAATTAGTAAACTAAAATACTGGCTTGTTTACCATAATGTAACCTGCCTCTGTTGTGGTAAATATCAATGAGGAAAATGATAATCTTTTGTATACCCTGGTCTTTAATCTGACTTTTGATTTCTTATTGGGTTATCTGAATATATATTATGTGAAAAAAATATATATATTATGTGAATGATAAGATGTTCCATATAATGTTCTAAGTATTTTGCTAGATAATTCATTTGACTCTTGGAAAACCTAAGGGAGAAGTATTTTTATTTGTTATAGATGTATAAGGTGAAGTTTAGAAGTTTGGTTAAATAGCTGAAGATCATAAAATTTGAAGGTACTGATGTTGGGAATCAGAGAAAATAAGACTTTAGAACCTGTGCTATTAGCAACTACACTGCACTTTTCAATAATAATAATGATATAGTAACAATAATAATGATATAATTCTACTTCTATTTCTACTATAATAATTATAATACCCTATCAATAAATAAGGAAAATGTGTTAGAGATATCTATGTTTGCAATAAATAAGGAAAATGTGTTAGAGATATCTATGTTTGCAAATCTCCTAATTATTTAACATTTCTATGGTTCAGAGTCAAAACAATTTTATTTCAGAATAGCATACATATTGCATGATACATAAATAAACTAATGAGACTTAATTTTAGCAAATTGTAAGTTCTTAAGGATATTATCAGATGCTAATTTAAATTAATCCATTGGATGCTATAATTTACATTAACCCATGGTGGGGGTGCCTGGGTAGCTCAGTCAGTTAAACGTCCAACTCTTGGTTTCAGCTCACATCATTATCTCAGGGTTGTGAGATTTAGCCCCACCTTGGGCTTCATACTCAGCATGAGATCTACTTGAGATTCTCTCTCCCTCTCCCTCTGTCCTTCCCACTTATGTTCTCTCTCTTTCTCAAATAAATAAATCCTTAAAAAAAAAACCTCTTAAGGATCTCCATTGTTCCTTTAGAAGCCATCCATGATAATTTCTATTAAGTATGCCCATTTATCTACAATTTTATGATCTAATTGGCTACATAACTCACTTATGGATATAGATAAAAATTAGTTTGACTATTTCAATAAACATATTGTCTATTTCTGCATTCTTTCAATTCCGTAGGCATTCTATGTACAATGTTTTTATTCATTTATTTTCCTAATTTAGTATACTTCTATTTATCCCAGGCTAATCCCTTAAATATTAGATCCATGTATCTCTTTGATTTTTCTGCTTATATCTTTTTTTATAAAGATTTTATTTATTTGTTTGTTTATTTATTTATTTATTTATTTATTTATTTATTTATTTATTTATTCATAAGACACAGAGCGAGAGAGAGGCAGAGACATAGGCAGAGGGAGAAGCAGGCTCCATGCAGGGAGCCCGACATGGAACCCGATCCCGGGACTCCAGGATTGTGCCCTGGGCCGAAGGCAGGCACCAAACCTCTGAGCCACCCAGGGATCCCCTTTGCTTAAATAGCTTAATGTCAACTTGAGCACAACATGACTGTGTCTGAATTAGCCCCCAGAACCCCCACAACTTGTATGTTCTGTTTTCCTCATTTCAATAGAAGAGCTATAGATCTGTGATAGCATGATTTTTCAGATTGTCTGACCCAGAAATCTAAATGTGCTTTCACCTCACATTTGTTAATCATCAATTTCTGTCTGTACTGCAATTGTTTGTAATTTATACAGCACATTTATTTCAGAATTTTCTTTCAAAGATTTAAGATACACTTCCATTTTAAAGTAATTTTAGCCAGTATTACCTGAAACAGTTTTCCCCAACTTTCTATACATTTTTGATAAAGATAAAAGATAAAAGACCAAAGAAGTAAAAATGCTAAAACTGAAGTCCTATATCCAAGATATTTTGAGGGTGATTAACTCATAACTGAGGAATATGGAGATCTATTGAGTCAAAATGCAGGACAGCACTTAAGCAATCAAGGAAAAGTAAAACACCTCTATTCTTTTAGGAAGGAAAATTACAGTCTGATTTTCTAGAGTACTAGTCATTTCATATAAAGAAAAGTTTGGAGTTATATCCTGCTGCTGAGGAAAATCAGTTACCATCACATGATGGTCTGTCAAAAACAATGAATAACAATACAATATCCCTAGAAAGGCAAAATGCTTTGCCATCATTGAAAATGCCTGGATTCAGTTAATTTACTTATCCATTCAGAGAACCATTTGAGAGAGTCCTTCATTGTATCTTTCTGAATTTAGGAATGTTACAAAGTTAACCACTTACACAGAGAGTAAGCAGTTCCTGTATCCTGTGAACATGCTGACCTGAGAGGTATTGTAGTCTCCATGTCCAGAGCCTGGGCTGAAATATGCTCTAAGTGAAAGGTTGGAAGACCAGTGAGAGGGTAGCCCTAGTAGTATTCTTAGTGAGAAGAGAAAATACTGAACCAGGTTCTCTGCCTGTTGTTGCTGTAGTTCCATAGCACCATTAATAGGCTATAACTAACATTCTCAGCTTTTTGGTGAGAAGACTTTGGTTCAGAGTGAAGGTTCCCCTAGACAGGATAATAGGGCCTATGTGTTAATCCAGGTCTGTCTGATTCTCTAAGTATACTCATTTCACCATGTCATACTGCTTCTGGTGTCTAGTCAAAATTAAAAAGAAACAAATCAGATTGCTGCAGATTTGAGAAACTGAGTAGAATAGTCATGTTATAGTTAAGTGTAAACCAATTAGAAATATAAGTAAAACAATAGATATACCAGTGATTTTGGGCTTTGGTTATTATATGTGTCAGAAAATATATACATTAGAAGAAGCTCAGTTTTGCTATGATTAGCTAAACAGATGAGGACAAAATGTCTTTATGGAATTTGTAATTTCTGAATATGTATCAGTCAGGTTCCTGGAAATGAGCCAAACATTGGAGAGTAAATGTAATCAGTGGCTCTGAGGGTTTGGAGATCAGAGGCCAGGGGTAAGTGGGGAGAGTCTTACCTTCAAGATGTGGAAAATTAGAAAGGATTCAAATAAGATGTTGAAGGAGCAATGCCAGAGACTAAATGAATTATTGTCTTTAACTTCACTTCCAAGAAATCTTTCCTTATATTTATCTAAGCTAAATTACTCATGATGGAGCTGAAAGTCCTCAGATATTTTATTATAGACACAATGAAGTACTGGTTCTGATCCGAGCAGCTGCTTGACTTGGCCTTTAGACAAGGAAAGGAGCTTCTCTTACTCTTATATAGAGTGGGGCATATTAAGGTCACCTATTTACCTCTATGTATGGAAAATTTTTATAAAGAACGTTAATGGTGTAATAATTTACCCAACTAGGATAAATATACCCTTGGGGGATTTCAGTGCCATTCTATTATGCTTCACCTCTCTGCCGCCAAGTTATTTAACTGGCACCAGGGACTGTGGATGCTCCAACAGGCAAAGAACCAAAGAAAAATAAACATTGACATGGTAACTCTGTGTTTATGTGTTTTAATTAAAAAATGAAATTGAATCATTACTTTGAACATGGATACAACATTTAAGATGAGGATCCAATATTTCTTCTTGACTTTTATTCTATGTTTCTTGAAAATAGTCTATTATATAGATTATTGTGTACAACTAAGTGGAATAACAAATACTTTGAAAGTATCTCCAGATAATAGCATAGTGCCAAGTACATAGTACATATGAATGAAGTATTTGTTAAAACGAGTAAATGGATTCCTACCATTCAGAAACCAACAGTAAAATAGAATTGCAAAGTCAAGGGGTTCCATGAAGGTTACCCTTTCAATAGAAGGAAGATTTGTCAGCATAACCACTCAAATGGAAGCAACTCCATTTGAGGAAAAAAAAAAAGGTAGATTGGCTCTTCTTCAGGGATTATGTTAATTAACATCTGTATAGTGATTGATTTTTCCGAGTAATTTCAGGTACGTTATCTTATTTAGTCTTAGTTGTTCAGTCTAAAACAAACATTTGTAATTTATCTGACAAATACTGATAAACATAGTACTTGACACAAAATCAGTGGTCAATAGTGTTTATCAAATTAATTTATCCCTCACTCTTGCAGATCCATTTCACAGTCTAGGAAAAAGAATCATAAATAAGCAAAATAGAAGCCATGTTATTCAACTCTATTTTGATTGATGATTAGGCTAATTAGCTAATAAAGTTGGTTAAATATAGGAATCATAAAAGTAATTTTAAAGTACGTTAAACATTTTATTTTAACCTGAGTCTTAAATGTGTAATTTATTCATCATTGTTTATGTAGAGTTAGGGCCTTTCAATGTAGTTTTGCAAATTGCAATTTTATATTACTTGCTAATTGGAGAAAGAGCTATGAGTGTTCAACTGGCTACTAGCATTACTCAGTATGTTCTATAGAGGGAATACATATTGCTGTATGATTTAGCAATCTTATTCAGTAGAACTTTTGTGGAAATCTTTTTTTTAAACCATTTTATTGAGGTTTGATTGACATATAGAAAGCTGTATATATTTAATATGTATAACTTGATGGATTTGGGAATAAGTATACAACCATGAAACCATTATCATCATAAAGGCCATAAAAATATGTTACCTCCAAAAGTTTTCTCCCACCCCTTTTAGTATTATTTTGTGTATGTATGTATGTGGTAAAACATTTACCACAATACCTACCTTTTCACATAATACCTTTTCACAACAGGTGGGTGAAAAGATGCTTGACATTAATAATCATCAAACAAATCAAAATCACAATAAGATATCATCTAACACTTATTAGGATGCCTACCATTGGGGAAAAAAGCAGCAAAAAATAAAAGATAACAAATGTTGGTGAATATGTGGAGAAAAGGGAATGCTGGTACACTATTGGTGGGAATTTAAATTGGCACAGCCACTATAGAAGATAGTATGGAGGATTCTCAAAAAAACTTAAAAAGAACTAGTATATGATCCAACAATTCCATTTCTGGGTATTTATCCAAAGGAATTGAAATCAGGATCTCAAAGTGAGATTTGCTCTCCCATAATTATTGCATAGAAATCTTTATATTTAAAATTTTTTGTACATTTTTAGAAAAGTGGAAACACAGGGGGAAAAAGAAACTCATCAAATATGGCAGGCAAATAGTTGAAGCATCTCCATTTTTGAGAGAAGCAGGGTAGTAGAGTTCTAAAACTCCTATATTATGCAACCAGAAAACTTTGCTCTGCTAATAATGAAAAAAAAAAAAAACCACACCATAGAATGATGAACTAGATTATCTTTGAAAATTTTAAAGAAAAGTACCCAGGAATAGAATATAATGTTTTTCTGGTTGGCAGAATTCATGTACAACTTGGACAGCAAGAGAAGCTATTGAAGTTTTTTTTTTTAATTTTTATTTATTTATGATAGTCACACAGAGAGAGAGAGAGGCAGAGACACAGGCAGAGGGAGAAGCAGGCTCCATGCACCGGGAGCCCGACGTGGGATTCGATCCCGGGTCTCCAGGATCGTGCCCTGGGCCAAAGGCAGGCGCCAAACCACTGCGCCACCCAGGGATCCCGCTATTGAAGATTTTAAGCAATGTTGTGATTCTATTATAAGATTGATCTGATATTTGCATAGAAGGTAAATTAGAATCAAGGGAGATTGAAAGTGGGGCCACCTGGTAGAGTGTGCTTATAGTACGGCAGATTCTGAAGATACTGAATAGTGGAGTTGGAAATGAGAAAAGTATACTAAGTGCAGCAGCAAAGAAGTTACATTTATGTTATGTTACCACTTTCAGTGTGGAAAGACATGTTGCCAAGGGTGGGAGGAGGCTGGTAGGGTTTTTGCAAAGTAAAACTTTTAATCACTTTACATTCTTCACTATCAAGTATGATTTCACTCATCAACAGAAGGATCAGATCGTAAATGAAACAAAATAAATTTGGCTTTGGACTTGCTAAATTTTAGATACTGAAAGGACTCATGGATCAGTTTGGTAGGAAATGTTTCATGAGGGACACCTGGGTGGCTCAGTGGTTGAGCCTCTGCCTTTGGCTCAGGTGGTGATCACAGGGTCCTGGGATTGAGTCCCACATCAGGCTCTCCAGGGGAGCCTATGTCTCTGCCTTTTGTGTCTCTCATAAATGAATAAGCAAACAAACAAACAAACAAACTTTAAAAAAAAGAAATGTTTAATGAGAGTATATGTCCTTGGAGATCATGTTTTATTTGTTCTTACATGTAGTAGGTGTTGATAAATATTCATTGAATTAATAATGAACAAATTACAATTTTGTGGAAATTAGTTTTGCGTAATGGATTTTTCTGTCTGCTTCATGTAGGGCAATGAGTACAGAAACATAGAGTTAAGATGCTATGGACATTTGGTAATTGTTTTTGCATATTTTCTTCAATTTTCATAAATTTTCCCAGACTAAGAATTATGCTTTCTTTTATTTTTAAAGATTTTATTTATTTATTCATGAGAGACACAGAGACAGAGGTAGAGACCCAGGCAGAGGGAGAAACAAGCTCCATGCAGGGAGCCAGATGTGGGACTCAATCCTGGGACTCCGGGATCACGTCCTGAGCCAAAGGCAGTTGCTCAACCACTGAGCAACCCAGGTGTCCCTAAGAATTATGTTTTCTTAAGGTTTAATGGTATATAGTATTATTTATTATTAATAGCAAAGCATCTGGCATTATATTGAATTTATAAAACACTAATTGTCAGAATAAGTAATTCTTTAATATAGTAAACATGAAAATTTCATGAAGAATCTAAATGTAGACACGAGGGACATTTTATTGTTTCTGTGTCTAACAAAGTAGATTTTTAATCTTGATCATTTTTTAATTATTGCTTCAGAATATCTGAATGTGTCTCTTCTGCCCTGAAGGAAAGATATGACATGCTAATATATGTACTTACATTTTATAAATTTACATAACTGTCTTGTTATTCATCTAATCGGTGATTTTGTAATCCTTGGTACTTTTGCCTTGAGGAGTTTTGCTAAAGGGAAATTTTCACATTTAAAATATCAGAAAGGGAGTCAGAACATGGAAGACTCCTAACTCTGGGAAACGAACGACCTAGGGGTGGTGGAAGGGGAGAAGGGCAGGGGGTGGAGGTGACTGGTTGGCGGGCACTGAGGGGGCACTTGATGGGATGAGCACTGGGTGTTATTCTGTATGTTGGCAAATTGAACACCAATAAAAAACAAATTTATTATTAAAAAAAAACCCACAATGAGATACCACCTCACACCAGTGCGAATGGGGAAAATTAACAAGGCAGGAAACCACAAATGTTGGAGAGGATGCGGAGGAAAGGGAACCCTCTTGCACTGTTGGTGGGAATGTGAACTGGTGCAGCCACTCTGGAAAACTGTGTGGAGGTTCCTCAAAGAATTAAAAATAGATTTGCCCTACGACCCAGCAATTGCACTTCTGGGGATTTACCCCAAAGATACAGATGCAATGAAACGCCGGGACACCTGCACCCCGATGTTTCTAGCAGCAATGTCCACAATAGCCAAACTGTGGAAGGAGCCTCGGTGTCCATCAAAAGATGAATGGATGAAGAAAATGTAGTTTATGTATACAATGGAATATTACTCAGCCATTAGAAATGACAAATACCCATCATTTGCTTCGACGTGGATGGAACTGGAGGGTATTATTCTGAGTGAAGGAAGTCAGTCGGAGAAGGACAAACATTATATGTTCTCATTCATTTGGGGAATATAAAAAATAGTGAAAGGGAATAAAGGGAAAGGAGAAAAAATAAGTGGAAATTATCAGAAAGGGAGATAGAACATGGAAGACTCCTAACTCTGGGAAACGAACTAGGGATGGTGGAAGGGGAGGAGGATGGGAGGTGGGGGTGACTGGGTGGCGGGCACTGAGGTGGGCACTTGACGGGATGAGCACTGGGTGTTATTCTGTATGTTGGCAAATTGAACACTAATAAAAAATAAATTAAAAAAAATAAAATATTCTTCTGCTTAGTCAACCATTTAATTCTTAGGATATTTGTCATTAATCAAATGTTCTTAATGCACTATTTTGGATAAAAGGCAGGTATTTGAGTGGTGTTGGGTAGTTCTTTGGTAAAATATTTTCCCTTTTCTGGTAGACCCAAACATAGAAGTAGGCCCAATATAGTCCTGTACACATGAACCTGATTAAGTAATACTAGGGACTTAGATACCTGACTCAAGAAGGTCAATCAAATATTTTCTCATGAGAATTTTTAATTTTTTATTTTATATAGAGAGATAGAGAGTGCACAAGCAGGGGTTGGGTAGGGCCAGAGTGAGGGGGAGAGAGAATCTTGAGCAGGCTCCATGCCCAGCAAGGAGGCCAACATGGGGCTTGATCTCATGACCTTGAGATCATGATATGAGTCAAAATCAAGAGTCAAATGCTTAACTGACTGAGCCACCCAGGCATGCCTTCTTATGAGAATTTTTAACAGTGAATTTCAAAATAATTTCTGGGTTATAGAAAAGCTGCAAAAACAATACTAAAATTTTCATATCCTTCACTTTGGTATTCAATTTTCTGAGTATTTGAAACTTCAAGGGAAGCCCATGATCCTGAGAAATGGCAGACTGTTAAACTTCTGCTGAGCAGCCCAGAGCTGCTCTGGCTTCTCTGTCTCAAGGTGTGATTCTTTGGCTCCTTGTATTGCCCTACATAGTTTCCTCTTAATTTAATAGATATGGTTATTGTTAAATGTGCCCTTCAAATTTCTGATTAACTCAGTGGTCCTAGTTTTCATCTCTTAATTCATCATCACATTCCCCAGAGGTCACATTTCCATGAACTGCTTTCAGCTAATGACTGAATGTAGTCGGGAAACTAGGGCAGGCCCATTCATAGAAGGTGCAGGACACTTCTGATAGATGACTTTGACTTGAGGATAGCCAACGGCCTTGAATAACTGTTTAGAACTGCCTGACAATCTCAGATGTTTCTTTGTACCAAAACCTCTTTCCTTATTTTCTCCCTAACTCAAGGTGAAGTTTATATCAATGTATGACAGTTCTTCTTATCCATTCTTGTCTCCTTGTTACCTAGCACCTTGTTGGCTCTTTGTCTATTTTGCTTCAGGGATGTCATGCTCTATTAACCATACTCATAACTGCTTGAAGTTTAAACTCTCTTGCATGCCCTTTGGGTCTTGTTTGTTTGTATGATAACTGCAGTCCTCCAGTGTTTGGTGGTTACATAACCTCTGTTATGTCCAGACCTCATCACATGTATGGATACTAATAAGCTTGGCTCAGTGACTGCATCTCTTGTTGTCCCTGTCAGCAGAGAAGAGCCACTTTTCAACTCTCAGTGATGCTAGTATCATTTTTGCAGCTCATTCCTAATTAGCTTTATGACCACTGTATCCTCTAGGCTTCTTATGGAATGCCATCTAGGATAGGTCTTCTGACCTTGTATGATTTATCCATCCCAATGTGCTCACTTTCCTCAGCTACTTTATAATTCTAAAGAATTATTCATAAAAGTAGAATCATGAATACAATGTGGATTAAAAGAAAAAGTGGAAGGAATGTGGTATTTTAGCGTGGGAAGAAGCATGATTTAACTTGAAGTTAAATTTGACGAATGGTAAGAATACAAGTCAGTTGGAATACCTGGCTAATGAAGTAGATAAGCAAGCATGTTTTACTTCAAAACTGAGAGACTTGATCCATCCTTCTGAAGGAAATATTTTTATTCCATTTTTTCCATAATTGAACAGATGACAGTTTACTGGATGGACCAAATGAAGAGAAAAAAAAGGCAAGGAACACAGTAGATGTACACAAATGAAAGAATCAGGACATATACAGTGTATACAGTGTATGGAAAAACATAATGAAAATAATCAAATGCCTTCACATGCAGAGGACTTGTTTTTTTCTTTCTTGCCAGTCGCTTTTGTTTCTACATGTAACCTATAGGATGACCTATTCAGATCCTCAATACTTTCCTGGGAAAATCTCTTTTTAAAAGATTGATTGATTGATTGATTGATTGACTGATTGATTTTAGAGAGAGAGAGAGGGAGTGGAAGAGAGAGGCAGAGAGAGGGAGAGAGAAACCCAGGCAGACTTGATGTTGAGCCTGACTCGGGGCTCAATCTTACGACCCTGAGATCATAATCTGAGCCAAAACCAAGAGTCAGTGCTCAACCAACTGCAGCACTGAGGCATCCCATCCTATGAGAATCTTTTTAATAGTTCCCCTTTGAACTACTGAACTTTATTAGAATGTTAATTTAATAAATTTACCTAAATCCCACTCTATACACTAAGCCAAGCACTAGTTTATCCTCTTTAATGAATTACACTAAGTTACATGTATATGTAGTATCCTAGACATTTTGGAGATCAACAGTACAACTCAAACTAAATAAGATTATCCAATGTTTTGCTTGGACCTCATAAAGTTCCCCCAAAATGTGTCCCTTTTGCTATTACCTTGTTCTCTTACTCAATTGCAGGTAGGTTTCCAGAGATATCTAGAGTCTTTTCTTGGGCAGACTGTTAGGAGTAAGCTTTGTAATATTGTAGCCCTTTGAATATTTCAATATGTAAGTCCCTCAACTTTAATATTATCATGTATTCTATCTTTCTGAAGCTCTAAGCACCTAACAGGCATGTGGAATTACCAGAACAGAAGTCCCCCATACATTCAGGTAGCACATCCAAATTTCTAAACCAAATCTACAAATCAACTCCTTCATAAAATAGTATTGTTCAAGCAAAAGATGTTCTTTTAGCAACTAATAAAAACTCTGCAGTCTAAATTCACTTAAAAGAATCTGATGGATAGAGAAGAGAGAGGAAAAAAGGAAGTAAAGTTTTGTGTTTTTATATTCTTCAACACTATATCCAGATTGGACTAATGAATTTGAAACTCAGAAGAGTATTCTCCTGTGAAGAGTAAAATGGTGATAAAGTACTTCTCACATTCTTCTACAGAACAGAGTTGCTTCCGAAATGCACATCTCCTCTATTTACCTTTGGGAACATTTTCAACTTAGATGACAACAAAAACAAGGGGTATAATTTTGTATTACCAACCATCACAACACTTAATACATTACTTTATAATTTTTTTGTCTATGTCATTGCTTCATACACTAGACTTTAAGCTTCTAGTGCAGGGGGAATATGTTTTTTTGAACTTTTAATTTCTGTTGCTTCTCACAAAGCCAAACATAAAGTTGACTCCCAGTCACTGGTATGCTGGTAAACTGAATCTCTGAAAAGTAAAAATTCCCCATTTGTAGCATTTGTCAGTTCCCAAGTATAAATGGTGATTTCAGGCTGCCAATATGACATTATTGAACATAAGAATTGAGATGAGATGCACAGTATGGCTACTTGCAAAGCTGATATGTGCTGGCTATAGCACATTGCTGCCTCCAGTGTTTGTGGGATTTGTGAAATATCCCTCCTTTTGATTACTTTTCCAACTGCAAAATAATTGATGTGATTACCATCAGCTTTCCACCTCCACTTTCTTTTCCTTTTTTTAAAGATTTTATTTATTTATTTATTCATGAGAGACAGAGAGAGGAAGAGACATAGGCAGAGGGAGAAGTAGGCTCCCTGGAGGGAGCCCGATGTGGGACTTGATCCTAGCTCTCCAGGACCATGCCCTGGGCCAAAGGCAGGAGCTCAGCCACTGAGCCACCCAGGTGTCCACAACCTCCACTTTCTAATGCTTTTTTTTTTTTTTTACCGTTTTATACGGTAAAAAAAGTTTTAAGTTTGAGTTTTAAGCTTCTGCTTGCTTCTTAATTTGATTTGGTTTTAAGTTTTAAGTTTTAAGTTTGAGTTTTAAGCTTCTGCTTGCTTCTTAATTTGATTTGGTTTTAAGTTTTAAGTTTGAGTTTTAAGCTTCTGCTTGCTTCTTAATTTGATTTGGTTTTAAGTTTTAAGTTTTAAGTTTGAGTTTTAAGCTTCTGCTTGCTTCTTAATTTGATTTGGTTACCAAAAAATTATTTTCTTAAGGAACCATATTTTAGGTACCACTAAGTATAGCCATTTATAGGCTGAGCATTATGAATTATTTAACTTTGTTCTTTGGTTGGTTAAGATAGCTATAGTAGGTCCTCTGTGGCATTTGTGAAACCTCTGAAATTTTAAGGAAAATATAAATGTATTTATTTATTTTTTATAAATTTATTTTTATTGGTGTTCAATTTGCCAACATATAGAATAACACCCAGTGCTCATACCATCAAGTGCCCCTGTCAGTGCCCGTCACCCCCACCCCTCGCCCACCTCCCCTTCTACCACCCCTAGTTCCTTTCCCAGAGTTAGGAGTCTCTCATGTTCTGTCTCCCTCCCTGATATTTCACACTCATTTTTTCTCCTTTCCTCTTTATTCCCTTTCACTATTTTAATACCCACATTTGCTTCGACGTGGTTGGAACTGGAGGGTATTATGCTGAGTGAAATAAGTCAATTGGAGAAGGACAAACATTAAATGTGTTTATATGTGATTTTTCTGTGGAGAAGGACTAATAGATTTCATTAGATTCCAAGGGAACTGTTATGCTTAAAAGGGGTTAAGAAGCTCTGCTTCAAACTTTTTCCAGTGCTCCAAAGTTCCCATTTCCTATAATAAATTAGCAAATGCCCCTAATCACTGAAGCCATGCTATTGACTATCCAATAGTAGATACTGATCTGTGGCTTACATGGCATGACATATCTATTTCTACCTTTTGAAATATTAACTGTGAATGAAGAAACAAGCTGAAGTATTCTCTAGGAAGACAACACACTTTTTCAAAAGGCATGATGTATGAACAAGACTCAGTTCTTATTTTTGATCTCATAACATTTTTCCTAGATGCTTTTGGAGCATTAGAGTATTAGTACACTAGTGAAGAGCATGGCATCTAACATGCAGAAAGCCTGGATTCAGATGAATGTTAGATGTCTGGTTGATGGCCTACATGTCCTTAGGCCTCAGTTTCTTCATCTCCAAAATGTAATTAATATTATTATTAATTAATATTAATATTATTATATATCAATTGGGTTGTGGGGTTTTTTTGTATACTTTTCTATTGGGGTTCGATTTGCCAACATATAGTATAACACCCAGTGCTCATCGTGTCAAGTACCCCCCTCAGTGCCTGTCATCCAGTCACCCCAACCCCCTGCCCACCTCCCTTTCCACCACTCCTTGTTTGTTTCCCAGAGTTAGGAGTCTCTCATGTTCTGTCACCCTCACTGATATTTCCCACTCATTTTCTCTCCTTTCCTCTTTAATCCCTTCCACTATTTTTTATATTCCCCAAATGAACAAAGCCATATAATGTTTGTCCTTCTCTGATTAACTTACTTCACTCAGCATAATACCTTCTAGTTCTATCCACGTTGAAGCAAATGGTGGGTATTTCTCATTTCTAATGGCTGAGTAATAGTCCGTTGTATACATAGACCACATCTTCTTTATCCATTCATCTTTCCATGGACACCGAGGCTCCTTCCACAGTGTGGCTATTGTGGACATTGCTGCTATAAACATTGGGGTGCAGGTGTCTTGGTTTTGCACTGCATCTGTATCTTTGGGGTAAATCCCCAGTAGTGAAATTGCTGGGTTGTAAAACAGTTCTATTTTTAACTCTTTGAGGAACCTCCACACAGTTTTCACAACACGGAGTGGTTGTACCAGATTATTCACCATGATCAAGTGGGATTTATCTCTGGGATGCAAGGCTGGTTCAACACCCATAAAGCAATCAACGTGATAGATCATATCAACAAGAGAAAAAACAAGAACCATAAGATCCTCTCAATAGATGCAGAGAAAGCATTTGACAAAATGAACAGCATCCATTCCTGATCCAAACTCTTCAGAGACTAGGGATTGAGGGAACATTTCTCAGCATCTTAAAAGCCATCTACGAAAAGCCCACAGCAAATATCCTTCTCAATGCGGAAACACTGGGAGGATTTCTCCTAAGATCAGGAACACAACAGGGATGTCCACTCTCACCACTGCTATTCAACATCGAACTAGAAGTCCTAACCTCAGCAATCAGGCAACAAAAATAAATCAAAGGCATTCAAACTGGCAAAGAAGAAGTCACTCTCCCTCTTTGCAGATGACATGATACTGTACATAGAAAAGCCAAAAGACTCCACCCAAGATTGCTAGAACTCATACAGCAGTTTGGGAGTGCGGCAGGATACAAAATCAATACACGGAAATCAGTGGCATTTCTATATACTGAGACTGAACAAAGAGAAATTAAGGAGTCAATCCCATTTACAATTGCAGCCAAAAGTATAAGATACCTAGGAATAAACCTATCCAAAGAGGTAAAGGATCTATACACTAAAAACTACAGAACACTTCTGAAAGAAACTGAGGAAGACAGAAAGAGATGGAAAAATATTTCACTGAGTTGTTTGAAGAATAAATGGAGTATGTCTTAAAAGCTGTTAATAGAACACATAGTATTCGAAAGATGAATGGATAAAGAAGAGGTGGTTTATGTATACAATGGAATATTACTCAGCCATTAGAAACGACAAATACCCACCATTTGCTTCAACGTGGATGGAACTGGAGGGTATTATGCTGAGTGAAGTTAAGTCAATCGGAGAAGGACAAACATTATATGGTCTCATTCCTTTGGGGAATATAAATAATAGTGAAAGAGAATATAAAGGAAGGGAGAAGAAGTGTGTGGGAAATATCAGAAAGGGAGACAGAACATAAAGACTCCTAACTCTGGGAAACGAACTAGGGGTGGTGGAAGGGGAGGAGGGCGGGAGGTGGGGGTGAATGGGTGATGGGCACTGAGGGGGGCACTTGACGGGATGAGCACTGGGTGTTATTCTGTAAGTTGGCAAATTGAACACCAATAAAAAATATATTTATTATAAAAAAAAAGAACACATAGTATAAAGTGGTCGCTCAATGTTAATTACTCTTAATATTTTTATTATTTCATTATTAATGTTTTTATATTTCCCTTATTGGACTATAAAACTATTGAGACATAACATTTTATGACTGAAAATACAAAAATGCTCTCTAAATATTTGTTGAATAAAGCAATAAAATTACAAAAAAGGTATCTGATAGACAGTAACCTACCAGAGTTGCTGTTCTACAGTGAAAGTCACTTTTTTCAGTTTTTTCCTCAGGCAATCATCTGTTTATTTTGTAAGGAGAAGACTGAGTATATAGCCTTGCGAATCTGTTTTGTTTTTACACTATAGATGATGGGGTTGAGCACAGGAGGCAAAAGCAGATATATATTGGCCATCATCGAATGGACTATTTTGGGTGCTGATGGACCATAACGATGAACCAAAGACAGGCTCATCATGGGGATATAGAAAACAGCCACTGCTCCAATGTGGGAGATACAAGTGTTAAAGACCTTATGTCTCTCTTCAGGGGAGGCAATACTGAGGACAGAATGAATGATCAAAATATAAGACAAGATAATGCATGGTGTATCTATTCCTGTTGTCAGGATGAGATCAATTAATCCACAGATGCTATTGGCCCAAGTATCTGAACATGCTAATTTAATCACATCTGGGTGGTAGCAGTAGGAGTGGGAAAGGACATTTGTTCTACAGAAATAGAGGGGTTTAAGGAGCAAAAGTGGTGGTACTACTAATACTAAAGTGCGTATAGTCATTAACAGGCCCATCTGAATGATTCTAGAATTAGTGAGAAGGGTAGTGTACCTCAGAGGATCACAGATGGCCACATAGCGGTCAAAGGCCATAGCCACCAGCACCCCAGATTCTATGAAGGTAAATCCATGAAGAAAAAACATTTGGATAATGCAGGTATCCAGATTGATTTCAATTGCATCAAACCAGAGGATACTTAATGTTGTTGACATTGTAGAAACAGTCAAGCCTAAGTCAGCAGCTGAAAGCATGGAGAGAAAATAGTACATGGGCTCATGGAGACTCTTCTGGGTAATGATGACAAACAGGATCATGCTATTCCCGGAGAGGGCAGTGGTATAGAGACAACAGAAGGGGATAGAGATCCACACATGGGCAGATTCTAGGCCAGGAATGCCAGCCAACAAGAAGGTTGGAAATTTAGATGTCAGGTTGCTTAAGATCTGCATGTTTTCCTGGATTTGTAGCATTTGTCCTCTCAATTCTCACATCCTATAGAGATAATGAATTACATTGTCACACATAAATATTCAGAGAAATTTTCTTTTTAGTTAGGAGAGCTATCTAGTCATGGATAAGTATTCTATTATTGAGAAAACACAGATCAAAGTCTATTTTAATTATTTATATAAATAAAATGCACACACACATATACATTTTACTTTTAAATTCAAGAAAAATATATCTAAATAATCTTATACATTTTGATGATAATTATTTCCTATATTGATCATAAGATTCTATGAATAGATAATAAATAATAAAAATCAAAGCATTCAATTTTGAATATGTTGTATGTGAAACGACCAAGGGAAACCTACCTAAAGATTTCTATGGATCTTAAGTGCCCACATGGATGTGAATTTCCAGGCAAAAGTCACCTGAACATTTTGAAGTTATCATTGTATACATGCCATTTTAGTCTAACAGTGTGAGTGAACCTCAGTGAGAACATTTACAAAAGAAAACCAATGAAGACAAACTCTGTAGAAGTTATGGGAAATAACTATATACACTAAAGCAAGATGAGCCTAGACGGCTTTACAGAAACTATTAAAACCAAGAGAGGTGGTGTAATGACTGGGTGTTACATGAACAACAATGTCAAATTACTGAAGTGCTCAGGTCCTCTAAGGATTAAAAATTTCAAATGCAGCCAAGAGCATAATGACCCTAGAAAAAACAGTTGAAGTCCAGTGAATAAAGCTGAGAACCTGCTACAGTGACTTGAGGATGAAGGAACAAATAAGTGGTAGAGCTACAGTGTATATTATTTCTAGAAACTCATCAGTGACGGCAAGGAGAGTAACAGGCCATAACTAAGAAGACCATAGATGGATGGAGAATTTTTACCAATTGGACAGACTTAGATAAATGTAAAGTTATAGAAGATAGTGAGAGATGGAAAATATAGAACACTAGAGACTAATTGGTATAGAAATCTCATTAAGGAAGTAGTAGGTGATTGAATATGGAGCATGATAGTAATTAGCCCTCAAAAAGATGAAGATCATCATTTCCACTGACCCTCGGAGATAAGTGGCAAATGGGTAGATTGGTGGAGAGTTGTGTGAGGGCATTAGAATGCAGTGCCTACTTGGTTTGTTCTTTTTTTTCTTTTTTAAAAATGTTGGTCAAACACAACTAATATAAAATTTACTATGGTAAGCATTTTTTAAGTGTACAGTTCAGTGGTATTAAATACATAAATAATGTTTAACCATCACAACCATCCATCTCCATAACTCTTTTCATCTTGTAAAACTGAAACTGTATACCCATTAAACATTCCTCATTCCCGGTTATCTATTTAGAGTTCTGACTACTCTTAATATCTCATATAAGTAGAATCACACGGTATCTGTCCTTTAGTTACTGGCTTATTTCACTTAGTGTAGTATCCTCAACAGTCATCAGTGTCATATGATATGTCAAAACTGATATGATATGTCAAAACTGAGCACCTGGGCGGCTCAGTGGTTGAGAGTCAGCCTTCAGCTCAGGTCAGGATCCTGGGATCCTGGGATTGAGTCCCACATCAGGCTCCCCACATGGAGCCTGCTTCTCCCTCTGCCTATGTCTCTACCTCTCTGTCTCTCATAGATAAATAAAATTTTTAAAAAAGAATTTCCTTCCTTCTTTCTTTCCTTCTCTCTTTCCTTCTCTCTTTCCTTCTCTCTCTTTCTTTCTTTCTTTCTTTCTTTCTTTCTTTCTTTCTTTCTTTCTTTCTTTCTTTCTTCTTTTTCTTTCTTCTTTTTCTTTCGTTTTCTCTCTCTCTCTCTCTCTCTCTCTCTCTCTCTCTCCCTCCCTCCCTCACTCCCTCCCTCCCTCCTGCCCCTTTATGAGTTAAGAGGGGGAATTTACTGCTGTTCAAGGAGTATGAGATGATGGATGCTGGTTTGAGGACATGATAGAGGTTTTCAATAGATATTATAGGGAACAAAAGAGGCAGCCAAGTACAAACAGAAATGTTATAAATGTTATAAAGTGTTGTTCAAGTAAAATGTTAAAAATAATTTTGAAAGCAATACATTTATATTGTAAAGATTTAAACCAAACAATGGGAATATTAGTTATTGTAATATTAATATTTTTCAAACAAGCTTTTAAAAATACTAGGTAAAATGTATTACCTGGGGGGTAAATACCCTGTAGTTAGCATATATGTTATCAATACTTTTAGGCTAGTTCCTCTTTAAACTCCACTTCTGGGGTTTTCATTCAATCTGAGAAAAACTATTACAATATATACAATAAACTAGTCAGAGTCAGATATCTGTGTTATGTGGATCCCTGAAGACATTGAATCCTAATGTACCTGATTTTCTGGAAGTTCATATGAATATTTGTTAATAGGTAACAATCAAAGCATAAAGTCAACAAAATGAAAAATTTTCTCCATCTTCTTACCAGCTTTATGTGGAAAGAGAAGCCTTCCTTGTCTATACTACCAGAGAGAGAACAAGTTACAGATCTGGAGCCATGGACTTTATAGTAAAGTGGGATTGAGCTGTGGGGCTATCGTTATAATGTGCATCTCCCTTGGGCCATATTCAGAGAAAAATTGAAATCCCTCTTTCTCCATCTGTAAATATAGGACAATGCTATATAATCTCAGAAGGATTTTAGTTACTAACTCAAGTGACTAGTGATCCACAGGCATTAAATGCAAAGCAAAAAGCCTAAATTATCCATATAAATGGAAAGTTTAGATATGTTCTAGACATTGTGGAATAGAGAGATGCATGTTATGGGCTATGGATTATCAGTTCACTGGAAAGATAGTAATGCAAACCAGTGTTCACTGGAATAATAAGTATGGTGACAATGAAGAGAGAAAATATGCACCCCAGCTTCCAAGCCCCTGGTTCTACATTATCACATTGACACGTGGGAAAGATGATACATCTACTCCCCTATCCATCATTGTCCAGTCATTCACTAGCTTTTCCCCAAGAAATAGGTCAGCTCCTTATATATTAATTCGGCCCTATTTAGCTAGTGGCTGGGTCACTGTGGGTGAATGATAAGTTCTCATATGTATGTGTATTTGCTCTCACCTTGCTATTTTTCTGTGGTAATAAGTTCAAGGACCTAAGATTCTTGGGGAAGTTTGCCCATTATTGTCAATGTAGACAATTGCATAATGGAGGAAGGTTGCTTTTCAGACTTAGCAATTCTAGATTCATGGGAAAAAAGAAGACCCAGATCTGAACATTATGTTTCTCCTTTATAGAGAAGTCCCACATTGGCAAAGAGAGTCTTGTGTTTACCTGTATATCAATAAAATCAGTAATCTGCTATGCACTTGGCCATTTTTCTTTATTCTATTTTTCTATTATACCTATGGTTCCTGGTTGAGACTCTTAATAACAGAGAATGTAAGGGGTTCAATTCAAGTATTATAACTCTATCTGGAAGCCCTGTCAAGTGTCTGATACTTAGACTGATACTTCAACCACAAAAAGTGAACTATAAGCAAATCATGGCACCAAATTTTATGAGTCAGTGTAAAAAAAATTAGTTTTATCACTGCTGCCTTCAAAGAGCTTACAATCTAATTAGGGTTTCAATCCAAATTCTTCTATGATGGACAGATTATAAAATAATAAATAGTCCCCAATTATCATTGCCTCCTTAACTCTTGTATAATCCTTTGCTCTTGAATATGGATAGGGCCTGTGATATGCTTCTAACCAATGGAATAAGGGCAGAGGTAATAGGATATACTTTCATGCCTGTGTTACCTAAGATGTGGCTCTGATGAAATGACGGTATGTTGTTTTACCACGTAGCAGAGAACTGAGGGCCAACTGTAGCCAACAACCAGCCAAGAACTAAATGTGGCCTCTTCTAGCTGACAGCCAGCAAGAAACTGAGTCCCTCAATCTAATAGGCCACAAGGAATTGAATCCTGCCAATAACCATGTGATCTTGAATGTGTATCCATCTCCAGTTGAGCCTCAAGTGAGACCCTGATCCAACCATACCTTGATTACAGTCTTACAGACTCAGGTAACCTGTACCTAGACTCCTGACTTACTGAAACTGTGAGATAAATACTTTGAGTTTTTTGAAGACACAACAGTTGTGGTAATTTGTTATGCAGCAATAGATATTTTCTTTTCTTTTTTTAAGGATTATATTTATTTATTCATGAAAGAGAGAGAAACAGAGACAGAGACAGACAGAGACACAGGCAAAGGGAGAAGCAGGCTCCATGCAGAGACCCTGATGCGGGACTCGATCCCAGGACTCCAAGATCACGCCCTGGGCCTGAAGGCAGGTGCTAAACCTCTGAGCCACTCAGGGATCCCCAGCAATAGATATTTTCTAGATAAGGTCTAAAGAAATCTGTTTCAGTTGCTTTTCACTGCTTTACTATCTTGGGGTTCCTCATGAGCATTAAAGCACTAACATATAGAGTGACATTTACTTATCCCCTGAGTGATATGGCATGACTCTTTATGGAAGTTTTGAGGTTACTG